>NC_138203.1:10583943-11101443 GCF_964194415.1 Vipera berus
TTCCCCCCAGTTTGAATTTCCATTGTATGAAACAGGAGGAAAGGGTAACGGATTTAGTGTAGATTTGAAGAGGGGCTGAGGCAGCATTGCAAGAACTTTCCCCCCCCCCCACCCCCAGGAAACTTCTAGCTTCCCACAGATGTCTCAAGAATTGTGGAGGAAAGATCAGCAAGGGAAAATATCTTCCTGAAAATATGACTTGCCCACCCAAATATTGATTCCCCCCCACCCCGCCACCCAGGTTTTGGAGGAAGAAGGCTGATATTGTTCAGTGGGGGGGAAAACAGGAATCTAGAAACATCTTTTTTGACAAACAAATTTTTATCAAAAGGCAACAGCTGCAGCTCATGAAAGGTTTATACCTTTCAAACTTAAAAAAAATGGAAAAAGTGCTACCAGACTCCTGATTTTTTTAAATTATTTTTTATTTTTTTGCATACATATTGCAGGGGAACATTTTTTGCAGTGGGAAAAATACTAGGAAGAAGAAGAAAAAAAAACCTACAGAGTTATCTCAACACTCAGCAGAGCCCAGCGATTGGTCTAAAGCAGTCTTTCTTAATTACTTTTCCTCTCAGGACTTCGCCCCACTTTTAAAAATTATGGAGGGCCCCAGAAGAGCTTTTATTTGCATGGGCTATAGTCATCGATGTGTGCTGTATTAAAAATCAAAATGCATGCATGTGTAGAAAATTTATTTATTTTTTGAATCACGAAGAAAATAAGAATATGAAACCCATTGGATATGAACAAATAAAATATTATTCATAAAAAACTATTTCGAATACATTAAAACAGTGGTTCTCAACCTCTGGTCCGTAGAACCCCCCGAGGGGGGGGCCCGCAATGTTTGTCCAAGGAGGTCTGCAAAGGCTTGAAAAAAATGTTATAATTTAAATGTTGAATTAACCTTGGGGATCCGTGGCCATGGTCTGTAGCCACAAATGGTATTTATAAGGAGTCCATGGTGAAGAAAAGGTGGAGAACCACTGCATTAAAACAGTGAGAAAAGTGGCATTGTTTTTTTAAAATTAAATTAATATCTGGCAAATAATTTTGATTTGGTGGGGGCCCTTGAGGAACCCTCAGGGGTCCTAGGACCATACTTTAAGAAACACTGTCTTAGAGGGGAAAAAAATTTCAAACTGCATGAAACGCTGGTGACACAAGCTAGGAGACAAAGAGCAGCAATATCACCACCATTGTGCCTTTAACACAAGCCCATTTTGAAAAACGAGCCTCTCGGCTAGGAGAAGCTCCTACGTGGATCCTCCAGCCGGAATAATTGCAAGCACTGGTCGGGATCCACTGCAGCTACAAGAGTAGGGAGGGTTCTCGGACAGAACATTTGCCCCCACTGGAAGAATTATTATGTATGAAACTTATTAAATGCAGAGGTCCTTGAAACTGAGGGTGCGTCTTTGCTTTGAAATCCAGCCACACATTTTTGTGGGTCAGAAAAAAGAAAAGAAAAAAGTTGACAGGAACAGCTGGGAAGAAAGTGATGGCCCTATGCCCAAAAAGAAGAGGGGGTCACATTATTCACCAAAGCACCAGGGGGGAGGACGAGAAACAAGGCTTCTAAACTGACCACAGAGAGAAGCAACCTGGAATTAAGGAGAAACTTCCTAACAGTGAGGACAATTAACCAGTGGAACAGCTTGCCTCCAGAAATCGTGGGGGCTCCATCACTGGAGATTTTTTAAGAAGAGGTTAGACAGTCATTTGTCTGAGATGGTATAGGACGGTTCTCCTGCTTGAGCAGGGGGCTGGACTAGAAGACCTCCAAGATCCCTTCCAGGTCTATTCTATTCTATTCCCGGTGCCTTTGCAGAGGGTGGCACACATCAATGTGTTTCAGAGAGCAAGTGGGAGGGGCCAGTTCTTGTAAATTAACCGTTGTGGTTATGTGAAAAGGAAAAAAATTCAAGAAAAATGTTTGCCCTGTTCACCGCCCTGAGTCCTTTGGGAGAAGGGCGGTATACAAATAATAATAATAATAACAGCAAAAGAATAACAGACTTAACAGAGTTGGAAGGGACCCTGGAGGTGGTCTACTCCAACCCCAGCTTACAGTTTAGGAAATACGTTTTCTTGCACCATTGGTAGAGTTTTGGGATAGTTTATCTTGCATCGTTTTGATGGTCTTGTGCACCTAATGAAGTCTTGCGTCCGACTCCAGATCTGGCCTAGTCCTTTTGGCACTTTTTGCTGCTGGCTGCAGAACTTGTGGTTGGAAACAGGTTTCTCTGAACAAAACTAGCTGAGAAATAGCATTTGTGTGTGTAAAGTCGCGTGCTTCACATAGAGACGGACACAGAGCTGGGGTAAAGATGAGTTTATTCTGAACAGAACGAACTGGGGAAACAGGGGAGCCTGGCGTCTATTTGTACCTGCCCAGGTGGATGGCATCCAATCAGTGCAAACCTGGGCTTCCTGCCAGTGCAGGTGACAATGGGTGTAGATCCTGGCTTCCCACCAGGCTGACCATGCCTGGAGCTGTCAACAGCTTAACTCATTAGGCTTATCCTGAGTGAGCAGTTATCGCCCGGAGCTGTCCAACCCCTCTGCTGATCTGCACCATCAGCCTCCTGTTGTGCTGTCCCTTTGTGTATGCTGGGAGGCATACACTGCAGTGTGAATGCAGCCTCTTAACTGTGGCCACTGCACTGTCAAGCAGTAGGGGGGGGGGGAAGATCAGAGGGAGTCTATAGCCCGTTGTCCAACCAAGTACATTTTATTCGGGTTCAGCTGCAGTTTTTTACTTGGAAAAAGGGTTACAGATCTGATCTTTTTCTTCTGTCGAGTAACCTGGCTCTCCTACATCATACGTGGGGAACAACGGCCCTTTTATGACTTGTGGACTTCAACTCCAAGAATTCCTGAGCCAGCCATTCTGGCTCAGGAATTCTGGGAGTTTAAGTCCACAGGTCATAAAAAGGCCATAGTTCCCCACCCCCATCCTATATGGTGGTAGGAAAGTAACCATGTTTTGCTATCCTTATTTTTTTTTTTTAACCAAATCTATCCATAGTCAACGTGGTACCTTCAGGATGAAATACAGAGAATCCCTTCAGCTGTGCTTGGCTTCTGATGATGAACTGATGGATATGTCACTTTTATTTGTTTGTTTATTTATTTGATGGACTGATTTCCGTAGCTGCCTATCTCAACCAGTGATGCTGGATGATGTACATCATAAAAACATGCTAGTCTCACTTTAGGCATAAATGCCAGCTGGAGACTCTGGGCCAGTCCCCCACTCTCATTTAGAACATAGAATAACGGAAGGGACCTTGGAGGTCATCTAATCCAACCCCCTGTTCGAATTGGAGACCCAACCATTCTGGACAAATGACTTTCCAATCACTTCTTGAAAACCTCCAGTATTGGAGCACCCACAATTTCTGGAGGCAAATGGCTTGTTCCACTGATTAATTGTTCTCACTGTCAGGAAATTTCTCCTTAGGTAATAGTTCCAGGTTGCTTCTTTCCTTGATTGGTTTCCCTCCATTGTGCCTTGTCCTGCCTTCAGGTGCTTGGGAGAATTGGTGGACACCCCCCCCCCTCTTCTTTGTGACAGCCCCTTAAGTATGGAAAATAGTTATCACCCCCACAACCTTCTCTTCAATAGCCGTACCCAATTCCTGCAACATTATTCATGTGTTTTAGCCTGCAGTCCCCTGATTATCTTTGTTGCTCTTCTCTGCACTCTTTCTAGAGTCTCAACATCCATTTTACATCGTGGTGACCAAAACTGGACGCAGTATCCCAAGTGTGGCCTTACCAAGGCCTTGTAAAGCGGTACTAACATTTCACGTGATCTTGATTCTATCCCTCTGTTAATGCAACTTAGGACTGCATTGGCCTTTTTGGCTGCTGCCGTATACCTACCTCCCAGCCCAACCCACCTCGCAGGGCTGTTGTGGGGAAAATAAGGGAATTTTTCTTGGAAGTAAATAAGGAACTGAAATGGGAGAATCAGCAGAGGAAAAAATGGAGAAAAGACTTGACTCCACCTTCCTGTCCCATCCACTTTCATGCTGCCGAAGAATATAACCTCCTCACTTTGCATTTGGCCCTGAGTCGCCCGTGCAGTTTCCTGGGTAAAGGAATTGCCGAGGGTTGCCTAGGAGTTGTTGTGTTGTATTTGTCCGACTAGCCAACAGCCCTTGGAATGAAGCCCTGCTTGGCTTTTCATTCAGACCCTGAGCAGGCCTGACCCAAGAGCAGATTCGGGCAGCCAACTCTAGCATCTCCTGTCAGTGACATGCTCAAGACAGCACAGATAATTTAGCCAGAGTTTTTCTTGGCTGGGTTCTTGGTTAGTCATTAACGTCTCCTTAAATCCTCTTATTTTGCAACAAAATGTTTAGAAATGCCTGCTGTCTTGGTGAGAAGACAGAAGCGTGAGCAGAGAGGATATTTGTAGAGCTCTCTGTGACCTGCCGAGGCTTATGGATGGTGAGAAGGGAGAGGGCAGAGTATCTGGTTTTCTCTGAATATCCCTGGGAAACAGCTTCCTCCTTCTTCCTTTCTCTTAAATTTCTTTCTTCTTCCTCCTTCTTCCTTTTAATTTTGTCTATGGAAATATAGAATAGAATAGAATAGAATAGAATAGAATAGAATAGAATAGAATAGAATAGAATAGAATAGAATAGAATAGAATAGAATAGAATAGAATAGAATAGAATAGAATAGAATAGAATAGAATAGAATAGGATGGGATGGGATGGGATGGGATGGGATGGAAAATATGGAATAGAATAGAATAGAATAGAATAGAATAGAATAGAATAGAATAGAATAGAATAGAATAGAATAGAATAGAATAGAATAGAATAGAATAGAATAGAATAGAATAGAAATAGAAATAGAAATAGAAATAGAAATAGAGCTGGAAGGGACCTTGGAGGTCTTCTAGTCCAACCCCCTACTCAAGCAGGAGGACCTATACCATCTCAGACAGGTGACTGTCCAGCCTCTTTTTAAAAACCTCCAGTGATGGAGCGCCCACGATTTCTAGAGGCAAGCTGTTCCACTGGCTGATTGTCCTCACTGTCAGGAAGTTTCTCCTTAATTCCAGGTTGCTTCTCTCTTTGATCAGCTTCCAAATTCTCAGTCATTCAGGTCATGGTTGTCCCAGAGGTGCTTTTTCAAGAGGCTCCCCTTCAAAGTCCAGTTGCCTCTTTAAAAAGCACCTTTGGGGTATCTTGTTCGTTTGCTTTATTTCTTCCTCCTTTCTTTTTCCTTCCTCCTTTTTTCTTTTCTTCTTGTTGACTTGCTGTTTCTTCCTCTTTCAATCGGCACAGAGCTTTCGAAAACAGCCAGTTTAGATTTTCTCACTGCCAGCCAATTAGACCTGCACAGATGCAAATGCATCCGGTAAAGAATGAATTTTGCGGTGCCTCCCGGAGAAAGCCAGAGCAGTCAGCTGATTCCCTATGTAAGGTGATGCCTCTGCAACTCTTGTTTACTTTTCCAGAAGCGGCCAAAAAAAAAAATAGTCTTGATTGAACGGGCAGATTTCGCTCAGGTGAAAATGAAGCCCAAGGTGGAGCTGCTTGTTTTTAAAATCCGAAAATAGGGGTGCCTGGAAAGTATCTTTTTTTAAAAAAATCCCATTTATATCCTGCCCTTCTCCGAAGACTCAGGGCGGCTTACAATCTAAGCACAAATCAAATGTGCTTAGCAATAGCCTTCATTCTATGTATAGGCCTGCTTATTAGGGCTTTCGCGCGCCCCCCAAGCGGCATTATTACAAAGTCAGCTTAATTGCCCCCCACAATCTGGGTCCTCATTTTACCTACCTCGGAAGGATGGAAGGCTGAGTCAACCTTGAGCCTGGTGGGACTCGAACCTGCACTAATTGCAGGCAGCTGGTGTTACTTAAGGAGGCATTAGCCCACCAAGGCTCTTGGTGTTCTGGAGGCAGGAACTCAAGCCTATTTGCTCTGGGTCTGTCTGTACAGGTAATCCTCGACTTACAACCATTCATTTAGTCACCATTCAAAGTTGCAACGGCACACACACACACACACACACACATACACAAAAAGTGACGTACGACCGTTTTTCCCACGCTCCCTGCAGCATCCCCATGGTCATGTGATCAGAATCCAGACGCTTGGCAACCGACTCATATTTATGACGGTTGCAGTGTTCTGGGGTCATGTGATCGACTTTTGGCGACCTTCTGACAAGCATGGTCAAGGGGGAAGCCGGGTTCGCTTAACAACCACGTTGCTAACTTTAACAACGGAGCGTGATTCACTTAACAGCTGGGGGCAAGAAGGTTGTACAATGGGACAAAGCTCACCTATCTGTCTCGCTTAGCAACCGAAAGTTTGGGCTCAGTTATGGTCCTATATCGAGGACTACCTGCACTTCTCTGCTTGTTCAATTTCTATTTCTATCCAGGAGTAATTTCTAACTATGGTATTTTTACAGCGTTTACGCTGTTATTCCAGTAGTAGTAGGTGTAGTAGCAGTAGGGAAGAAAGTAGTGGTGAGCAGTGAGTACTACCATGCGTATATACTTGTGAGTGTGTTGTCTGTGTTGTTGTGTGAGGTCTCTGGTGTTTTGGAACTCACTGAATTGGGTATTGATAGAAGAGAGTCTTTGTCGCTGTTGATCTGTGGGGTCCCTGGTGCTCTCTGAGCTTGGTGGTTTTCTTACAGACGTTTCATGACCCAACTAGGTAGCATCAGTACTGGGAAGGAGGGGGTTGAAAAGAGGAAGAAGAGGAGGAAGAGAAAGGAGAAGGAAAGAGGAGGAGGAGGAGGAGGAGGAGGAGAAGGAGGAGGAGGAGGAGGAGGAGGAGGAGGAGGAGGAGGAGGAGGAGGAGGAGGAGGAGGAGGAGGAGGAGGAGAGTGCTCTCTGGGCTTGGTAGTGTTCTTGCAGACATTTCATGACCCAGCTAAGTAACACCCTCAGTGCTAGCAACCTAGCTAAGCAATGAAATGCCTTCAAGAAAACAACCAAGCACAGAAAACTCCAATGACTTGGGCATACGTAGAAGAACTCGTAACAAAAACTTGCAATGATGGAGCACCCAGGACTTCAGTAGGCAGCTGTTCCGCTGCCAAATTGCTCTCAAGCTTAGGAAATTCCTCTTTCTGAGACTGGATCTCCTGCAAGAAGTCTCCCATCTGTTGGTCCTTGTCCTGTCTTCAAGAACTATGGAGCATCCGTCTGCATCCCCTTCCCCATGACAGCCCTTTGTGTGTGGGGAGGCAGCTCTCATGCCTCCCCTTAGCCCTCTCAACGGAAAACTCAACGTGCCCAGTTGCTTTAATTGCTCTTTGTAGGCTTTACCCTCCGAGCACCTCATCATTTTTATTGGTCTGCTCTGACAGTTCTTCCACCACTCCTTTTATTTCCCCTCTTCATATTCGCAGAGCACACTGAGAAATATGTGACAGAGAGGAACAAACTTAATTGCATATTTGTTGACTTAAGAGAAATCATGGGAATGGCAGAATGTTCTTCACAGGACTTTGTCTCCAAACGGATCGCCATCTTTGTCCGCTCTCCTGCTTACGATTTGAAAAAGGGAAGCACCCGCCATGACATCATGTTACTGGAGAAGATAGCTAGGGGTGACATGATGGCAGCGTTCCAATATCTGAGGGGTTGCCACAAAGAGGAGGGGGTCCATCTATTCTCCAAAGCACCTGATGGCTGCACAAGAAGCAGCGGATGGAAACTAATCAAGGAGAGAAGCAACCTAAAGCTAAGGAGAAATTTCCCGACAGAACAATTAACCAGCGGAACGACTTGCCTCCAGAAATTGTGGGTGTTCCATCACTGGAGGCTTTCAAGAAGAGACTGGACAGCCATTTTTCCAGAATAGTATAGGGTTTCCTGCTTGAGCAAGGGGTTCAATCAATCAGAATAGAGCTGGAAGGGACCTTGGAGGTCTTCTAGTCCAGCCCCCTTGGACTAAAGACCTAGTCCAAGGGTTGGAAGACCGCCAAGGGATTTTCCAGGTCTGGTATTCTGTTAACCAATGGAAGGGCTTGCCTCCAGAAGTTGTGGGTGCTCCATCCCTGGAGCTTTTCAAGAAGAGACTGGACAGCCATTTGTCTGAAATGGTAGAGGATTTCCTGCTTGAGCAGGGGGTTGGACTAGAAGACCTCCAAGGTTCCTTCCACCTCTGTTATTTTGTTATTACTGTGTTGTTATTCTGTTGTTCTGTGATTCTGCTTCCCCATGGAGCTTTCTGCCCTAGGAGGGGAAGTGTGTAGGCCCATGTTTCTTGGCCCCAAAGGTGTCACTCTGCCAGCCAGCCTCCCTCCCCACTGGTCAGCCGGCTGCCTCTTGTCAGTTGAGGAAATGGAAAGGCCAGAGAGCAGTTGTGTAATTCTGGCCGCTTGTGTTGCTTGTGCCTTCTGTTGCAGTGTCCTATTTGTGCACTTTCTTGGCCGGTGGCCACAGTTCAGTTTTTCCCCCCCTCCCACCTGCACACCCATGCACACCCATTCAGCATTTTAGGGATGGAAACGGTCCTAGCAAGCAGACCGGATTTACCACTTGGCTGCCCACAGAACAAAAAACACTCCTCTCCAAAAGGAAGTTAATGGGGGGAAAATTCTGAGAACGTGCCTGCCAGTAAGCGGCACCCCACCATCCCTGGATGCTTCTGGGTCACAAGCGCCACCCCCCCACCCTGACCCCCAACAAGCTATCCATTCAAGGCTGTCTGGCAGGTAGCCAGAGGGCTGGGGGGGAGGGGGGCTGAAGGGTGGAGCACCCTTCCCCTTTCTGTGTAAAGCTTACCCAGTCCTTGGGGCTGCTGCACAATTACTACAGTTCGCAATTAAAAGGCCTATAAAAGTGCCATGGGAACTGCCCGGGGGGCTGAAGGCTGACACTTTGTTAGGCTTGGCAGAGCAAAATTTATGGAGCCGTGGGGGCGGGTGGCAGCTTCTGTCCACCTCAAGTTTGCAGCTGTGGGAAAAAGGCAGCAGGGACGGCTCTTCATTTGGCCTTTTGGGGAGGGGAGATCTTAAATCTACCCCCCCTGACCCCCTACGGCTTGGCGCTTCTCATTCATAAAATGATCTGCCCGCCAGATTTTTCCAGGAAATGCCATGCTTTATCAAGTGTCACTTAATCCATCCTGGGTGGTTAAAGCTTCTCTTTCTCAGTCTCAGCGACTTTTAAGATGGGTGGGTGTCAACTCCCAGCCAAGCATAATTTAGATGTGGACTTCAGCTCCCAGCATGCTGGCTGGGAATTCTGGGATTTGAAGCCTGCCCTTCTTAACGTCGCTGAGACTGAGAAACACGGGGCTGTTACACTGATAGAACACAGACCATAGACTGCTGGAAGGGACCTTGGAGGTCTTCTAGTCCAGCCATTCCAGGGAAATGGCTGTCCAGTCTCTTTTTGAAAGCCTCCAGTGATGGGGCACTGTTAGGGAAGCCCATCAAAGGAAGATTTTCAAAAAGTATGTAAGTGTGTGTGTGTGTGAGGGAGAGAGAGAGGGCGCGTGTATTTAATAGTGAAATACAATATCTTACCAAACAGGCAATGATTACAGGTAGATTTCAACTTTACAATCATTAATTTGGTGACTGTTCAAAACTACAACGGCACCGAAAAAGGTGACTTACGATGAAAACCGAGAGTCTTGGCAACCGACTCATATTTATGACGGCTGCAGTGTCCCGGGGTCCCGTGATCCACTTTTGCGACCTTTTGACAAGCAGTGGGGAAGCCAGACTCATGTAACAATAGTGTTGCTAACTTACCAAATGCACAGATTCACTTAACAACTATGCCAAGAAAGGTGGTAAAATGGGGCAAAATTCACTCAACAAATGTTTCGCTTTGCGAGATAAATTTTGGGCTCAATTGTGGCCCTAAGTTGAGGACTTCCTCTATAGCAGTGGTGGCGGCACTCAGAGCCCTCTCTGTGGGCACGCGTGCCGTCGCCCCAGCCCTGCCTCCCCCCGCAGCCCCCTCCTCACCAGCAGCCCCCCCCAGAGCAGAATCACCGCTAGGTACGGCCTGCGTAGAGCAGCACAGCCAAGGACATGGCAGCTGGGCAGCAGGGACAAGACTCTGCCCTCGTGCCCCATCGCGCACAGATGCTGCTGCGGGGCATTGGCAGATGGTGTGGCTGCCATGGCACTGCAGAGCTGCCTGGGCAATCTGCTGTGGCCAGCCGTGGAGGTGATAGGTGGCCCTGCAGGTGGGCGGGGGCAGGCGGGGCAGTTTTTGGGTACTCGGGGTCTAAAAGGTTCGCCATCACTGCGCTATAGCCTTGTTTTGGTTTCCAAGCACTGCCTGCACGCCTGCAGTCTTGGCAAGGCATCTAGTAATAAAGGAACTTTATCTCAGGTTGAAGTATGTTCTTGAAATACTCTATGGAATTCTTCGTCTGATGAAGAGCTTTGGCGCCAGCCTGCCAGGGAGCAACAAAGGGCAATTTTAATCATTGTACAAAAAAACTCATCCTCTTCCTTTTAAACAATGGATCCAGGATATCAGCGTGTAGTTTATTCTTGAAGCATTTCCGTGTTCTAAAAATGAAAGGACGATCCATTTCTTTCTGTACCATCTGGAGTAAAGAATATGGTCAAGGACTGGCTTAATTTTTTTACGTTATATCCAGTTAATATATGGATCTCTTTTTTTTCCTATTAACAGCTTCCCCCACTGACTTTGGAAGGTCGCAAAAGGGGATCACGTGATCCCGGGACGCTGAAACCATCATAAATACGAGTCAGTTGCCAAGAGTCTGAATTTTGATCACCTGATTGTGGGGATGCTGCAATGGTCATGAGAGCGAAAAACGATCGCAAGTCAATTTTTCCCAGTGCTGTTGTAACTTTGAATGATCACTAAACAAGTGGCTGTAAGTCGAGGACAAGATATGAATTAAAGAAACTTCCGATTTCTTATAAAATCATCAACCCCGAAAAATCTAGTAGCCATCCCTTTTTGAACATTCTTCAACGGTTCTAATAAACATGAAATCCCACTTTCTGATGTATTTGCATTAGAAGCCAACATATTGTACCAAACACAGATTTCAAAGCCTTACAGGGAGACTTAAAGTAGATTTAAAATAGCAGCACAACTTTGAAGAAGATTTGTAACTCAGGGTTGAAATGAGGGGTCCTTGGTGTTCTCTGAGCTTGTTTGTTTTCCTACACTGATGATGTTACCTCGTTAGGGTAATGAAACGTTTGCAAGAAAACAAGCAAGCTCAGAGAACACCAACGATCCCTCAGCACAACTTCCCTTGTTGATTGACAAGTCTGGTAGCTGCTGATGGGATTCGGGGAGGATATTCTCATGTATTCAGGCCCAACTTCTTTTATCTGGTCCAGCTGAGATTTTTCTTTGATTTCCTTAAGGACTCAGTTCCTTGTTATGTACCTCCTCCCAAAGGGATCGATGGAATGGCTTGCCTCCAGAAATTGTGGCTGCTCCGTCACTGGAGGTCTTCAAGAAGATATTGGATAGCCATTTGCATGAAATGGTACAGGAGTTGGACTAGAAGACCTCCAAGGTCCCTTCCAACTCTATTATTCTTGCTCTGTTTAATTTTTTTTATTTTTTATTACATTTATATCCCGCCCTTCTCCGAAGACTCAGGGCGGCTTACAAGCTTAGCAGTAGCCTTCATTCTATGTATATGCCTTAATCTCGTAACCAACCCTGCTTAGGTGCCTCCTTCGTCTTTAGTGTGGCAGCCACAGCCTAGCCTTGCAGCCACAGCAGCCACTTCTCCTGGGCATCAGAGTACTTTCCACCAAATAACAATAATGATAATAATAATGTTGGAAGGGACCTTGGAGGTCATCTAGTCCAACCCCCTGCTCAGGCAGGAAACCCTATACCATTTCAGGCAAATGGCTGTCCAGTCTCCTCTTAAAAACTTCCAGTGTTGGAGCATTCACCACTTCTGGAGGCAGGTTGTTCCACTGGTTAATTGTTCTGTCAGGAAGTTTCTCCTTAGTTCTAGGTTGCTTCACTCCTTGATTAGTTTCCATCCGTTGCTTCTTGTCCTGCCTTCAGGGGCTTTGGAGAATAGCTTGACTCCTTCTTTTTTGTGGCAGCCCCTGAGATATTGGAACATGGCTATCATGTCACCCCTCATCCTTCTCTTCATTAAACTAGACATGCCCAATTCCAGCAACCATTCCTTATATGTTTTAGTCTCAAGTCCCCTAATCCTCTTTGTTGCTCTTCTCTGCACTCTTTCTAGAGTCTCGACATCTTTTTTACATCGTGGTGACCAAACTGGATGCAGTATTCCAGGTGTGGCCTTACCAAGGCCTTGTAAAGTGGTATTAGTACTTGACGTGATCTTGAGGGTCTCCTTCCAACTTCTGCAGCTCCCTCCAACTTCTGGTGGAGTTGAGCCACAGTTCTTCAGTGGGCGAAGCCCTGAGTGTGCAGGTGACCAGTTCGGATTTGTGGCTATCGTCCACCTTGCTTAGGTGCCTCCTTCATCTTTAGCGTGGCAGCTTCAGCCTGGCCTCCAAGGTGGGCATCTCTTGGGACCTTCCCAAACCTGGTTCTGGCACTCCTCTTGGGGTTAAGCGTTCAACCCAGCCTCAGTTTCTTTCTGGCCTCCAAAGAACCTGGGCAGCATCCCTAGCACTTCATTCTGCAGATGAGCTGGAAAACAGGCTAGCTGGGGAGGATGGGACTCGTAATGCACGATAACCAGAGAGCAAAATGTATTCCAGATCTTATCAGAAGAAAACAACACAGCATGTTTTCCTGGGCCTGGCATTCATTCATTCATTCATTCATTCATTCATTCATTCATTCATTCATTCATTGCAATTGTATTTATTTAAAACGTTTATATGAGAGTTGTCTGCCAGCGAGACAGCAGCAAAATACATTAAATAAATAAAACAAATAAATTGGTATAGCCGCCCATCTTTCAACCAACTCTGAGCAGCTCCTCGTCTAAAATGAGAAGACATATAAAATCATGCTAAAGCTATAAAACTCAATCGGTTAAAAACGTTTCCCCGTCTCCCATTTTCTTCTCCTTTGAAAAATCCACTCAGGAATGAAGGTATAAATTTACCTGTTGGGAAAATGCCACTTTTCTTCCCCGCTGAAGGGATCGGGATCGTATGGGTGGTGCTGTATTTCCAAACAAACAAGAATTCTCTTCCCCCCCCCAAAAAATTGATTTAAATCCCAGAAGTGTCTCTGTCTGTCTGTCTGTCTGTCTGTCTGTCTGTCTGTCTGTCTCTCTCTCTCTCTCTCTCTGTGTGTGTGTGTGTGTGTGTGTGTGTGTGTGTGTGTGTGTGTGTATATCAGGAGGAGGTCCAGCTCTTTGAATATGCTTTCTTGGAGCATATTCAAAAGCTGCTGGGAGGCCCCTGCCTGGCAGAGGGCTTCGATTTAGGAATTATTTTATATTCCCCTAATAGGGTCCTCTCTGGCTTTGGGGGATGAAAAGACCTCAAATCTGGTAATTTTTCTTCTTTAGCTCCAGCAAGTTTAGCCTTTGAGTTGTACTTTTCCATCTTTCTTTTTGTTGCACAGCCAAAATACCAATTCAAAAAGGGAAGACCGCAGAATTAAAAATGAGTATTTTTGCAATTCTGTTCCACTTTCTCTGGCCAGACTTACCAAGTACGCTGGGCATGGAGCCATAACAGACGGACGATATGGAGAATTTGCCTCCAGAAGCTCCCCATCCTGCCACAGAACAAGCAGTCCTCATCTTACAACCACAATGGGGACTAGAATTTCCGTGACTAAGCAAGAGTGGTTGTTAAGTGAATCCAACACAATTTTATGAGCTTTTTGCCACAGTGGTTAAGTGGGTCACATGATCATTAAGTGAATCCGGCTCCCCCATTGACTTTGCGTGTCAGAAGCTGGCTGGGGAGGTTGCAAATGGCCGTCACACACACACACACACACACACACACACACACACACACACACACACACACTCCGAAATACTGTAACGGTCATAGGTCCATGTCAGTTGCCAAATGCCCAAATTTTGATCATGTGACCATGGTGATGCCACAGTGGTCACCAACATGGGGGTGTTTGTTAGTCACTTTTATCATTCTTGTTTTAACTTTGAACGGTCACCAAACAAATGGTCGTAAGTTCAAGGACCGCCTGTATTCTATGGAAAGAGGAGCCACTTTTGTTGCTGATCACCGCAGGTCCGCCTCCCACACACAGAGAGCCTCTTGGGCCAAAGCTCAAATTGTGTGAGGGAGGCAGTCCTGGCTCCCCCATCTTGGGTTAACCTCCCTGGATCCTATAGGACAGGGCTAGGCAACCTTGGCTCTTTTATGACTCGTGGACTTCAACTCCCAGAGTTCCTGAGCCAGCCATACTGAGGGAAAAAGGAGAGGTTTCCAAGCTGAGCCATGCTGGCTCAGGAATTCTGGGAGTTGAAGTCCACAAGTCATAAAAGAGCCAAGGTGGCCTACCCCTGCTATAGGACAATCAACAACTTTGGCTGCCTCATGCAACAAAGGCAATTTCGCCCTGTGGATGTGTCTCAAGTGAGACCCCTCCCCAGATTCAGGCCCCCTCCTTTGAAGATCACGCTCCCGGGGTCTCAACGGGACAGTTTTTATTATTTCTTTGTTCATTTGCTTGTATTTTGCCTGTACTATTTTTACAAATAACGCAAGGTGCCAAACACACACCTTCCTCCTCCTATTTTCCCCACAACAACAACCCTGTGAGATGAGCTGGGCTGAGATAGAGTGATTGGCCCAAGGTCACTTGGCTAGCTTTCATGCCTAAGGCGAGACTAGAATTCACCATCTCCCAGTGATTGGCCCAAAGTAACCCAGGTCGGCAGTTTGGCGGGTCGAATCCCGAGTGCCGCGTAGCAGAGTGAGCGCCTGTTACTCGTCCCAGCTTCTGCCAACCTAGCAGTTCGAAAGCACGTAAAAATGCAAGTAGAAAAATAGGGACCACTACGGTGGGAAGGTAACAGCGTTCCGTGCGCCTTTGGCGTCTAGTCATGCTGGCCACATGACCACGGAGACGTCCTCGGACAAGCGCTGGCTCTTCGGCTTTGAAACGGAGATGAGCACCGGCCCCTAGAGTCGGAAACGACTAGCACGCATGTGCGGGGGAACCTTTACCTTTACCTTTTTAACCCAGATGGCTTTCATGTCATTAGTGGGACTAGAACTCACCGTCTCCTGGTGACAGGCCCAAGGTCACCCGCTGACTTTCATGCCTAAGGCAGGACTAGAACTCACTGTCTCCTAGTAATTGGCCCAATAGCGCATGCTGGCTGGGGAATTCTGGGAATTGAAGTCCACATGCCTTAAAAATTGCCAAGGTTGAGAAACACACTAGCACATGGTGGCTGGGGAATTCTGGGAGTTGAAGTCCACATATCTTAACGTTCCCAAGCTTGAGAAACATTGCATTAAATAGTAATTTGTAATGGAATAAACGGTTTATCTGGAAATATTTCCTTGCCTAATGCAGTCACATTCCCTGCAGGCATCTACCCAGACAGTTGGACTTGGCCCGGGCTTGTCATGTGGCACTGAGTTCCACAGCCCTTCAGCTGCCAAATAGATGAAAAGCCGTTTCTGAGCTGCCAACTCCAGGAGAAAGCAACTAGGCAGCTCTGTTCTGTGATTGATGAGGTCCTGGAAGGCATGAAAGCTCTCCAAAGCGAAACCACACTTGGCTTTCCTGAGCGAGGTTGATTCATTGTTTGATTTGGCCTCCAAACAGCTTCTTGCCCAAACGGCCTCTTCAAGAGAAGGGGGAACAAGGCGGCATTCCGGGGAACCGATTCAGATACAAGCAGTCCTCGTCTTACAATCGTAACTGGAACCAGAATTTCTCTTGTTAAGGTGGCTGTTAAGTGAGTCACGTCCAGCCTTATGACCTTTTTGCCACAGTTATTAAGCAAATCACTGCAGTTGTTAGGTGAATCACGTGGCTCCTGAGGGAGTCACTCGGTTGTTAAGTGAATCTAGCTCCCCCCCCCGCCATTGACTTTGCTTGGTGGAAGCCGGCTGGGATCAGGTGACCCGGGAAACTGTAATTGTCGTAAATGCAGGCTGTGCCCAAATTTTGATCACATGGGAGTGCTGTGACAGTTGTAAGTCTGAGGACCAGTCGTAAGGGACTTTTTTCAGTGCCTTTCTAACTTTGAACGGTTGCTAAATGAATCGTTAGAATTTCAGGACTGCCCGTATCAACGTTTTTAAGATACTACATTAGCATACCTAATGAATACAGGGGCAAGAATACAAGCAGTCCTCGACTTACAACTGAGCTCAAAATTTCTGTTACTAAGCAAAACATTTGTCAAGTGAGTTTTGCTCCCTTTCATGATGTTTCTTGCCACTATCATTAAGTGAATCACTGCACCGGCTCGCCACAGGGCTGTGTGCTTAGCCCCTATCTGTACTCTTTGTACACATATGACTGTGTATCATCCGACCCATCTACTGCGATAATTAAGTTTGCAGATGATACTACCATGGTGGGTCTTATTACAGGTGGGGACGAGACAGCATACAGGGCGGAGGTACAAAAACTATCCATATGGTGTTGTAACAACAACTTGCACCTTAACATCGGCAAGACAAAAGAGATGGTGCTAGACTTCCAGAGGGAAAAGGAGGAACCTGCCCCACTTTACATCGGGGAGGACTGTATGGAGTTTCCTCTTTTAAATTTCTGGGAGTCTACCTCTGCGAAAATCTTACCTGGAAAGTTAATACAACCCAGGTGGCCAGAAAGGCCCAACAGAGACTTCACTTTCTCAGGGTCTTGCGGAAGAACAGGGTAGAACAACGGCTAATGACCCTCTATTACTGGTCTACTATAGAGAGCATCCTCTCGTACTGTATTGTGGTTTCGTATGCTGGTCTGACAGCTGCGGATAGGAAAGCATTACAGAGGGTGGTGAGCACAGCACAAGACATTGTGGGCTGCCCCCTGACACCACTAGATGACATCGCCAGGGCTCGCTGCCTTGGAAGAGTGAGGAAAATTCTCAGGGATGACTCACACCCTGGACGGTATCTCTTTACTCTCCTACCATCGGGTAGGAGATATAGGAGTATAGCCAGCCGTACCAACAGGCTGAAGAACAGTTTTTATCCATGGGCTGTTAGGCTTTTGAACGGGATATAATTTTATAAACTTTATGCATGATTGACTTGCGAGGCTGGTGTGTTGTGCAATTAGCTCACACGGTGTAATAAGATGGAGGGTTTGTGTCACTGTAAGTTGGGGGTGGGGGCACGAAGGGAGGCTCAGCCTATCTCAATGTATACATGGTTGTACTTTGACAATAAAGGTTCATTCAATTAACATTGGTCATTAAGCGAAACTGGCTTCTCCCCCCATTGACTTTGCCTGTCAGAAGGTCATAAAAGGGGATCCTGTGACCCCGGGACACTGCAACCGTCATAAATACGAATCAGTTGCCAAGTGTCCAAATCTTGATCACAACCACCACGGGGATTCTGCAAGGATCGTAAGCGTGAAAAATGATAAGTCACTTTTTTCAGTGCCGTTAAAATTTTGAATGGCCACTAAAAAAAAGGTGTAAATCAAAGACTATCTGAGTTTCTTGCAAAAACTGCACCCCCAGAAAATCAGGTGTCCAGGATTGGGGAGGTCTGGATGACTCACTAGGCCAGGGGTAGGCAACCTTGGCTCTTTTATGACTGGTGGACTTCAACTCCCAGAATTCCTGAGCCAGCATGGCTCAGCATAGAAACCTCTCCCTTTTCCCTCAGCATGGCTGGCTCAGGAATTCTGGGAGTTGAAGTCCATGAGTCATAAAGCGGCCTAGGCCAGGGGTAGGCAACCTTGGCTCTTTTATGACTGGTGGACTTCAACTCCCAGAATTCCTGAGCCAGCATGGCTCAGCATGGAAACCTCTCCCTTTTCCCTCAGCATGGCTGGCTCAGGAATTCTGGGAGTTGAAGTCCACGAGTCATAAAAAAGCCAAGGCTGCCTATCCCTGCGACTAGGCGCTCCACGAAGCCGCTCCCATCTCGTGTTTTCAGGCGGCTCTGAAAATGTCCAGGCTGTAATTTTCCTGCTCTGAAGCTCATTATGATAACAACCATTTGCAAAGGAAGAAAAGCAGACATTTAACCTGATTGCTTTTGGGGGTAAGGGAAGCGCAGCTGAGTACGGTAGAAAGCAAGCCAAGTTATTTCTCTTTTTTTAGAGCCACAAGGATAACACAGACAGTCCTCAACTTACGACCACAACGGAGACCAAAATTTCTGTGGCTAAACGAGAGAGAGGCGTTAAGTGAGTTTTGCCCCGTTTTACGAGTTTTCTCACCACAGTTGTGGAGTGAATCACTGCCGTTCCTAAGTTAGTAACACAGTCGTTAAGTGAATCTCCATTGACTTTGCTTGTCAGAAGGTCATAAAAGGGGAATCATGTGACGCTGCGACCATCATAAATATGAGTCAGTTGCCAAGAGTCTGAATTTTGATCACCTGACCCTGGGGGAGGCTGCTACAGTCATTAAGGATAAAAAAATAAGTCACTTTTTTCAGGGCCGTTGTGACTTTGAATGGTCACTAAATGAATGGTTATAAGTCAAGGACTGCCTATCCTGAGCAAGAAGAGCCATCCTAACCTGCAGAGGCAAACTTTATAGCTTAGACCCTATTTTGCTCTAGAGATTGCAAAGCGTAACCCCCGGTCCGTGGACCAGTACCGGGCCACAGCATGCCAGCAACCAGTCCGCACAAACAAGCAAAGCCCCATCCGCGGGATGCAGGCAGCACACAAAACCACGCACCCTCCGGCCTGTGGAAAAACCTCTCTCCACGGAACCGGTTCCTGGTGCCCAAAAGGTTGGGGACCCCTGGCGTAGAAGATTGTGTAGCGACTGCCAGTCCGTTGTTGTGGCACGCAGGCTTGGCAGCTGCACCCTGACTCTGGACTTTGCGATGGACACAAAACTGCTGCAGTTTGCATGCCCTGCGGCCTCTTGTGAGAAGTTAGGCAGACAGAATAACAGAGCTGGAAGGGACCCTGGAGGTCATTTAGTCCAACCCCCTAGTCAAGGAGGAGATCCTGTGTCTTCTTACAAGTGTCCAGTGTTGGAGCACTCATGACTTCTGGAGGCAAAGCATTCTTCTGATTAGCAGACTTAACACAGTTGGGAGGGACCTTGGGGGGTCTTCTTGTCTAACCCCCTGCTCAGGCAGGAGTCCCTGTACCATTCCAGGCAAATGACTGTCCCATCTCTTCTTAAAAACCTCCAGTGTTTGAGCACCCACAACTTCTGAAGGGAAGCTGTTCCCCTGGTTAACTGTTCTCACTGTTGGGAAGTTTCTCCTTAGCTCTAGATTGGATTTCTCGTTGATAAGCTTCCATCTCTCACTTCCTGTCCTGCCTTCCAGTGCTTTGGAGAATAAGCTCCACCCCCTCTCCCTTAGGATAGCACCTCCAGGATTGGAAGATGCTATGGTGTCACCCCCCCCAATCCTTCTCTTCTGTAGGCCAATCATATCTAGTACCCTCAATTTTTCATTGTAAGGTTTAGCCTCCAGACCCTTAATCATAACAGAATAACAGAGTTGGAAGGGGTCTTGGAGGCCATCTAGTCCAACCCCCTGCTCAAGCAGGAGACCCCCCCCTTTCTCGGTTATACCAAGACTCTGCTCGGCTCGGCCCAATCTTGGTTTCTTCTGCGGCTGTGCGAATGCCTGGGCATCTGCCCACATTGAGGGGAAAGAGAGCAGTTTGATTTCGCCTACTTTTGATTGGTTTCTCGGGAGAGAAAGCAGCGGAGCAAGAGGCTGGCTCTGCTGCTTCTTCGCCCGTGCCTCTCCAGGCCGCCTGTGGAATCTCCGTCTAAATAAACACGCCGATCCATTATGGGCTGGAGATAATGTTGTTTTTTCCATGTCAAACGGTTCCAGACATCGCAGTTCACCAAATACTTTGTTCGACCTGCTCGGTAGGAGCAGCAAAAAAAAAAAAGGCTTAAAGGGGATTTAGCCTCCCTCTCAGAGCCTGGGTGGGGGATAAAAGGAGAACCACAGGCTGATCTTGGCTGTGGTTTGGGGGTTTGGGGGTCCGGGAGGGGGTGGTGGGGCGGGCTGCTGTAGACCAGAGCGGTGCTTAGTCTGAGGTTGTGACTGAGGAAATTCAGGGCAGAACAATTCAGCCTCAGTCCCAGTCTAGAGACAGCTAATTGCAGAAATATTTCCATCCCTTTCCAAAGTCTTGTCCCGGATTCATCTTGCTGAACGCCAAAGCTTTCATTTGTTTACTACAGCTATCGCTGCAATCCCCCGTGGCGCCACCCTGCTGCCTGGTTCTCTGCACAAGGCGCACAGAATTGGCACCTAAGACAGGGCACACCTGAGGGGTTCACGCCAGGACATCCGGAGCTGAGCTGCTTGGAAGCAGAGTGGTGCCACTTGGAGGAAGGGGGAAACCCGGAGCAGATACGGAGCAGTGCAAACCTCAGCCACCCTAATGTGCTAAGGTGGGGGAGGACAAGGGGGCTCTCTGCGAGAAGCAGCATTCTGGACGGGAGAACAGAGTCCCTTCATGGCTGTGGCTCTGATCAGGTGCTAAAGTTAAAGAAGTAGGTGGTCCTCGGAAGAACGGAATTGGAAGGGACCTCAGAGGTCTTCTAGTCCAACCCCCTGCTCAAGCAGGAGACCATTCTGGACAAATGGTTGTCTGATATCTTCTTAAGCAGAGGTCCCAAAACCTTTTGGGCACCAGAGACCGGTTCCGTGGAGAGAGGTTTTTCCGCGGACCGGAGCATGTGTGGTTTTGTGTGCTGCATGCATCTCGTGGATGGGGCTTTGCTTGTTTGTGCGGACCGGTTGCTGGCATGCCATGGCCCGGTAGTGGTCCACGGACCGGGGGTTGGGGACCCCTGTGCTTAAGAACCTCCAGTGTTGGAGCACCCACAATATTTTTGTATTCTGTATTTTTATATGTGCCCTGTTCACCGCCCTGAGTCCTTCGGAAGAAGGGCGGTATACAAATATAATAAATACTAAATACTAAATACTATCTCAAGGCAACTTCATTTCCACTGGTTAATTGTTCTCGCTGTTAGGAAATTTCTCCTTAATTCCAGGTTGCTTCTCTCTTTGTTCAGTTTCCATCCGTTGCTTCTTGTCCTGCTTTCAGGTGCTTTGGAGAATAGCTTGACTCCCTCTTCTTTGTGGCAGCCCCTCAAATATTGGAACTCTGCTATCATGTCACCCATATCCTTCTTTTCACTAGACACACCCTACTCCTGCAACCGTTCTTATGTTTTAGCCTCCAGCCCCCTAATCATCTTTGTTGTTCTTCTCCGCCCTCTTTCCAGAGTCTCAACATCTTTTTCATGCGGTGGTGACCAAAACTGGATGCAGTATCCCAAATGTGGTCTTATCAAGGCATTATAAAGTGGCATTAACACTTCACATGATCTTGATTTTATCCCTTCCTGTTTGGGGCAGCTTTGTCTTTGACATCGTTATCTTTCTGCAGTGCATTTCTTCCAGCATTGACGCTGTGAGATCATCCAAACAGTCCTTGCTGTCCAGCCTGGGGAAATTCCTGTAGTCTGCATTTCTGACTCTGGGGTCTCCATGAGCACACGCTGGGGGGGGGGGAGGGGAGTTCTGCCCTGCTGCAAAAATGCCTGGGGATCTTGGGAGGGGGGCACGTGAAGGAAGGGGAGGTGGGAATTGTGCATCAGATTTCAGGAGCCGGGATGGGGAGGGCTGAAAAAGGGAGCAAGGCAGGCCAGGGGGGGCCTCTTGAGTGGATCTGTTTTGTTTTTAACTTCTGTGCATTACTTTGATCATCAAAGGACTGATTAAAAAGGCAAAAGGGGATGCAGCCATTCTGTTAGGGCAAGATTTTTTTTTTAATTCCATTTATATCCCGCCCTTCTCCGAAGACTCAGGGCAGCTTACAAGCTTAGCAGTAGCCTTCATTCTATGTATATGCCTGCTTATTAGGGCTTTCACACACACACACCCCAAGCGGCATTATTACAAAGTCAGCTTATTGCCCCCAACAATCTGGGTCCTCATTTTACCTACCTCGGAAGGATGGAAGGCTGAGTCAACCTTGAGCCTGGTGGGACTCGAACCTGCACTAATTGCAGGCAGCCGGTGTTACTTAAGGAGGCATTAGCCCACTGCTCCACCAAGATGGGGGTTTGGGGTAGAAATCGGGGAAAGATCTGGATCTCTGCCAGCAGCATGTGCCCAACTCCCCCTCCCAAGTTTGCTCTGCTCCCCCACCCCTCACCCGCCTTCATGCGTCTAAATGCCATCTTGGGAGTTCCCTCTCACCTATCTCTTCAAACCAAACCATGCCCAAAGGTGACATCTGTCCAGAGGGTGGAGGGGCGCCTCTGTTTCCGTTCCTGCCATTGATGTCTCCCCATGCCAATATTTGCCCAGCAGGAGCAGCTGTTTGAGTTTCCGTGAACTATCGCCAGTGAAAAGCTTGCATCTGTTTTCCCTTGGAGGGTCTGATCCTTCCTGATCATTTGGGTGGAACTTTCTATCAGGAAGGAAGGAAGGAAGGAAGGAAGGAAGGAAGGAAGGAAGGAAGGAAGGAAGGAAGGAAGGAAGGAAGGAAGGAAGGAAGGAAGGAAGGGATGAATAATAGAATAACAGAGTTGGAAGGGACCTGGGAAGCCTTATAGTCCAAGCCTCTGCTCAGTCAGGAAGGTCCATAACATTTTTTAAAAAATGGTTATCTAGTCTCTTCTTGAAGACCTTGAGTGATGGAGCACCACAATTTCTGGAGGCAGGTTGTTCCACTGGTTAAGGTAAAGGTAAAGGTTCCCCCGCACATGCGTGCTAGTTGTTTCCGACTCTAGGGGCCGGTGCTCATCTCCGTTTCAAAGCCGAAGAGCCAGCGCTTGTCCGAGGACGTCTCCGTGGTCATGTGGCCGGCATGACTAGACGCCAAAGGCGCACGGAACGCTGTTACCTTCCCACCGTAGTGGTCCCTATTTTTCTACTTGCCTTTTTACGTGCTTTCGAACTGCTAGGTTGGCAGAAGCTGGGACTAGTAACAGGCGCTCACTCTGTTACGCGGCACTCGGGATTCGACCTGCCAAACTGCCGACCTTCTGATTGACAAGCTCAGTGTCCTAACCCACTGAGCCACCGCGTCCCTATATGTTCCACTGGTTAATTGTTCTCAAATGTCAGGAAATTTCTCCTTCGTTCTACAGTAGGTTGCTTCTCTCCTTGATTAGTTTCCATCTGTTGTTTCTAGTCTTGCCTTTAGGTGCTTTGGAAAATAGGTTGACCCCCCCTTTTTTTGTGGCTAGCCCCTCAAATATTGGAAGACTGCTATCCTGTTACCCCCAGTCCTTCTTTTCATTAAACTAGACATACCTAATTCCTACAACCGTTCTTCATATGTTTTAGCCTCCAGTCCTGTATGGAGAAAGAAGGAGGGGGGGGAGGAGGGAAGGGAAGGGAAGGGAAGGGAAGGGAGGGAGAGAGAGAGAAAGAAAGAAAGAAAGAAAGAAAGAAAGAAAGAAAGAAAGAAAGAAAGAAAGAAAGAAAGAAAGAAAGAAAGAAAGAAAGAAAGAAAGAAAGAAAGAAAGAAAGGAAAGAGAAAGAAAGAAAGAGAGAGAGAGAGAGAGAGAAAGAAAGAAAAAGAAAGAAAGAAAGAAAGAAAGAAAGAAAGAAAGAAAGAAAGAAAGAAAGAAAGAAAGGAGAAAGAAAGAAAAAAAGGAAAGAAAGGAAAGAAAGAAAGAAAGAAAGAAAGAAAGAAAGAAAGAAAGAAAGAAAGAAAGAAAGAAAGAAAGAAAGAAAGAAAGAAAGAAAGAAAGTCAATCACAGGATTGGAAACAGCGACCCCACAGCTTTTCAATTTTAGCAATCAACCTCCTGATGTTGTTCTTTTTTCTCCCTCCCCCCCCCTTTGGCCTCTTAGATGCTGAGCCTCACCAGCTGGGTGAGCAGAGGGCTGGTCCTTTTTGCCATGGTGGTCACAACCGCTTCCATCACCATATCAGGAGAATGGGGCGAAGAAGGTGAGCCCCAAGTTCAGCCCGCGCTGGGAGGGCTGCCTGTAGAGGGTGTGGGGAGGGGGGTCACTTTTGGCCAAAACAACCCACCAGCCTTCGTAAGGAGGAGGGAAGAGGGACTGCAAGGTCCCACTCTTAAGGCCAAAGACATGGTTGCACATCCTCTGGCAAACTTGGGATCCATGAAGCAGTGGAGCACCAAGTCTCATGCTCTGGGGCTTTTCTTGCAGGGGTGACCTATGCCGAGCTCGGGAGTGACGTGGCTCTGAAATGCCCTGGAGCAAACCCAAGGTAGGTACCTGAGCAGGCCCGATCCTGGTCTCACCCAGGTGTCTTGTGCAGAATGTGTCCAGCTGAGGGTCTGAAGATCCCCAAGGTGATCCCTAAGGCGGTTGAAGGTACCTTGCCTTCTCTCCCTGTTTGCACTGTCATTAAAATCCCCCCTTTATGGAACGGGACAATTTAATTATTTAAAATAATTAGAAATATATTTTGTTTTTTTATCACTCACATTTCATGTTGTCCCTCCTTTGGTATCCTTTCTTTAATTTCCGTTTGACTGTTTCTACGATATTAGTGTAACTCTTGTCCCACGGTGAGTTGTCGTGTGGCAAATTGCCCACGGTGAGTTGTTCCATGCCAAGTTGGCTGCAGCGAGTTGCCGATGGCAAGTCAGCCGTGGCGAGTCGGTCATGGCAAGTTATCCCTCCACTTCCTAAGAGGCCAGAAGTTCAGGAGAAGTTTTCTCTTGAGTTTGGTTGTTTACTAGCAGACATTTCATTACCAATCTGGAGAACATCGTCAGTGCCAGGGAGGATGGAGTTTGCTCCCTTTTTATATGCCAGGGGTCTCCAACTCCCAGTCCACGGACTAGTAGCGGGCCATGACATGCCAGCAATCGGTCCACACAAACAAGCAAAGCCCCATCCGTGAGACTCAGGCAACACACAAAACCACACACCCTCCGATCCGCGGAAAAACCTTTCTCCACGTAACTAGTCCCTGGTGCCCAAAAGGTTAGGGACCTCTATTTATATGCAGCAGCTTGCCCTGCCACTTTTGATAGGGGTGTAGTTCCTCCTTGGTGAGTCCCTGATTATTGCTTTCTGCTTGATAATTTGTCTGGTGCTGATGCCTGCTTCTCTGTCTGCTACTGTGTTTCCCTGAAAATAAGACCCAACCGGAAAACAAACTCTAGCGTGATTTTCCAGGACGCTCGTAATATAAACTCAGAAATAAGCCCCAGTTAAAGATCGTCAGCCAGACGGACGCATTTAGTACCGTATTTTCCCGAAAATAAGACCTAATCAGAAAATAACATGTCTTTTGGAACAAAAATTAATCTAAGACCAGGTCTTACTTTCGGTAAAACACTGTAGAAGGGGTATGCAAGAGTTTTTGATTTTATTTTTTTTAATTGTCTCTTTTGAATGGGGTGAAAATGAGGACATGTTGACTACCTAGTTGGATTCAGGTACCTCTTTGCTTCTGGAGTTTAGATCGAGCAGCTTGGTTTAAAGTTCTGTTTGCATTTTTTATTTTTTTCTTTCAACTAATCTTAGAGATGCAGTCTTGATGGCGGTTGTCAGCATTTTTTGTGTGCTCAGGGTGACACAGTTTGTTCCAGTTGCTCCTTGAGGTTATCTATTGTTTAGTCTGAGGTGAGCATCCAGGATCATTAGCCCTGTCGTTTTTTTCAGCTGCTTCGTTGAGCTATTTTCCACCCAGCTGGGCAGTTTATTGGAGGTTTGTATCCGACCCTGGTGGGGGAGACACGCTGCCGTAGGTTTTCCTGCGGAAAAATAGTTGCTCCCTAGTGGAGGTTTGCCTACGTGCAAATTTCTCCCGTTTACCAGCTTTCTGAAGCATTTGATGCCCATATGTAGAACCAATGGAAGATTATTGACCCCCTGGTGCTCTCTGAGCTTGGAAGTCTTGTGCCAACCATGGTTTTTTTTACCTAGTCTTTACCCAATTAGGTAACATCATCAGTGCTAGAAGGGAGGGAGGTTTGCAGGGAGGAGGAGGAGGAGGAGGAGGAGGAGGACGACGACAACGACGACGACAATGACTGTGGGGTTCTTGGTGCTCTCTGAGCTTGGTTGTTTCCTTGCAGACGTTTCATGACCCATATAGGTAACATCATCAGTGCTAGAAGGGAGGGAGGTTTGCAGAAAGGAGGAGGAGGAGGAGGAGGAGGAGGAGGAGGAGGAGGAGGACAATGATGACTGAGGGGTTCTTGGTGCTCTCTGAGCTTGGTAGTTTTCTTGCAGACGTTTCATGACCCATATAGGTAACATCATCAGTGCTAGAAGGGAGGGAGGTTTGCAGAAAGGAGGAGGAGGAGGAGGAGAAGGAAGACGACGACGACAATGACTGTGGGGTCCTTGGAGCTCTCTGAGCTTGGTTGTTTTCTTGCAGACATTTCATGACCCAACTAGGTAACATCATCAGTGCTTGAAGGAAGTGGGGTTTGTGGAGAGGAGGAGGAGGAGGAGGACTATGGGGTCCTTGGTGCTCTCTGAGCTTGGTTGTTTCCTTGCAGACATTTCATGACCCATATAGGTAACATCATCAGTGCTAGAAGGGAGGGAGGTTTGCAGGGAGGAGGAGGAGGAGGATGAGTTCCTTGATACTCTCTGAGGTTGGCTGTCTTCTTGCAGACATTTCAATTACCTATTCTAGGAAACTTCATCAGTGCTACAAGGGAGTGGGGTTTGCAGAGAGGAGAAGGAGGAGAACTGTGCAGTCTCTGATGCTCTCTGAGCTTGTTTTCTTGCAGACATTTTATTACCTGACTAGCAAACCTCCTGAGTGTGAGTTGAATGTGACGTGTGCTCCCTGTTTGGTAAGGTAAAGGTAAAGGTTCCCCCGCACATGTGTGCTAGTCGTTTCCGACTCTAGGGGCCGGTGCTCATCTCCGTTTCAAAGCCGAAGAGCCAGCGCTTGTCCGAGGACGTCTCCGTGGTCATGTGGCTGGCATGACTAGACGCCAAAGGCGCACGGAACGCTGTTACCTTCCCACCGTGGTGGTCCCTATTTTTCTACTTGCATTTTTACGTGCTTTTGAACTGCTAGGTTGGCAGAAGCTTGGACGAGTAACAAGTGCTCACTCTGTTACGTGGCACTCGGGATTCGACCCGCTAAACTGCCGACCTTCTGATCGACAAGCTCAGCGTCCTAACCCACTGAGCCACCGTGTCCCTCTGTTTGGTAGGGGGGTAATTTTTCTACACCCTCCAAAGTCTTATAGAATTCCCTGAGGCTTGGCATGCAAACCAGTCAGCCCTCAGTAGACACAGAAAGATAACCTACATTTACACACCATTCAAAAGAGACCATTAAAAAAGCAAGCAAAGAAGGAAACAAAGAGACCAGAAACACATCGTCTCCAGCAGCCAATAACCAGATAAGCAGGGATTAACACCAGTCAAACAATCAAGTTGAAAGCAATATCCCAATCGAGGAAGTATTACGGAGCAAAACTCACTTGAACTGATGATGTGACCTACTCCTAGTGGGGTCGTGAAACAACGGAAAGAAAAGCAACAGACCCCACAGAGCACCAAGGACCCCACAGTCCTCCTCCTCCTCCTCCTCATCTCCACAACCCCCCCTCCCTTCTAGCACTGATGATGTTACCTAGGTCTGCAAGAAAACAGCTGAGTTCAGAGAGCAGCTGAGTTAACCCCCCCCCCGAGCTACAAATATTCTCTTCCATTTGAAGGAACCCTTTCGATCTTCTGCCGCAGACCTACCAGTTTTGAGCCCCTGCTGTTGTCTAAAAGCATGTTTTTTGTTTTTTTTTTAAAAAGCGTATCTGTCTTTCTTAAAGTATCCCTCAATTTTTATGTTTATTTTAGTTTTATTCAATCCATTTGGGGGAAAATAAACCCTAGATAGAGTTTCAGGCATTTTAAGGTAAATACGTTTCAAATATAGAGGAATATTCCACCATCTGTACCAGCCTGGGCCATGCCCGTTCTAGCATGCTGTTCATTCTTGTGGCGGAAACCCAGGTTTCCGCAGAGGAAACCACAAGGAAAAGAGCCGGCCATTTGTCCTTCTTAGCCCCGTTTTTGTGGGCAGCGACACCCAAAGGACCACAGAAGTCTTCCCGTTGGGGAAATCCCGTGGCCGTCTTCTGCTCCCTCCTCTTGTTCCTCTCGAACTGGCTGTCATTTACTCCCTCCCTTGCCCCCCCCCTCCCGTCCCCACTCTTTCTGGGCATTGCCTTCTGCCTTGCAACCTGGCAGTTGTGAAGGGACACCCGCTTTTTGTGTCGTTCTGCTAAAGGCTGGCGGTGATGTTTATTCTTGAAGGAAGCCAGAGGGAAGGACCTCAGCTGCAATGGGTTGATGGGGAGGGGGGGGGCAGAATTGGTAGTCCAGTGGCAGTCAACTGTGTCTGTGTGGGGGGAAACTGTGCAGTTTCTCCTTGGTAGCAATTGCCCGGCACCCCGTTCAGAGATAGGAAGTCAAATGTGGGGGGGGAGAGAGAAATCTTGCAGCTTCTCCTCCTTAGGAGTTTCTTGAGAATGTGGGATGGACCTCCAGTTTGCTGTCTGGAAGACACACGCGCGCACACACACACCCTCCTGCCAATGATCTTCTTCCCAAGTCTTACAGCAACTCTTCTGTCCTCAGCTCCACGAGGGGATGGCAGCGGAGTGGGGGCTCCGGGCTGCCCACGGACACCAGCGTCCAGCAGGGCCAGCTGCTCTTGAGCCACGTGGACCTCTCCTCGGAAGGCACCTACAGCTGCCAGGATGGCAGTGGGCTTCTCCTGGGCTCCGTTGCGCTTAGAGTCGGCCGTAAGTGTGGGTGCTCCTGTGGGAGGGAGTGATACACGCCTGGTGGGGAAGGGGGAGGCACTCTGAGCTTCTGCAGGTTAAGGAAGAAGCCGCTGAGTGGGTGAACTGCGGGCAGGTGAGTTAGTCCTTGACTTACAGCAGTTCGTTTAGTGGCCGTTTCAAGTTAACAACGGCACTGGGAAAAGCGACTTATGACCGTCGTTCACACTTAACGACCGTTGCGACATCCCCCCTGGCCACATGATCAAAATTCAGAGGCTTGGCAATTGACCCCTGTTTATGACGCTCGCAGTGTCAAGTGATCCCCTTTTGCGACCTTCTGAGAAGCCAAGGCAACGGGGAAGCAGAGATTCACTTAACGACCGTGTTTCTAACTTAACAACCGTGGTGATGCAAGAAAGGCTGTAAAGTGGGAGAAAACTCACTTCACAGCCGTCTCGCTGAGCAACAGAAATTTTGGGCTCCGTTGTGGTCGTAAGTCGAGGACATCCTGTGCCTGTAGTGGAGAGCCACATGCGGAACCAGAGGTGCTAGTCTCCCTCCCTGCCAAGCACCGTGTCTCCCTCCTTGCCTGCAGGACTCCCTGGGCCCCCCTCCGTCGCCTGCCGAGCTTCCAACTACGAGAACTTCTCCTGCTTCTGGACCCCCAGCGTTGAGACACACCTGCCCACCAGATACATCGCCACCTACCTGTACGTCCGTGGAGATCCTCCCTCATCCAGGTCATGATTGCCCCAGAGCTGCTTTTCCCCAAAGGCAACTGGACAAAATAACAAGAGTTGAAAGGGACCTTGGAGGTCTTCTAGTCCAGCCCCCTGGTCAAGCAGGAGACCCTATACCAGGGGTAGGCAACCTCGGCTCTTTTAGGACTCCTGGACTTCAACTCCCAGAATTCCTGAGTCAGCTGACTCAGGAATTCTGGGAGTTGAAGTCCAGGAGTCCTAAAAGAGCCGAGGTTGCCTACCCCTGCCCTATACCATTTCAGACAAGTGGCTGTCCAGTCACTTCTTGAAAACCTCCAGTGATGGAGCGCCCACAACTTCTTGGAGGCGACTTCCATTCCACTGGTTAATTGTTCTCACAATTCAAGAAATTTCTCCTTCGCTCTCGGTTGCTTCTCTCTCTCTCTCTCTCTCTCTCTCTCTCTCTCTCTCTCTCCCTCCCTCCCTCCCTCCCTCCCTCCCTCCCTCTCTCTCTCTCTCTCTCTCTCTCTCTCTCTCTCTCTCTCTCTCTCTCTCTCTCCTCTCTCTCTCTCTCTCCTCTCTCTCTCTCTCTCTCTCTCTCTCCTCTCTCTCTCTCTCTCTCTCTCTCTCTCTCTCTCTCTCTCTCTCTCTCCTTGATTAGTGGGTGTTTCTTTCTCTCTCTCTCTCTCTCTCTCTCTCTCTCTCTCTCTCTCTCCCTCCCTCCCTCCCTCTCTCTCTCTCTCTCTCTCTCTCTCTCTCCTCTCTCTCTCTCTCTCTCTCTCTCTCTCCTTGATTAGTGGGTGTTTCTTTCTCTCTCTCTCTCTCTCTCTCTCTCCCTCCCTCTCTCTCTCTCTCTCTCTCTCTCTCTCTCTCTCTCTCTCTCTCTCTCTCTCTCTCTCTCTCTCTCCTCTCTCTCTCTCTCTCTCTCTCTCTCTCCTCTCTCTCTCTCTCTCTCTCTCCTCTCTCTCTCTCTCTCTCTCTCTCTCTCTCTCTCTCTCTCTCCTTGATTAGTGGGTGTTTCTCTCTCTCTCTCTCTCTCTCTCTCTCTCTCTCTCTCTCTCTCTCTCTCCTTGATTAGTGGGTGTTTCTTTCTCTCTCTCTCTCTCTCTCTCTCTCTCCCTCCCTCCCTCCCTCCCTCTCTCTCTCTCTCTCTCTCTCTCTCTCTCTCTCTCTCTCTCCTCTCTCTCTCTCTCTCTCTCTCTCTCTCCTCTCTCTCTCTCTCTCTCTCTCTCTCTCTCTCTCTCTCTCTCTGTCTCTCCTTGATTAGTGGGTGTTTCTCTCTCTCTCTCTCTCTCTCTCTCTCTCCTTGATTAGTGGGTGTTAAGTTGACTGTCCAGTTGACTTAGGGCAACTAGAAAGGCCAGGAAATTGCAAGTCATCTTTCTGGACTTTCTGGAAAAATCCAAGGAAGTCCTTTTTGCCTTTTGGGAAAAGGACCTTTGGGACACCTCTCTGTCTCTCGGTGAGCGTGGGCTGGGGCGGTGCAGGAGTCAGCGGAGCTGAGGAAGGCTGCAAAGCGGGTCTGCTAAGCGGAGGGGAGGCCTAGATCTGTGGGGCAAGGAGAATGCGAGAGGGGGAGCTGGAGGGGCAGAGGAGGAGGAGAAGAAGAAAAGGCATTTTTGCCTCCTCCGCGTCTTCTTTAATGATCCTTCTGCTCTCCAGCTGAGGAACCCACAGGCGTTTCCTCTCCCCAGCCCTGCTTGGAACAAACAAAGACCTTGCCCCAAGCTTCTCCAGAAGATTTCCATTGCACCTTCCAAACGGATGGTCAGAGGAAAGCTGGGCTCCCCAGCCAAGGACGGAGGCAGCCTGCACCTTCTGCCTTGGCTGCGGAGCCCAGCCATCAGTTTGGAAGGCCAGGGCAGCTGGGAGGGCCCTGCAGAGAGTCTTGAACGGTGCCATCACAGCGCAAGAAGGATTGCTTAAGCACCACCGTCTTCACCGCGGCAGCCAGTGGGGGAGAGGCGTCTCGAGTGGAGCGGGGCCATGATAAGCAAGGCCATGAGGATTTCGAGCCCACGACAGACCAATGGGGGACTAGGCTTGTATTAAGGCGGGCGGAGGTGGGGGGAACACTCTGCTTGGTTTATTAGCCAAAGGAGGCAGCCACGGCCCAGCTGGCACTTTCAGCCCTCACGGGAATAGAAGAGGCTGCCTGTCCCGTGGGTGGGGTGGGGGGTCAAGGCAGCCTTTATTAGATGTGGTTTGCTCCCCTTTGCTGGCTCTGGGGTGAGGCTGCCTGGAATCAGGGATGGCCAGTCGGGGGGGGGGGGGGTCCTGGGGAAAAAGGCCTCATGTTCCTTCTGGATGCCCAGGGGTCGGGGGTGGGGTCCAGTTGGATCACCCCTCTTTCTCCTCCTCTTTCTCATTTCCTCTTTCTCATTTCCCAGGATGAAGCAGCCGCCTGGAACTGACAAGTCAAGGTAGGTCCTGACCTTTGGCAGTTCACATCTGCCCACCGCCCCAGATTTCCCCCTTCGCATCCAGAGTAGCTGCCCAGGTGTAAGAAGTCTAGGATGGCGGCGGCATCAGAGCACCGTTCGCAATACACTTTGGAGAAACTCAGCGGGCTTTCCCATTTCTTTTTGCCTATGGAAGAACTGGCGTTGACGATGGCCGTTGGGAGGAAAACATGGATACCAATCAACGTACACGACTGTGCATTATCATTATTACGCGCTATTGTTAACGGGTCTGGGAGTTGCTATTTACGGTACCCAGACTGCAAATAGCTTTGACTGGATTGGGTCCTTTTGTCTGCTGGATTCTTCCCAAGGGTCTAAAAGAGCTAATGATACGTGTTGGAAGATTTGGGCAAACTGCGCAACATTTAGGAGATGATGGGTTGGGAGATTCTCTCCATTCCTCTCGGGTCCGGGTGCTTTTCCAGATGGTGCTTTGGGGATGGTGCCAAGTGCACCGGACCACTATTGCCACCAAGGCCCCCTTCTTCCCCCACCTTTGCTTGGTCTCTCGGGAGGGTTCCCTGTTTCTTCTAACTTCACCAGTTTGCGTAGACTTTTTTTTCCCCAGTACGTTGGTTTGTGGTTGGGGATTATGGGTGTTTATGTCAGATTTTCCCCTTGGCCGAGAGCTTTCAGGGCAAACGCTTTCTCTTGCCTTTGTGCAAGCAGATCCCCGGTCAGCAATGTGGGTCTGTGTGTCCAGGATCCTGCCCTCCCTCTCTCCTGCACCGTCAGCAAGTCCCAGTTCTGGAGCTCCTACCGTGTGAATGTGACGGAGGTGAACCCACTGGGCTCCAGCTTCTCTCTCTTGGACATCATCGCCCACAGCATCAGTAAGCCCCGCCCTTTGGGGGAGGAGCTGCCTCAGAAGGGAAGGGACTCTTATTTGTGGGCCATCCTCATGTAGGGACCAGCCCACCGGTCATTAGGTGAAGCAGTTTCTAAATGAAGCTGCCCCTGTGCTTATGATGTGCTCCTTCAGCTTTCTTTTGCTTTACAGACAGTCCTCGACTTATGAGCACGTTTGAGCCCAAAATTCCCTTTGCTAAGCGAGGCAGTTGTCCAGAGATTTGTGCTTGATGACCTTTCTGGCCACGGTTGTCAAGTGAATCACTGCAGTTCTTAAGTGAGTCACACGGCTGTTAAGTGATTCTGGCTTCCCCCTTGACGTTGCTTGTCAGAAGGTCGCAAAAGGGGATCTCAGGATACTGCAGCCGTCGTAAATGTGAGTCAATTGCCAAGCCTCTGAGTTTTGAGCACGTGGCCACGGGGATGCTGCAACGGCTGTAAGTGTGAAAAACGGTCGTAAGTCACTTTTTTCAGTGCTGTTGCAACTTTGAACAGTCACCGAATGAACTATTGTAAGTCGAGGACTACCTGTATGCATATAATTGGAGCAAATCATTATAAAAATACAAATTATCGGCTATAAATAAAGCTAAAAGGGAGGGAGGGAGGGAATAGGCTGAGCTGGAGTGTGGGGGGGAATCTGTTATTAATCACAAACCCCCCAATGTGAAACCCCCTCCATTGGAGCCCCAAACCAGCCAGGCAGAGCCAGGTCTACAGGCTCTTCCAGAAGGTGAGGAGGGCTGGAGATGACCTCACACTGATGTCCCAAAGGGCAGGAGCCACAGTAGAGAAGGACCATCTCCTGGAGACACACACACACACGCACACGCAGATACACCCTGGCTGATGGGGTCTGCAGCTAGACTCCTCTGCCAGGGGAGGTGGGGTGGGTCAGTCCTACAAGGCTGAGATGGTTCCTCAACGTTCCCAGTCAAACGGAGTTTGGGTCCAGAGAATGGGGAAAGGCATGGAGGGGGGGGCTGGCTTGTTCCCCCTCCAGGGTCTCAGCTCCCCTCCTCTGCCTCCCTCCCAGCCAAGCCAGATCCTCCAGAGCATGTGCGGGTGGAGCCGGTGCCCCTGGCCCCCCGGCGGCTACGCGTCAGCTGGGAGTACCCCTCCTCTTGGCCCAGGGAGCCTTCCTTCCAGCTCCACTTCCGGGTGCGCTACCGGCCGGTCCTTCATGGCTCTTGGTCAATGGTGAGTCGAGGGGATGCAAGGGGTGGGGGTGGGGGTCTCGAACGCGGGGGACTCCGTGCTTGTACAAGGATCCTATCTGTCCTTCACGGAATGGGGCGGCTGGTGGAGCGGGGGGGCAGTCAGTTCTGCTCAGACCCCTGTGTGAGCGGAGACCACGGCCAGCTGGGGTCAGCGGATGAGCTGATGGGAGCCGCCTCCTGGCTTGGCAGGTGGAGACGAGCAACGTGTCCGAGGTGATCACGGACGCCCTGATGGGCCTGGAGCATACGGTCCAGGTGAGCGCCAAGGACTTCCTGGATGCCGGCAGCTGGAGCGAGTGGAGCCCAGAGGCACGAGGCTGGCCAGCTGCTGGTAAGGGCAGGGAAAAGGCACTTGGGGGGAACAGGGAGAGAACAGGGCAGGGGGGAAGGGCTGAGGTGGGGTGGGGTGGGGTGGGGACTAAATCTTGGGCAGACGTTAAAATAGGAGACCTGCAGGTGATCCTGGACTTAGAACTACAATGGAGATCAACATTTTGGTTGCTAAACGAGACCTTTGTCCAATGAGTTTTGCCCCGTTTTACAACCTTTCTTGGGACACTTTTAAGCGAAACCCTGCAGTTGTCAAAGTTAGCCACATGGTTGTTAAGTGAATCTGGCTTCTCCCCCCGTCTATGTTGCTTGCCAGAAGGTTGCAAAAGGGAGCTGGGGACATTGCAACCGTCATAAATATGAGTCAGCTGACAAGCGTCCTAATTTTGATCACATGACCCACACATGTCGCGCGTGTGAGAAATGGTCCCATGTTGGGGTTTTTTCAGGGCTGTTGTCACTTTGAACAATCACTAAATGAATGGCTGTAAGACGAGGACTGGCCTGTGTTTGCAGAGATGGATAATGCTGCGGCCAAGCTGTCTTCTTGTTGCACAATAGCTGTGCTGGGGTTGTGGGTGCTCTATCAGTGGGTTTTTGGGGTTTTTTTAAGAATAACAGGGTTGGAAGAGTCCTTTGAGGTCTTCTAGTCCAACCCCTTACTCAAGTAAGGTAAAGGTAAAGGTTCCCCCACACATGCGTGCTAGTCGTTTCCAATTCTAGGGGCTGGTGCTCATCTCCGTTTCAAAGCTAAAGAGCCAGCGCTTGTTCGAGGATGTCTCCGTGGTCATGTGGCCGGCATGACTAGACGCCAAAGGTGCACGGAACGCTGTTACCTTCCCACCGTAGTGGTCCCTATTTTTCTACTTGCATTTTTACGTGCTTTCGAACTGCTAGGTTGGCAGAAGCTGGGACAAGTAACAGGCGCTCGCTCTGTTACGCGGCACTCGGGATTCGACCCGCCAAACTGCCGACCTTCTGATTGACAAGCTCAGCGTCCTAACCCACTGAGCCACCGCGTCCCTCTTACTCAAGTAGGAGACCCTATACCAAAAATAGACCATTTGACCAGGATGACAGAGGGATGGACTAGAAGACCTCCAAGGTCCCTTCCGGCCTTGGGGTTTTATGTTCTGTGTTCTACATAGCAAATGCACACCCACGTCCACACGCACGCACAGTCTTTGAAGATTAAAAGCCTCGAGGGGCAGTGAGGCCAGGACAATTCCCTTGGACCCTCGTGGCGGGAATCATGCCTGGGGGGGGCGCTTTCTCTGAGTCCTGAGGCTGTAACACTAGAAGCTGGTCAAGAGTCTGACCGCAAAGTCTGCTTGTGGCCTCTTTTGGGGCTGGATAGCAATATGGAAACATTTTTCCTAACCTTTTCAGTGCATCCGTCAGGCCAAAAGAAAGTATTAGGGCAGCTTTGTAAAGTTTCATTTCTTTCCATTTTTCAGAAAAGAAAGAGAGTGGGTGGCAGGGGGGAGGGTTGCGGTGCATTCCCGGCTACCTTTTTTTTTCTTCATTTCTTTTCCTTGCATTTTTCCGTCTGGAAAACGGGTCCTTGGAAGACGCAGCTTGAATGCTTCCAGGGCTGGCCGGCTATTCCTTCTCGTTGGCGTTTTGGGTTGAAAGGATGCAACGAGAACTGTTTTTGAACCCAAAGTAGATGAAGAGTTGCAAATAGCAAGAGCCTCTGCTGAGGGTGGAGGGATCCAGATCTGTGGTGTCACCTGGCTGGGGATTCTGGGCCTGGTGTGATTGCTCTGGGGTCCCTCTTTATATATAGATAGATAAAAGGTAAAGGTTCCCCCGCACATTCATGCTAGTCGTTTCCGACTCTAGGGGCCGGTGCTCATCTCCGTTTCAAAGCCGAAGAGCCAGCGCTTGTCCAAGGACGTCTCCGTGGTCATGTGGCCGGCATGACTAGACACCAAAGGCGCACGGAACGCTGTTACCTTCCCACCGGAGTGGTCCCTATTTTTCTACTTGCATTTTTACGTGCTTTTGAACTGCTAGGTTGGCAGAAGCTGGGATGAGTAACAGGCGCTCACTCTGCTACACGGCACTCGGGATTCGACCCGCCAAACTGCCGACCTTCCAATCGACAAGCTCAGCATCCTAACCCACTGAGCCACCGCGTCCCTTTTATATAGATAGATAGATAGATTTTATTAGTTTTTACAGGGTTAGGGATAAGGTGGGGTCAGGATTAGGATTGGGGTTTGGGTTAGAGTTGGGGTTAGGGTTGGGGTTGGGGTTTTTCCAAATAACATTTTCAATATTTAGCAAACAGCATAGTGTCTGGGTACATGTGTTTAACTAACAGTAATAGATATGGTTAATTATCATAAACAACACGTTGATCAATCAATGGCCTTCTTCTTGCTAATATATATATTCAAAATTACATATCACGTTCCTTTCTCTCTGACTCGTTTTTCTAGCCACTGATAGAAATTATCCCATGTTCTAAAGTACACCAAGTCTTCTTTCTCTTTAATCTTTAAAGTCAGTCTATCCATTTCTGCGCACTCTAGAATTTTCTTAATTAGTACTTCTTCAGTTGGTAGGTTTTCATTTTTCCAGCGTTGGGCAAACACAATTCTTGCTGCTGTTAATACATGTAGTATTAGATATCTACAATCTTTCTCGTAACTGGCTCCTATTATTCCTAACAAAAACAATTCTGGTTTAAAGTCTTATTTGTTTTTTAGTTATCTTCTCCAACCATAAATGTATTTTAACCCAAAATCTTTTTGCTTTAGGGCACGTCCACCAGATGCGATAATAAGTACCTGGCCTTTGTTTGCATTTCCAACAGTTGTTTGAAGTATTTTTAAACATTTTTGCTAGTCTCACTGGTGTCATATGCCATCTGTAAAAGATTTTATATAAGTTTTCTTTATATGGCACTTCTTTAGTCTCTGTGGGTATTGGTTGACCCTCTCCATCTCTACACCAGGGGTGGGCAACTATGCAACTTAAGGACCTGTGCTGGCTCAGGAATTCTGGGAGTTGAAGTCCACAAGTCCTAAAGTTACCATCAGGAATTCTGGGAGTTGAAGTCCACAGGTCCTAAAGTTGCCATCAGGCATTCTGGGAGTTGAAGTCCACAAGTCCTAAAGTTGCCGTCAGGAATTCTGGGAGTTGAAGTCCACAAGTCCTAAAGTTACCATTAGGAATTCTGGGAACTGAAGTCCACAAGTCCTAAAGTTACCCTCAGGAATTCTGGGAGCTGAAGTCCACAGGCCCTAAAGTTGCCATCAGGCATTCTGGGAGTTGAAGTCCTAAAGTTACCATCAGGAATTCTGGGAGTTGAAGTCCACAGGTCCTAAAGTTGCCGTCAGGCATTCTGGGAGTTGAAGTCCACAGGTCCTAAAGTTACCATAGTTGCCTTCCCCTGCTCTACACTGAACCATGGGTCAGGCAGTGGGGAGAACTGTGTCCCCCACCTTGCATTTTCTAAAAGCTGTCCAATTTGGGGTTTCCCTCCTGCAGGACAGGTTGCTGAGCCCAGCGAAGCTGCTCCGGACACCGTTGAGTTGGACCCGCCAGCCGAGGAGCCCTCTCCGTCCCCCGACAACGAGCCAGTCGGTATGTGGGAGGCCTGAAGCTGAGGTCGGCGTGGAGAGCAAGGCCAGGGTGCCGATGCTCGCCCTTCAGACCCAGGATATTTGCTTTGAAGAATTAAGATCCCTGCCAAGATCTTTAGGCAAAAGATCTCCCGTTGCTCTGTGTGTGAGCTAAGAGACTGGGAGTCTCCTGCTTCCTTTTGCTGGCCTGGTCTGGATTGGGCCCCCAGCACCTCTGCCCTCGACTTGCAAGGGGGAGGGAGGGTGATATCTGGCAGGTGCCGGCAGGGTGACGGAGCTCAGGGATGTCTTCTGTCTCCAGCAGGGCACGGTGACTCCATGGAGAAGGTAGCAATGCTGGTCTCGCTTGGTATCGTCGCCTTCTTTGCCCTGATGGCCCTGCTGCTCTTTGCCTTCCTGGTGTGGTAGGTGGAAAACCTGGAGAGGAGATGGCCGGGTTGGAGTGTGTGCTTGCCCACTGGGCTGGGCAAGGAGCCTGGGTCTCCTGCTAGGAGGACGCCTGTGGAGATTCTGCCATCCAGGTCACGGTCGTCTCAAAGGTGCTTTTCCAAAAGGCAACTGGACCTTCTTGGGGTTTGTTGTTTTTTTCCTTGAATATGTTTTGCTTCTCATCCAAGAAGCTTCTTCGGTTCTGGAGAAGCTTCTTGGATGAGGAGCGGGACGTTTCCAAAGAAAACGCCAAGGAAGTCCAGTTGCCCTTTGGGACCTGTTGGAGGACCTTATCCATCTTTCTCCTCCTCTCTCTCTCTCTCTCTCTCTCTCTCTCTCTCTCTCTCTCTCTCTGTGTCTCTCTTTCTCTCTCGTTCTCTCTTTCTATGGAAAGGATCCGGGCAAAGAAGCAGAGCAAAGAGGCAGGCAAACACCAGGACTTGCTTGCAGCTGCCACCCACCTCAAGGCCTTGCCAAGTGAGTACAGCCTGGGCCTCTTGCGGGGAGGGGCACGGCAACCCTCCCCCCTCAGTCGGTGGGACTCCCTCAAGGAGGTGGTTCTGGTCTTATGCAGGTAACAGTTTGGATCCTGCAGGGCACAGGATCATGGAGGATAATCAAATCAGGGCAAGACACACTATATTAAACCAGGAGTCTTCAAACCTGGCCCTTTTATGACTTGTGGACTTCGACTCCCAGAATTCCTCAGCCAGGCACGCTGGCTGAGGAATTCTGGGAGTCGAAGTCCACAAGTCATAAAAGGGCCACGTTTAAAGACCCCTGTATTAAACAAAGAGAAAAACCCCATTCCCTTCTAGCACTGATGATGTTACCTAGTTGGGTCATGAAACATCTCCAAGAAAGCAACCAAGCTCAGAGAGCACCAAGGACCCCTCATTTCAACCTTGAACTGCAAATATTCTCTTCTCTTGCTATCAGAGCAGTGGTAACAACTCCTTTGGGTGGGTCCCGATCCATTGGAAGCGTGTTTCAGCCTTCAGGTGCTGTGGATTGAAGGTTTCCATGGCTCATGGCTGTCTTCTCCGCAGCCTGAGTGATGGCTGTTGTGAATCATTTTTAATCCCATTAAGTTTGGAGGTCTGTTCAGGCCATAGATGAATAGAGAGGCCCTGCAGTTGGCCAGTCAAGAAATTAATGGTGCATGCACCCTAAAGGGCCTCCCAGATGTGTTGTGGGCCAAAGTTGCCTTTGTCTACTGCACAAAGCAAGTGGGTGCCTGAGCTGAAGTAGGCTAGGAATTCTGGGGATCCAGTTGGTGATGAGCTGTCTGTCCTGGGAGAAATCCAAGCACAGCTTGGCCCCAGAAGTTGTGGGTGCTCCATCACTGGAGGTTTTCAAGTAGACAGCCATTTGTCTGGAATGTTATAAGGCAGGGGTCTTCAAACTTGGGCCTTTTTTGACTTGTGGACTTCAACTCCCAGAATTCCTCAGCCAGTGTTCTGGGAGTTGAAGTCCACAAGTCATAAAAGGGCCACCTTTGAAGACCCCTAGTATAGGGTCTCCTGCTTCAGCGGGGGGTTGGACTAGCAGACCTCCAAGGCCGCTTCCAACAGTATTATTCTGTTATCCAATGCAAATGTTGGTTTCTAGTCTGTCCTGACCAGCCTCTCTCTCCCTCTGCAGAAGCTCAGATCTTGTAGCACAGCTCTGCCTCCCCTTGGCAGATCAGCTCCCAGCCAGGGAACCATGGACCTCACCCACTGCAGCTGCTGTTGATTCTCCAGGGCACAGGACCCAGGCACCCTGCCCTCCCCAGCCGCCTTGGACCTGCTGCTTATCTACCGGAACTTGGCATCGGTGGCCCAGCCAGTCCCCACCCTCTCCTGCAAACAGGCTGCCTGCCAGAGGCTGCTGACTTTGAACTCGTCAGGGGATCCTTGTGGGAAGGGAGAACCGGGGAGCAGCTGGTTGGAAAAGGGGTGCTGTTGGCCGAGCCTTGCTCCTGGCACCCCTGTCTCCCCCGCGAAACTGAAGCTCTCGCAGACTGGAGGAACCGAGACTCCTCAGGATGGCCTTGCTGAGAGAGACCAGCCTGGCGGGACACCCGGCAACTGCTTTTGGCACCGGGGGGGGGGAGGGGGGGAAGAGGAGAGGGGGGCAGGACAGCCTGGCAGAGCAGAGACATTGACCCGAGATCTCCCCATATGCCAGTTGTGGGGCTGCGTGTGTGTGTGTGTGTGTGCTTGTTTGTTTGTGGATACATCTGCGCTTGGTTTGGTTCAGAGAATTAAATTTCAAATGTTGGGGTTTTTTAATGAATCTTGGGCAGTGTAAACCATCCTTGGGTGTTTGGAAGGTGACTTGGGTTCTGCTCGGAGCCTTGGCCAGAGGGACTCCCTGGCCAGAGGGCTGAGAAACCCACCACCACCACCATCATTGCTGCCTCTTACGGAGCCCCCAGGCTGGGACAGCCAAATGCCAAAAAGCAAAGGACAGAGAAACATTGGCCTAGATCAGGAGTCCTCAAACTTGGCCACTTTAAGACTTGTGGACTTCAACTCCCAGAATTCCTCATGCCTGGCTGAGGAATTCTGGGAGTTGAAGTCCACAAGTCATAAAAGGGCCAAGTTTGAAGACCGCCTGCCTTACACCATCCCAGTCAAATGTTTTTTTTTCCAATCTTATTTTCTAAAACCTCCAGTGATGGAGGCTACTTGAAGATGTTGTGTGAATAAGGAACTTGTTGGCTTCCAGGCGCCCTGCGTGGGGCAAGATGCTCAGCCGGATCCGGCTTGCGGACAGTGGAGTCCAACCGCTCAGCCTTGCTGAGCAGCAGAGGGAAGTTAGTGAACGGCCCCCGCAGAGAGTGGGGCGGTGGGCCCTGCACAGACACCAATGGCGAGTTAAGAAATAACTGCCCTGGTCCTCGTCTGCCTGCCTGCCTGCCTGGCGAATTCACTGGAGGCATCAGACTCCATGCTGGCCAGGGGGCCACAAGGAGCAGCCAGAAGCTCCAATCTTCTGGGTCCTGCCCAGAGTTGGCTCTGCCAAACTGGCCTAGGCTCGTCTCGAGATGCAACGCAGCCAAGCGGAGTGGCGAGAGACGTCAGTCAGCCCTTGGCAAATCCCACAGCCAGAAAACTGGGCAGAAATTTCCCAAGACGAAGATCTGGAGTTGCCAGATGGGCGGAGAGGCTAAAAATAGCCTGGAACGCGCTCTCCTGCCTGGAGCTGCCCCGGCCAGCCTCCCAGATGGATCGAGGTAGCCCTGCCCGCCAAGGGGTGGCTACTTGGGAATGGTTGGCAGGAGGGAACTTGCACGCCAAAAGGCCCGTTTCTGAAATTCAGAGCTGCGGTTTGGGGAGATGATAAACCCTGGGGGGGGGACTGGGGGGGGGGGGTTTCTGGGTCCTGCCCAGGGAGGAACAGCAAGCTGTGTTGCAGACTTCTTGGGCTGTCTGGCCTCTTGGGTGTCAGTCTTAACCCTGTTCAAAGGGAATTCTGCAATGGGTGAAATACCTAATCTGCTTTCAAAGAGGTCTCTGTGCCTGGCGGGAGGGGGATGGGGGGCAGAAGGACCCGGGGGTGGGGGGTGGGGGGTTGTTTTAAAGCAGGGGTCTTCAAACCTGGCTACTTTTAAGACTAGCGGACTTCAACTCCCAGAATTCCCCAGGAATTCTGGGAGTTGAAGTCCACAAGTCTTAAAAGTGGCCAGGTTTGAAGACCCCTGCTTTAAAAGTATGGGTATGTTAGGAACCAGAGAAGCACCAACCCCTGAAAGGCTTTGAAGGTGGGGGAGTCAAGCCTTTATGCCCCCCCCACTCCAACAAGTGGCCTGCAGCAGAGCACCTAGAATAAAAGTGTTGGAAAAGACCTCAGAGGTCATCTAGTCCAACCCCCTGCTCAAGCAGGAGACCCTCGACCTTTTCAGACAAATGGCTGTCCCGTCTCTTCTTAAAAATCACCAGTCATGGTGGGGGAGTTAAGTCGTTAATACCCCCTCCCCGACAACTGGCCTGCAGCACAACACCTATGCGACCACCCCCACCTCACCCCACCCCCCAGCATCTTAGGGGAGAATCTCTTTTACTGTGTCCCCTGCCCCATCAGACTGCTCATCACCCTCTCCCGCCCTCCCAGTCAGGGGGACCCCCTTGAAATGGCAACAGCAGCTAAATGCCACCCTCTTTCTGATGGGGGGGCTGAGTACACTCTGCCAATAAACAGACCACCTGGCGGGAAGAGGTAGATTAAAGATTGCTCAGCCATCTCTGGCTCGCGAGTGCTGCTAGGACCATCTGAAGGCTTCTCGTGGCATGTCACACACACCCAGTTCAAGTGGTTGCCTCTCCCAAGACATGTCTGGTCAGGAGCGTTTCATTTCTGGCCCGGCCATGTCGGGGCATCTGTTGGCATCATAACTGTTGGCATCGTGTGATAACCATCTAGAGAGATGTCTGTTCCTAAGCTCTGGGGCCAGAGTTGCCCAAACTGAGTTGGGGGTGGGTGGCTCAGCTGGAGTGCCCCCATCCAGAGGTGGTGCTGAGCGGCTGGCTGTCTTGTCCTCAAGAACTCCCCTGCCAGGCAGAGCCCAGAAGCCCAATTACGGAGCCTGCGGGAGAAGACACCGGAGGATGCCAAAGGCCCCATTTATGATCTCAATCAGAGGGCAAGTTGGAAGGCTAGAAGACGACTTGCCTCCAGAAGCTGTGGGTGCTCCATCGTTGCAGGCTTTCAAGAAGAGACTGGACAGCCATTCGTCTGGAATGGTACAGGGTCTCCTGCTTCAGCAGGGGGCTGGACTAGAAGACCTCCAAGGTCCCTTCCAACTCTGTTTTTCTGTGAAAAGCACAAGGTCTGCACAGCCAACTCTATTGTCCCTTCCATGAAACTAATGAAAATGAACCAAGGTGGTCTTAAAACCTGGTCAAAAGCTACACCAACAAGACCAAAGGACCACAATAGAGTATTTATAGGAGGGAATATTGTAGCTCATGGCTGAACTGTGGGGTCTTTGGCGTTCTCGGAGTTTGGGTATGCTAGCATTGAAGATGTTACCTAGTTGGGTCATGAAATGTCTGCAAGAAAACAACCAAGCTCAGAGAGCATCCAGGACCCCACAGTAGTCGTCCTCCTCCTCCTCCTCACCAACCCATTTCCCTTGTAGCACTGATGATGTTACCTAGTCTGGGTCATGAAAAAAGAACAACCCAGCTTAAGAGAGCACCAAGGACTCCACAGTCCTCCTCCTCTTCCTCCTCCACTTTCTCCTCCTCCTCGCCAACAGATTTCCCTTGTAGCACTGATGTTACCTAGTTTGGGTCATGAAATGTCTGCAAGAAAACAACTAAGCTAAGAGAGCACCCAGGACCCTACAGTCCTCCTTCCTCCTCCTCCTCTTCCTCATTTCCCTTGTAGCACTGATGATGTTACCTAATCTGGGTCATGAGAAAAAACAACCACCCAGCTTAGGGAGCACCAAGGATCCCACCATCCTCCTCCTCCTCCTTCTCTTTTTCCTCACCAACCCATTTCCCTTGAAGCACTGATGATGTTACATAGTTTGGGTCATGAAATGTCTGCAAGAAAACAACCAAGCTCAGAGACCACCCAGGACCCTACCCCCCCACCGCCTCCTCCTCCTCCTCCTCACAAACCCTACTTCCTTATAGCACTGAAGATACTACCTAGTTGGGTTATGAAATGCCTGCAAGAAAACAGCCAAGCTCAGAACATCTATGGAGATTCTGAGTCATCCAGGTCATTGTTGTCCCAAAGGTGCTTTTTCCAAAAGTGGGGGGGGCGGGGGCTTTCTTGGCTTTTTGTTGGAAGAAACAACTGTGAGGCCACCAAGATGAGAGGATAGCAAGGACACCACAATGCAGTGGTTTGTGAGTTTCAAGTGCCCCTTGGATTCTATCCTAAGTAATCTTGAGGGTCTGACCAGGCAACGACCCCTAGTGGCAGAGAGACTTGAAAAAACCTAAGGGTCTTCTTATTTACAACAAGCATAGGGACACCAGTTAAGATGCAACCATTGAGACATCTTGCAATATCCTAACCCAGAATAGCAGCCAGTTGGATGTTGTGGGGGCCCTTTCAATTTTCAACCCCCAAATTCACTTCTAAGTTAATTCTGAAGACTTCCAACTTCTAAGACTGAGGTCTTCTAAATTAATCGTCAAGACTTTCTTCTCTTGGCCCACTCTCTCCAATAGCTTTCCCGTCTCTACGCAAACATGCTGTTATATTGTCTCGGATTCCTGGGGAGAATATCATTTTGCAGCAACAATCTCATTAATTATCAGAAGATAATTATAATTAGTAGATCCTGGGATCTCTTGACCCCAAATCCAGGATGTTCACAATCTGGAAGTCTACAGTGGAGACTTAACACTTTCTTAATTTTGTAATATTTGTTCCTGCTTAAGGTCTGTCCAAGTAAGGGCAAGCCTTGGCCAAATTCTATTCAAGCCGGAATTGACAAACGGCATCCTACAACGTACAACCAGATTTAATAGGACCTCCCCACCCCACCACCAAGGAGAAACAGGTGTGTCCTGTTGTGCCACAAATATTCTAGCTATCAACACAGTAAACGTGTTCTGCCTCTTAGCCAAGTCTCTTCAAACTTGGCAACTTTAAGACTTGTGGACTTCAACTCCCGGAATTCCTCAACCAGCTGGCTGAGGAATTCTGGGAGTTGAAGTCCACAGGTCTTAAAGTTTGCCAAGTTTGAAGAGCCCTGCTCTTAGCCATGTTCCCGGCACCCGTTGGGGTTTTTGCTCACCAATTAATTGTGGAAAAACTGACCAACTAACAACGTAAGGGGGGAAACTCCGTATGATGTGGTTGCGCCAGATAACCAGGGTTTCCGGCACTGCAGGTGGTCCTGCCCCCCCCCCCACACAGCTGTTGTTGTGTAGTTATGCTTCATTAGGCTCCTATGAGGTTTGTTGTGTGTTCTTTATTGTTTTACGGTCTGGTCTCTTAATTCTTGCAGGCTTTCTCCAGCTGCCAGCCTCTGGTCATAATAAACAGCTCGTCACCTTTCATTGATTTCCCCCCCCCACACACACACACACACAAATACCATAAAAGAAATTAGCAGATCCTTTGGGGCGTTTTGGAATTGGTTTGGTAGTTTAGATTTAGATTTAGATTTTATTAGATTTATATACCGCCCTTTCCCAAAGGACTCAGGGCGGTTTACAGGGCATTTTAAAATCATACCAATACAAAATACAAAGTTAAAAGACAAATAAAAGATTAAATTATCCCTGAAAATAAAACCCAGTTAAAATTCTCAGCCTGGGTCAGAGAGCTCAAAGAGCCAAGTCTTCAGGTCTCGGCGGAATGAACGTAGGTCAGGGGCAGTCCTGAGCTCCACGGGCAGCTGGTTCCAGAGGGCAGGCACACCCACAGAAAAGGCCCTCCCCCTGGGTGTTATCCGCCGGCAATCTTTTACCGGCGGCACCCTGAGAAGACCCTCCCTGTGCGAGCGCACTGGACGAAGGGAGCTTGATGCTGGCAGCAGGTGTTCCCTCAAATATCCTGGACCCAAGCCATTTAGGGCTTTATAGGTCATCACCAGCACCTTGAATCTCACCCGGAGGGCAACCGGAAGCCAATGCAGCTCACGGAGCAGAGGTGTTACATGGGAGTATCGGGAAACCCCCATCACAACCCGCGCGGCCGCATTCTGCACCAGCTGAAGCCTCCGAATGGTCCTCAAGGGCAGCCCCATGTAGAGTTCCCGATTCCTGACTACAGCAAAACGTGCAAGAGGGAAATAGCCGACAATGAACGGAGCCTGACTCCTTGAGCATATGCAAGCGAAATGGGCATGGGAGAAACAGGCCGGCACCACCTGGTTGTGGTCCTGCAGTCAAATTCCAGCCAGGTGCAACACTGCTCGCTTTGGCGATTGATCATTTACGAGCCCTTCCAGGTTCCTCCTCTTCAGCAGAAACGGGCATTTTGCTGGAGAAAGTAAATAAAAACTAACTTTAGCCTGCTGACTCTTAAGCTACGTTTTCCCAGTCCGGAATCAATGCTCCCTTCAAGTCTGACTCCTTTCAGGTCTGACCATGCAACGACCCCTAGTGGCAGAGAGACGTCGCTCAAGGCTCCTTTCAGGTCTGACCAGGCAGCGTCCCCTAGTGGCAGAGAGACGTCGCTCAAGGCTCCTTTCAGGTCTGACCAGGCAGCGTCCCCTAGTGGCAGAGAGGCATCGCTCAAGGCTCCTTTCAGGTCTGACCAGGCAACGACCCCTAGTGGCAGAGAGACGTCGCTCAAGGCTCCTTTCAGATCGCAACGACCCCTAGTGGCAGAGAGACGTCTCTCAAGGCTCCTTTCAGGTCTGACCAGGCAACGACCCCTAGTGGCAGAGAGACGTCGCTCAAGGCTCCTTTCAGGACTGACCAGGCAACGACCCCTAGTGGCAGAGGAGAGACATCACTCAAGGCTCCTTTCAGGTCTGACTATGCAAAGCCTGGAGAAGAGCCTAATGCTGGGAAAGATTGAGGGCAATAGACGAAGGGGACGACGGAGAATGAGGTGGCTGGATGGAGTCACTGAAGCAGTAGGAGTGAGCTTAAATGGACTCCAGAAGATGGTAGAGGGCAGGAAGGCCTGGAGGAACGTTGTCCAGGGGATCGCGATGGGTCGAACACGACTTCGCAGCTAACAACAACATGCAACGCCCTCTAGTGGCAGAGGAGAGAGATTGCTCCAGGTTCCTAAAGTGCAACTAAATTGGCAAAACAAAGTTGGGAAGCCAGAACAGCCAACAGAGGGGGTTTCATCCAGCTGAAATGAGGTACGGTGGGAGCAAGGGAGCCACCTATGATGAGTCCCAGCACCCCCCCCCCCATCCACTGGGAGTAGCCAGAGGGAGGCAAAGTTGAACAGCTGAGGGCAGAAGCCAGGCCTTGACTCTGCTGGCACAGAACAGCCCTACCCAGCCAGGAGGACCACAAATCCACGCTTCCTCACCTCCCACCCTGCCCCAATGACTGTGCCTGTGCTTTCAGAGACAGGAGGTGCCACAGAGGGCATTGGGATGGGCAAGGCTGCCCCAGGGTGGGCATTCGGCTCTGTTCAGCCACAGTGCCAAGGATTCAAGGGCTGTGACTCTCCCGACTCAGAGGCTGGGTAGGGGGTGTTTGCCTTGAGCCAGCCATGGGGAGACAGACTTGCACCCAGAGCTGCCGGCTGGTCCGTTCCAGTCCTTCAGCCAGACAGGGGAGGCTCTGTTGATCTGAGATGGGGACATTCACCCCATGGCCAACTCACCACAGGACACCTCGCCATGGGACCAAAGTACATAATATCTAAGACACGGTGAAACAGAATCAGGAAAGGAAGGATGCAAAAGGAAGGACAGAGGGAAACACGAATGACAAACATTGAAAATATTTAATAGTTTGAATTGTCCTGCAGCACATTTTCCCACGGCAAATTGTCCTGTGGCGAGCTGGCCACAGCAAGTTGGCCATGCCAAATTGGCAGCGGTGAGTTGTGCCATCCTGTTCTCCAGAAACTCCACCGCGTGCGGAGCTTTGAAGCTTGGTCTGGCTTTCCTGCCATTGGCTGCCCTCTGAATCAGCTGGACCTGGCAATTCGGCTGCGGATCCAAACCACCCAAGCAGTGGCACATGGGCTTTGCCCACAAACAGCTCCAGGCTCTGACTTGGACAGCATATCCAGTTGAAAGCACCCCCTGCTCCCCCTCACCCACCCCCCGTATGCCCTCATGGGCTTGGCAAGGGTGGATCTCTTGATTTAGAAACCTCTGTCCAAGTGCAGACGTTTGATCCCCTCCTTCCTGCCTTGTTCCTTAAATCAGGGGTCTCCAACCTTGGCAACTTTAAGACTTGTGAACTTCAACATCCAGAATGCCTGGCTGGGGAATTCTGGGAGTTGAAGTCCACGAGTCTTAAAAGTTGCTAAGGTTGGAAAGCCCTACCTTAAGTGAAGAATATTTGTTATTTCCATAAACAAGGCAAGGAGAGGAATGTGTCTAAAATCCCTTCCTCCTCCTAGTCCAGGGGTAGGCAAACTTGGTTCTTTTATGACTGGTGGACTTCAACTCCCAGAATTCCTGAGCCAGCCATGCTGAGGGGAAAGGTAGAGGTTTCCAAGCTGAGCCATGCTAGCTCAGGAATTCTGGGAGTTGAAGTCCACAAGTGATAAAAGAGCCAAGGTTGCCTACCCCTGGCCTAGTCAATGAAGGATTCCCAGTCACCACCAATTAATTTTAATTTTGTCAACCCCAAAAGCCTGCAACTGCTTAAGACTTCCGCCAAACAAAGTTCTCCGGCCTTTGAAAACAGGGCACACCAGGTTCACTTTTGCAAAACCTTTATTTGGGAGTAGGGACAGGATAATCAGGACTGTACAAAATTTGGAACAGATTTAAGCAGCACCATCAGAGTTTTTTGTTTCTCGGGCTAAAGTCTATCATTTTCCTGGCGCGTGTGCTGAATTTTCCTTCTGATGCAGCAGCACTGTTGGGCCGGCCTGTAGACAAGCTGCGAATGTTCCACCACCAGGATCACGACTGCCTTCTGTGGCTTGGCTAGAGGTGAGCAGGGGGTTGGACTAGATGACCTCCACGGTCCCTTCCAACCCTAGGTATTCTATAAGCAGACTTACCAGCCTTGCAACAGGTTGCTATAGGGCAGGGGCGGGGAACTATGGCCCTTTTATAGTTCTTGTGGGCTTCAGCTCCCAAAATTCCTGGTTGAAGTCCACAAGTCATAAAGGGGACATGCTGTAGTTCCCCACCTCTGCTACAGGGGGAGCTCAATCCCCCCCTCTCCCCCACTGTGGCTGTATCACAATTTGCAGTCCCTTTGCTCAGTTGGTCTTGACCTGGGAGTTGAACCACAGGACCCTGGCCCAGCTTTAGACAGGACCTTCTGCTCAGCCCCCTCCCCCTCCAGTCTCCTCTCTCAGATCTCAGCCACAGTGCCCTGCTTGTCTCTGCACCTGCTGTGGTCTGCTGCTGCCAGGGGCAAACGTTCCCCACCGTCCGTGATCGGTAGGTGACACCCCCACACAAACATACACGCACCTGCCCGTTGCCGCCTTCAGTTTCCCACGCCTGCCCCCCCACCTACCTGGTTAAGCGGGATCCCTTTTGTCTTGCCAGCACATCCGGAGACAAGGGAAAAAATAGAAGCAGCCCTTGTAGATCCTGGAAAAGGAGGGGGGGAAGGAGGAGGCAGCACAACCAGACACACACACACACACACACACACCCCTTGGTGTGAAAGCCAAGACAGAGGGGGCCTGAAGACAGAAAGAAGGCATCTAGCCTGCTCGCTGGGTCACGGCCATGGGTCTCAGCTAGGTGGGGCAGATAGGACCCAGTGGCCATTGACCCCAGGGGTCTTTGCAGGTGCAACACTCAACTGTTTGAAGTTACAACGGCATTCAGTAAAGTCCAAAAGAAGCCTCTAAAGGCCAAATCATGAACTATTCAGATCCATTTCCACGTTTGGGGTGATTTTCTAATGACAGGGAGTCCTTGACTTACAACAGTTCATTTAGCGACCATTCAAACATTACAACGGCGCTGAAAAAAGGGACACGATTGGGTGTTTTTTTCACTTTCAGCATCCCCTCAGGTCACCTGATCAAAATTCAGGCACTTGGCAACTGACTCATACTTATGGCGGTCACAGGGTCCCATGATCCCCTTTTGCGACCTTCTGACAAGCAAAGTCAGTGGGGAAAGCCAAGATTCACTTAACAACTGTGTTACTCATTTAACAACTGCGGTGAGTCACTTAATGACTGTGGCAAGCAAGGTGGTGAAATGGAGCGAAATCCACTTAACAACTGCCTCGCTTAGCGGCATACATTTCGGGCTCAACTGTGGCCGTTAAGTCGAGGTCTACCCGTACAGTCAAAGCATCCAGATGAGGGCGACCACAGCACACAAAAGCTGGGGACATCGGTGTGAGCTGCAGAGCCTGGCCTGGCTCCCCCGGGGAGTCACGAGTGGGCTTCGTCTCTTGATGTAAATGGGTGGGCCCTCTTCTCCCCATCTCCCAAATGCAGCCTTGCCGCCCCCCCCCCCCAGCATCTCCCACAAATGTAGCTCTTGGCAAAGGGGCACAAGGGAGGGGCAGGGGAGAGCCAGGACCCCAAAGACAGCCACTGCCCCACAGGCAATTAACCTCTGCCACAGAGGTTGACCTCTGCCTGGGAGTCGGGGGGAGGGGAGGGGACTTGGGCTGGCCAGCGAGTGGGGAACCCAGAGGGTCCTAGCTGGGTGGGACCGGTACTCACTCTTCCTGGTCTGACTCGGATTCAAAGTCCCGCGTCCAGCTGCCCGGCTGCAGCGGCTCCTGGTGCTCCAGCCTCTCCTGCACAAGAGGAACAGCACTTCTGGCTGATCTTGGAGGGGGGGCATGTCCCACATCCTCCCGTGGTCCCCACTGCCCCATCCCACCCCAGTTCCTTGGGCCAGGCCTGCCTCGGCCAGAACTGAGACGGAGTCTGTCCCAGGTCTCCTCCTGTGCTCCCCACTGTTTTCTCGGCTGCTCCTGGTCACCAGATTGGGGAGGGGGTCGCGGGACCCCCTGTCGGCGAAGGGAGCCCATCCGCCGGCTCCTCTGCAGCTCTCGCCCTCCCAGGCAACTGGCGTGTCTTCCTGGGAGGAAGCCGGGGCGCACTGCTTTTCGGGGCCGTTTGAGCCGCCCTCGAGGGGGGCTTGCGGAGTGGGAGGGGTGGGCTCCTGCCCCAGGGTCCCCGAGGAGCCACTTGCCGGGAGTCGGCACTGCTGCTCCCGCCCTCCGGGGGGCTGCTGCGGCGCCTCTTGATCGCCCCGGTCGCTCTGCGAATCAAAGGAAGGCGTGGTCGGAGCCCGGAGGAGGGGCCCCGCGCCCGTCCCGCCTCCCGCCCCTCCTCCCGCCCTACCTGCGTGGGACGCTCCGCTCCTGCGACCGGCGGATTCTCGCCGCCCCGCGCCTCCCGCCGACGCTGCTCCAGTTCCTGGCTTTGCTTCTGGGGACCGATCCGGCGAGGAAGAGGAACAGGGCGGGGGGAGAGTGAGGCCGGACCACCACCACCCCTCCCCCGGGACTGGATGGGATGCAAATGGAGGAGGGGGTCTTCTGCAGAACCCACCCCCTCTTCCCTGTCAAGTCTCTTCCCTTAATAAGGGAAGCCCTGGTGGAGCAGTGGGCTAACGCCTCCTTAAGTAACATCAGCTGCCTGCAATTAGTGCAGGTTCGAGTCCCACCAGGCTCAAGGTTGACTCAGCCTTCCATCCTTCCGAGGTAGGTAAAATGAGGACCCAGATTGTTGGGGGCAATTAAGCTGACTTTGTAATAATGCCGCTTGGGGTGTGTGTGAAAGCCCTAACAAGCAGGCATATACATAGAATGAAGGCTACTGCTAAGCTTGTAAGCCGCCCTGAGTCTTCGGAGAAGGGCGGGATATAAATGGAATTAATTTTTTTAAAAAAAACACTATCAGGCGGCTCTGCCGGCAGGATGGGTCAACTGCTCCCACCAGCCAACTGCTCCCACTGGCCGGGAAGGGGATCCCACACACACACACACACCGGCCGCTGACCGGAGAAGTAGGCGATGAACGGATCTCTCTGCGTGGAGGAGGAGGGGGGGGAGGGCGCACGCAGCAGGTTTTTCAAAGGGAGGAGGGGGCGCTTGAGGGCTGGCCTGGAGGTGCCTGCCTGGGGGCCCCCTCCCTAAGGAACAGGAGGAGGCAGCCCCACACCCGGTGGAGGGGGGGCGTGATTGGGAGGCAGCTCCCTAGCGACTTCTCACACTCGCTAGAGGGGTCCAGTCGCTGCTGTGCCAAAAGGAGACTGGCACATCCAAGACACGAGTGGGTGAGCCCTCCCACTGGGGGTCCAGGTTGGGCAATGGGGGGGTGTCTTTGGGTTCAGCCCCTCCCTGCTCTTTGCCAAGACGGCTAGACAGATAACCGAGGAAGGGGACAAAGGTTTGGTCTCAGCTTCTGAGTTGAGCGGGGGGCAAGGAGGGACCCAACAGGCGACACCCCCCTGTCAATGCCAAGGGAGGGGCCACGAAGGAAACACTGACCTGGTAGGGCCCTCCTGCCTGAACATTGTCCCCACTCCTCTCCCATGGCAGCCTGGGCACCGCCTCCCTCTTGCCGGAGATCACCTGGGCAGGGGGCCCCTGGGGGCTCTCGAGGCTGTACAGTTCAGTCAGGACGGGCTCCATGGCACTTCAGGTGAGTGGAGACAGCCTGGTGGGGCAGAAGGGAGCAGGACAGGGGTTGGCAGCCCCCAGGAAGTGGGATCTGGCCCCCACAGCTCCAGTCCCTGCCAGCTGGGCACCTCTGGAGACCCCATGGCCTCAAGACCTGGCCATCCCTGCCCGGAGCCAGAGCTGAGATGCAGAGAAGCCCCCAGAGGGGGGGGGGCAAAGAGGCATCTGGTTAATCGAGGCCACCCTGCCAGCCACGGGAGCCAAGGTTAAAGCCTGAGACCACCTCCCCACTTCAGGACCCCACCTTGTTTCCTGCTGGTCTGCCCAGGCCTCCGCTGGTCAATTGTGTTGGACAGCCGTGTCTGTTCTCAGAAAGTAAGCAGAGTTAGGCTCAATTGGGGCCTGGATGGGAGACCACTAGGAGATCTCAGGGTTAAAAAACTTTATCGGTAGTAGAACAGGATCTAAGACAGGGGTGTCAAACTCACAACATCACGTGATGTATCACGACATATCACTACTTTTTTTTTCCATTGCCGGCAATGGGGTGGGCGCGGTTTCGGCATGACGCATCACTTTGACACCCCTGGTCTAAGATGACAAGGGCAAACTTTTCTTTCCAATGCTGCTAAGAAAACCCTGTGGATATCTCAGTGTAGTCCTCAAGAGTCAGGGCACACTGCCCTTCCTCCTCCCTTTCCTCTTCCCTCCTCCTCTTCCTTCCCCCCTCCCCCTCCCCCTTTCCCCTTCCTCTTCCTCTTCCTTTCCTCCTCCTCCTTCTCCTCCTAACCCTAACCCTCGCCATCCTCACCCTCCTCCTGCTTCTTCACCTGCCCTCCTCTTCCTCCCTCTCCCCTCCCCCCTTCTCTCCCTCCCTCTTCCTCCCCCCTCTCCCCTCCCCAATGTCCCCTCCCTCTCCCCCTCCCCTTCCCCCTCCCTCCCCCTCCTCTCCCTCTGCTCCTCTCTCTCTTCTTCCCACCCTCTTCCCCACCGCTCCTAGGGCCCCCCTACCCTCTCCCCACCTTCAGGCCCCCTTTCTCAGCTCCCTTTCCACCTCATTTCACCCACGGCCGGATACCTGTTCAGCTTAAATTTTAATGTGCTGTTTTATTTGTGCACCCCAGAGGTCTTTCAGAAATACGATGGTTTAAACATATAATAAAGAGATGCGGGCAGTCCTTGACTTACAACCACAACTGGGAGCAGAATTTTCAGGGCCAAGGCGTAGAATGGCTGAGTGCCCAATTTTACAATCTTGCCTTCGACACGGTTGTTAAGTGAAGAGCTGCAGTTGTGGATTACGCAGTCGCTAAGCAAGCCCGGCTTCCCCCATTCATTCTGCTTATTGAAAGTCGGTGCAAGTGATGATCCCACAAGCCCGGGATGCTGCAACTGTTGAAATCCATGCTGGTCACCATGGCCCGGATTTTGGTCACAGGATGCTGCAGCAGTTGTAAGCGCGAGGACCTGTCCTAAGTCACTTTTTTCATAGCCATTGTAACATGGTCACTAAAAAAATGGCCTTAAGCCAAGGACTATCTATAGATCTACTTCAAAGCAGATTTAAATTTGCTCCCTGGGCTGATTATTGCCGCTAAATAGAAAATAAATGATAGTCCTGAGTTGTGCCAAGGTAGCGGACATACCCTGACCCGGTTGGCCTGTGGGCTCTAACTCTGGTTTATTAGATAAATCTCAAGAGCCGGGCTCCAAGGCCAGGCAAACAAACCACCTTATGGCTAATTTTAACAGGCTAGCTTTCTTTCGGGAAAGAAATGGCTTCCTCCTCTTTTTAAACTCCTGGGCTGGGTTCCAGGAATCCACTCACCTCCTGACCCAGGGCTTTTCAATCAGTGGTATGGGTACCACCTGTGGTACATTGGCACCTGGCAGGTGGTACGCGACCATCCTAGAAAAGTGGTAGCGGGGGAGGGGAACGAGCTGAACCGGTGGCAGCACCGCACAAAAGATGGCTGGAGCTGCAGGGCTGTCAGGGCTCAGCGGAAGCGCCGGGATCAGTGCCAGGCTCCAGCTGGAGCTCGGCAGTGATCCTGGCGCTTCTGCTGAGCCCAGAAGAAGCGCCGATCAGCTGGAATGTTGCAGCATCCCCAGGGTCTTGTGACTTACATTCAGATGCTTGGCGACTGATTCATATCTATGATGGTCCCAGGGTCCCAGGGTCATGTGAAGTGACCAAAACCTGCTGCAACCACCCAGCAAATGGGGGGAATAAAAACCAAACACACCCCACCCCACCCCCGCTGCCAATCCTCAACAGAAATGCTCACAACAATGAAAACCTCGGACAGGAGGAAGAGCACCCCCGGGCGGGCGGGCAGGCGTCTTGCTCCGCTGTGGCTGGGGGGGCACTTTTTTCACTGCCATTGCAACTTCAAACAGTCACTAAGCGAACTGTTGTAAGTCGAGGATTACCTGTACTTCGTCACTTTTTTCCTTTTTTTTTTTTTAGTTATCAAGTTTTTGACACCTTGCTAGGCGACTGGTGGTACTCGGATGTTGCCATATCCTAAAAGTGGCACAATGGGTGAAAAGGTTGAAAAGCCCTGTCCTGACCTTCACCCAGGGACGTGGCTGCTGGTGCCACACGCAGGTCCTTCCTCTTGGCCTTCCTCCAGAACCTCCTTCTCCAGGGCTACCTGGTCCACCAAGGTCCTCGGTCGCTTCCTTCCGCAGGGAACAAGGCCCACAGAGGGGCTCCCCCGATTGCAAGCCTCCACTCGGACAACCGCTTTCCCAGATGCTCAAGATGGCTGCCAGCGTCGGTTACTCCTGGTTGGAACTTCTCCAGAGTTCCATGGCTGGGACCACCAGGCCCAGGAGTTGGGGGGGGGCTGTGGTCACAAGGTGGGTGGTGGGAGAGGGGTTTCAGGTCCTAATCCTGCCCTTCGGGGCATTAGCCTTGACCCACAGCCCCAAAAGTACGAGATTGGCTGGCTTCCACCAGTTCTTCTTGGGGCAGAGATCAAGGCTGGCTTCTCTGAAACTCGGCTACACAAATGCTCCCCTTGCATCAACTCAAGGGTTTAACAGTTGAGTGCAACCAACGGAGAGGGGCTTGTGAAACACAGGTAGTCCTTGACTTACAACCATGCGTTTAGTGACCATTTGAAGTTGCAACACCACGGAAAAATGGACATGACCTTGCCAGTGTGTTCAGAGAAAAAAGTGACAATAAAGGTTATCTTATCTTACATCTTATCTTAACATCTTATCTTATCCATCTTACCTTACCTTTTCTTAGCTTAGCTTAGCTTGACTTGTCTTGCTGCCTTGCTGTGTCTTGTTTTGTCTTACCTTACATCTTACCTTATCCTATCCTATCCTATCTTACCTTACCCTCTCACCTCACCTGTCCGGTCCTACCGTATCCTACCGTATCCTACCCACTCCATCCTATCCTATCCTACTTTACCTTACCTTATTTTACTGGCTTATCCTATCCTATCTTATCCTACCTTACCTTATCCTTTCCTCTCATCTCACCTCACCTCACCTGTCCTATTCTGTCCTGTTGTACCTTATCCTACCCTACCTTACCCTATCCTATCCTACGTTACCTTACCTTACCTTATCTGTCATCTCACTTCACCTCTCCTGTCCTATCCTATCCTATCCTGCCCTCCCCTTCCGTATCCTCCTATCCTATCCTACTTTACCTTACCTTACCTTACCTTACCCTATCCTATCCTATCTTACCTTAGCTTATCCTCTCATCTCACCTCACCTGTCCTATCCTATCCTATCCTATCCTATCTTCTTATCTTATCTTATCTTATCTTATCTTATCTTATCTTATCTTATCTTATCATCTTATCTCATCTCATCTCATCTTATCTTATCTTCTTATCTTCGTATCTTATCTTATCACCTTACCTTACCCTGCCCTGTCCTCTCATCTCATCTTATCTCATCCTGTCCTGTCCTATCCTATCCTGTCATCTTGTCTGTTTTTTAAATAGGTTTTATTAATTTTTTAAAAATTACGATCTTTAGAGCTTAGTAAACAACATGTTGTCTGGGTTCACATATTTAACATTAACGTCTTCAATATAAATCTATTCAGTACTCCACAATCCAGTATTTTTTCCCGGGTCCTCCTTTCTTCCCCATATTTTTCCATTTTCCGCTCATTAGACAATTACAATTCTTGGTACTATTGATGTATACAAAATTAGATATAGACACCTCCATCATATTTTACTAAGGTAAAGGTAAAGGTTCCCCCGCACATGCGTGCTAGTCGTTTCCGACTCTAGGGGCCGGTGCTCATCTCCGTTTCAAAGCCGAAGAGCCAGCACTTGTCCGAGGACGTCTCCGTGGTCATCTGGCCGGCATGACTAGACGCCAAAGGTGCACGGAACGCTGTTACCTTCCCACCGTAGTGGTCCCTATTTTTCTACTTGCATTTTTACATGCTTTCGAACTGCTAGGTTGGCAGAAGCTGGGACAAGTAACAGGCGCTCACTCTGTTACGTGGCACTTGGGATTTGATCCGCCAAACTGCCGACCTTCTGATTGACAAGCTCAGCGTCTTAACAATATCCTGTTTTTTGTGCTCTTATTAAAGTTTGATTTTCCCTCAATATTTAAAGTATCTCTCATTTATGATTTCCTCAATATTATTTACATTTATATAGCTAATTTTTTTATTCATACCACTCCTCTTATTTTCAAATTTTCCATATCAAAAGAAGAAAAAAAATATGCTATTTTAATTCTAAATCGTATCTTCCATTATAAAAATCTAGTCATATCTAAGGGTCATCCATTCTTTTAATCATATTCAAGCAGGTATAGTAAAAATAGATAGATCAAATCCCCTGTTTTTTAAATCCAACTCTCGCTTTCTTACTTTGCCAAGTACAGTAGCTTTCCTCACCCCAAAATATCCTTTCTATTTTTATGAAAGCTGCTTGGCATGAGAAAGACAATTATTTAGGTAGAATATTTGGGGTGAGGTGGGGGGAACTCCGCCCATCCACATTCCCTAAACATTTCCCCTGCCCACTCTATATTCCATTTTCTAGAAACTTCTTCCTTATCATCAGGTGAATCTTGGAGAAAGGAATAAAGTGGTCTTTTGTATTTTCATTGTTAAAGCTAGGTCTTGCAGTATTTTATTTGTGTATGGCAGTCCATATTCTCCTATCTCCTATCTCCTCTATCTCTAGGTCCATTTCTTCTGCTTCACCCTTTGGTTTCTGGATTATTTGTTCATACTTTGTAGTCGTTATCTGGGAACTTTCCAGTTGTAGCTTCAATTTGGAGACTTGGTCATTTACACCATCTAGGTCAGGGGTGTCAAACTCAATTTCATTGAGGGCCACATCAGCATTGCGGTTGCCCTCAGGGGGGCGGGTGGGTGTGGCCTGGGTGGGCGTGGCCTACTGGGTGGGCATGGCTAGAGTGCGTATGGCCTACTGGGTGGGCGTGGCCAGCTCTACATCGTTCGCGTCAAGGGTGCCTATGGGGGCCTGGGCAGGAGTGGGAGAGATCTGAGGGTCTCTGGCAGAAGGAGGGTCTCTGGGCCAGGGCCAAGGCAGCGGGGGCCGTTCCCTCACTGTTTCCAGGATGGCTTCGCAGGCCACATGAAACCACTTCGCGGGCCGGATCCGGCCCCCGGGCCTTGTGTTTGACATGTCTGATCTAGGTCAGGGGTTCCCAACCAGGGGTGCCAGACAATATTCCAGGGGGTGTGAAAACTTGGGTTTTCAAAGTTAAAGGGTATATGCATAATTCGTTGCCGTTATTTTGAACTTTCGTAAGGGGTGCAAGAATATATCAGAAGTGTTCTGGGGGGGGGACGGGGTATAGAAAAGGTTGGGAGCTGCTGATCTAGGTTATTTATGGCATCTTATCTCATCTCATATCACCTCACCTCATCTCATCGCATCATATCTTAATAATAATAATAAAGTTGGAAGGGACCTTGGAGGTCTTCTAGTCCAACCCCCTGCTAAGGCAGGAAACCCTATACCATTTCAGGCAAGTGGCTCTCTTCTGGAGGCAGGTTGTTCCACTGGTTAGTTGTTCTAACTGTCAGGAAGTTTCTCCTTAGTTCTAGGTTGCTTCTCTCCTTGACTAGTTTCCATCCATTGCTTATCTTATCTTATCTTATCATCTTATCTTATCTTATCTTATCTTATCTTATCTTATCTTATCATCTTATCTTATCTTATCTTATCTTATCTTATCTTATCTTATCTTATCTTATCTTATCTTATCATCTTATGGCCTTGCCCTGCTCTGCCTCATCTTTTCATGTCTTGTCTTGTTTCATTTTGTCTTGTTTCATCTCGTCTCATCTCACCTCATCCTATCCTATCCTATCCTATCCCATCCCATCCCATCTCATCTCATCTCATCTCATCTCATCTCATCTCATCTCATCTCACCTTATCATCTTCTTTTATCTTGTCTTGTCTTGTCTTATATTTTCTTATTCTTACTCTCTTCTCATCTCGTCTTGTCTTGCCTCGTCTTGTCTTACAAGGTTTGGTTCAGGTGCTTGTCGAACATGGTGGGCAAGACCTCCTCTCCCAGCCCAGGCTACCTTAGCCTTTCCGGCCATCGGCATCCTATAGCTGTGAAGGGCAGCAGGAGGCAGGGAACAGCTGGGGGAGGATCCTGGAAGCCCTTGTGTTCTGCTGCCCCCCACCCCCCAGCTGTCTGGGGCCATCTCCGGAGAGCTGCTGGGTGAGGGTGGGGCTGGGATTAAGACGCTTCACACTGGTTTGCTGTGAGCCTGTTTTCCCCATCCCAAGATTGTGCTCAGCATCTCGGAGACAAACACGTTGGGTAGAATTGCCCGTAAATCCACTCCCTCCTTTGGCTTCAAACGCAAATGTGCTTCTCTGTCGCTGCCAATATAAATAGCGTGGAAGGGTCAGCGAAGATCAAGTGGGACCCTCTGGGGGCTGCAATTCAACTGGGGTGTTTGTAGTGGGGGAAGGAGAGGGCTTAATCCCGTGCTTCCCGAACCTTTTCCTCCGTTACTCGAAAGTCCCTTTTTGCCTAAGTAGGATGCTTGAAGTCCACTGGGTGTCCCTGTTGCATCATGGGTTCGAGTGTCGTTACCCAAAGAAAAATCACTTTTGCCCAGTTGGGGGGAAACGGCCCAGGTTTGGCAGGCTCTTGGCTTAACCCTTTTCCCACCATCCCCTTTTCAGCTGGGCTCCTTAGGGTGATTTTCTTTCCATGCAAGTATAAAAAAAAAGTTAGGTCGATAGGGAGGAAATAGAGGTGGTCCTTGACTTACAACCACAAAGGAGCGCAAGATTTCTGTTGCTAAGTGAGACAGTTGCTAAATGATATTTGTCCCGTTTTACGACCTTTCTTGCCACAGTTGTGAATTACTAACACTGTCGTTAAGTGAATCTGGCTTCTCCCATTGACTTTGCTGGTCAGAAGGTCGCAAGAAGGGATCACGTGACACACACACGCACACCCCAGGATGCTGCGACCGTCATAAATGTGAGTCGGTTGCCAAGTATCTGAATTTTCATCACTCCACCATGGGATTGCTGCAACGGTTGTGTGAAAATAATAATAATAATAATAATAATAATAATAATAATAATAATAATAATAATAATAATAATAATAATAATAATAATAATAATAATAATTTTATTTATATACTGCCCTTCTCCCGGAGGACTCAGGGCGGTGAACAGGGCAAGCATAAAAAATACAGAGATACAAAAGTTAAAAAGGATTAAATATATGCCCAACTAAAAACAGTAAATACAAATATTAAAATAACAATAACCCCCCCATCCCCCATCAGGCCAGGCCGGCTTGTTCAAATAAGAATGTCTTTAGATCGCGACGGAAGGAGCGAAGGTCGGGCGCCATCCGGAGCTCAACCGGCAACCGATTCCATAAATCCGGGGCGCCCACAGAGAAGGACCTCCCCCTGGGGGCCACCAATCGACATTCTCTGACCGGTGGCACCCTGAGGAGGCCCTCTCTGTGGGAATGCACAGGGCGGAGGGAAGTTGATGCCGGCAGCAGGTGTTCCCTCAGGTACTCCGGACCCATGCCATGTAGGGCCTTGAACACCATTACCAGTACCTTGAATCTCACCCGGAAGACAACTGGCAACCAATTAAGCTCACGGAGCAGAGGTGTCCTAAGTCACTTTTTTCCTGTGCCACTGTAACTTCAAGTGGTCACTAAATGAATTGTTGTAATTTGAGGACTACCTGTAATTAGACAATCACCACAAAGTTGGAAATAGATCTGAATTTGGCCTTTAGAGGTCCATGATGGACTTAGAAAATGGCCACTAAGATAGAAAATGCCACAGCTGCAGTGGAGGTTGAAGGCATGGTTTTCCCCCCTTTTTTCTATTTTAATAATTTTTTATTAAGTTTCATTATAAGATAAAGCTGTAGAAGAAACAAAAGTTAAAAGAAGAAGAAGAAGAAAAGAACAAGAAAGAGAAATTAGTTATGACATCTGACTTTCTTTGCTGCAGTTGCCACAAAAAAAATAATGCAGGGACTTTTTGCTTTTCATTTCACAACATTTCAAACCACTTCCCCAATTATAAAATTACTCTGATCATCGAAACCTAAGATCAAAGCTTCATTTTTTTTGTTTATACAAAAAACTAAAATGTTGTCTAAGAATATGACAGTATTGCAAAAGGCTGTTTTAGAAGAGCTAACGGGATTTGAAATAGTTAAAAGGGTTAAATATTTGGGGATATATTTATCACCCTCAAATGTAAAGTTATATAAAAATAATTATGAAAAGTTATGGGGAAAAGTACAAAAAGAATTAGATAGTTGGAAAAAACTACAATTATCCTTATTGGGAAGAATTGCAGCTGTGAAAATGAATGTTTTGCCAAAAATTTTGTTTTTATTTCAAATGATACCTATACTTAAAAAGGATTTAAATTTGGAGGAATGGCAAAAAGGTATTAATAAATTTGTTTGGGCAGGGAAAAAGCCACGAGTCAAATTTAAGATTATGCAAGACACGCGTGAAAGAGGTGGTCTTAAAATGCCTAATTTTAAATTATATTATGAAGCTGCTGCTTTGTCAGCGATAAGTGATTGGTTTAATTTAACACAAGCGAGATTATTAAATCTTGAGGGCCATGATTTGTTATTTGGATGGCATGCATATTTATTGTATGACAAGAAGGTGGGTAATGTGTTCAAGATACATATTTTAAGGTATGCTCTGTTGTGAGTTTGGAAAAAGTACAGACACAAGTTAAATTATAAGATACCTATTTGGGCAATACCGAAACACGCAATAGAAAATATAAATGTTGGGTTTAAACGTGATGTGATTACATATAAGGAAATTTTGTATTTTGAGAGGAATGTATGGCAATTAAAGCCATATAATATTTTAAAAGAAGAAAAGATTGTACAAACCTGGTTTCAGTACGGTCAATTACAGGCTAGGTGGAAAGAGGACCAGAAAACTGGTTTCTCAAAGACTGATGAAAATTTGGTAAAGCAAATTAGAGATCAAGGTCAAGCACATATAAAAAGGATATATCTTGCATTGATAGAAATTGATTCAGAGACGGAACTTGTTAAAGATTGTATGATAAAGTGGGCTCAGAACTTTCAAGAAGTTATTACAATGGATACTTGGGAAAAGATCTGGGTGAGAAATGTAAAATTTACACAGGCCCAAAATTTAAGAGAGAATTTTTATAAAATGTTTTATAGGTGGCACTTAGATCCTAAAAAATTAGCAAGTATGTATCCGAACTGCCAGCCCAAATGTTGGAGGTGTGGTTGTGAGGATGCAACGTATTTTCATATATGGTGGACTTGTAAAAAGGTTAAAGCTTTTTGGATTAAAATTTGGTGGAATATGCAAAAAATATTCAAGAAAAGGATAAAGTTTTGTCCACAATTGTTTTTACTGGGCATTATTATAGATACTACTGTTGTGGACACTAAGTTGATGTTGAACTTAATCACGGCAGCGAGACTTTTAGTAGCGCAATATTGGAAGAAGGAAGAACTTTCTCCCCTGCCTGCTCTGCTTGCTCCAGATGGTCTGGCACCCTCATTGTTTCTGGTGGCCCCGAAGGTTCCTGGGTTAGCCGGTTAACCCCGGTGGAGCCCAGTGGAGCCCAGCGGACCCTGGTTATTCCGGAGGATCCAGAAAGATCTATGCTCTCCATGGCACCTGTTGTGATCCGGTCGGTGCCGTTGGATTTTGAGGGGGCTCCGGGGAAATCAATAGACTTGGGGGAGTCAGACTTTGTAGATCACACTCTGGAAGGCCCCAATGACTGTAGAACTGAGGGCCCATGGAGTTGTGGCCAGGTACAACCTCCTGGAATGGCGGAGCAGCGGAGGACTTGGCCGTTAACAGAGCAAACTATGATGGCTTGTTACATCACTATATTCCTGCCTTTACAAATTATCATGCATTGTCTTTTACACAGCATCCCCAAAGGATTCAGAGGACCCTGGGTATTAGCCACCGTGAGAGGGTGGCTTGAATTTACATCTGCTGCCCCTAGAGGTGAGAGCTCTATGGGGCATGCTATACCCAGAGTGGTTGTTTCAGACCACTACCCCCTGGGAATTGGCTCTGCGACCGTCGTGAGAGGACGGTGGTCGGCCTGCCCGGGGGGCTCACCCAGCTGAGTGGCAGTAGCTGGGTGGAGGCCTGGGACACCTACTTATCCTCTCTCTAGATCCTCCTTATGGACTATCGACTATGGACTGCCTTTTATCTGGACTGCTCCTTATGCCTTATTTTAAATACTCCTTCACGGACCTGTTCGCCCTCAGGGGTGCTCCCCCTTCCTGGGTGCGACCCGCCTTTCTAGCCGCTTATAATCTCGAGGAAGGGCCCATTTATTGGGACCCTGAGAGATGGCTGGGCACGGGTAGGGGCCTTCGATGTAAACCCAATAAGAGGCCCCTGGTTAGTTTTTTGTCAAAATTTTTTTGGGGGTTAGGGAGGGGGGAGGGTACTTCTTTTGGTTGTTTGGACAAGGGGGGCAGTCCAACAACCTCTGTTCAGGCCAGTGCCGAGGTAGATCGCGGAGGGGAGGAGCGGGGGTCGGTGGCCTCTGGGGCCCCAGGGCTGGTCGTGGGATTACCTATTCCCACGACGTCAGGGAATGGCAGCAGGTGTAGGAACAGAGGGCCGTATCGATCTCAGGGAAGGCCTCTCCGCTGCTTACAAGCGGTGAGGCACTCCGACCCTCTGGTTCCGCCCCGAGGTCCCGGGAGTGAGGATGTGCAGCCTCCTGAGCTCCGGCTGGTGTACTTGAATGCCAGGTCTGTCGCTAACAAAGCTCCTCTCGTCCGTGATTTGGTCGAGGGTGAGCAGGCGGACCTGGCTTGCATCACGGAGACTTGGTTGGGCCCAGAGGGCGGGATTCCTCTGGTTGATCTTTGCCCACCAGGTTTCCGGGTGCTACACCGGCCTCGGGCTCAGGGTAGGGGTGGGGGTGTGGCTGTTGTTATGAGGGAGACCTTGTGTCCGCGGGAGGCCACCGTTCCCCAGATAGTCGGGTGTGAGTCTCTCTTCTTGAGATGCGGCGGCCCTGGAGCGCAGTTGGGCTTGCTGCTGGTGTACCTTTCGCCTAGTCATGCAGCAGCAGCCCTGCCTGAGCTTCTCGATGTCCTCTCTGGGTTGGTGATTGAGTTCCCGAAACTTATAGTTTTGGGGGACTTCAATCTACCATCTCTGGGAGGATCATCTGAGTTAGCTCGGGAGTTCATGGCTTCCATGACGGCCATGGACCTGACGCAAGTAATTTCGGGACCGACTCATGTGGGAGGCCACACCCTTGACCTGATTTTCTTATCTGGACGGTGGTTAGATGATCTTGGTGGGGGCTCCCCAATTGTTATGCCCCTGTCATGGACCGATCATCATCTCCTGCAGCTGGTCTTCCGTTTTGCCACCCCCCACCGTGGGTGTGTGGAACCAATCAGATGGTACCGCCCCAGACGCTTGATGGATCCCGAGAGGTTCCAGGCAGCGCTGGGGTCCCCACCTGCCTCCTTCGCTCACAGCTCGGCAGATGCCCAGTGGAAGCCTGGGAAAGGGCAGCCACTGAGGTTCTTTACCGAGTTGTACCCTTGCGGCCCCTGACCCGGTGCAGATCCCGTCGAGCTCTATGGTTTTCCACGGAGCTCCGGGAGATGAAGCGTCGGAGACGGGGCCTAGAGAGCGGTTGGAGATCCAGCCGATCCGAATCCGACCGATTGCGACTAAGAGCCTATATTAGGTCTTATCTCGCTGCGATAAGGGTGGCGAGGTCTAATCACTTTGCTACCCTTATCGCGTCCGCAGATAATCGCCCGGCCGCCCTGTTTAGGGTGACTCGCTCCCTCCTTAATCAAGAGGTGAGGGAGGAACCCTTGCAGGGTCGTGCCGAGGAGTTTAACCAACATCTGTCGGACAAAATCGCTCGGATTCGGACCGGTCTGGACTCTGACTGGGCAGAGTCTGACGATCAGGACACGGGCGGTCTTGTCGATATTACCTGGGAGGAGTTTGATTCTGTGACTCCGGAGGAAGTGGACAGGATTATGGGGAGGCTGAGCTCCACCACATGTTTATTGGACCCGTGCCCTTCCTGGCTGGTCTATGCAGCCCGGGAGAGGACACGCAGCTGGTTCCAGGCAGTTATATTGGCTTCTTTGAGTGAGGGCAGCTTCCCCGCCGTCTTGAAAGAGGCGGTGGTGAGGCCTCTCCTCAAGAAGCCTGCCTTGGACCCAGCTATATTGAACAACTTTCGTCCGGTCTCCAACCTTCGCTTTCTTGCGAAGGTTGTTGAGAGTGTGGTGGTGCATCAGCTCCCTCTGGTCCTGGATGAAGCGGATTATCTAGACCCGTACCAATCGGGTTTCAGGCCCGGGTACAGCACGGAGACGGCATTGGTCGCGCTGGTGAATGATCTCTGGAGGGCTCGGGACAGGGGACAGTCCTCTGTTCTAGTCCTATTAGACCTCTCAGCGGCTTTCGATACCATCGACCATGGTATCTTGCTGCGGCGTCTCAGGGGACTGGGAGTGGGAGGGACGGTTTTACAGTGGTTCTCCTCCTATCTCCAGGGACGTTCGCAGTCGGTGTTGACAGGAGGGCAGAGGTCGACCGCGAGGTCTCTCGTTTGTGGAGTTCCTCAGGGGTCGGTCCTCTCGCCTCTCCTGTTCAACATCTATATGAAACCGCTGGGTGAGATCATTCGTGGCTTTGGAGTTGGATATCATCAGTGCGCTGATGATACCCAGATTTTTCTTTCGACCCCAAACCACCCCAGTGATGACCTCAACGTGATGTCCCGTTGCCTGGAGGCGGTTCGGGTCTGGATGGGGAGGAACAGACTTCAACTCAACCCCGACAAGACTGAGTGGCTTTGCATACCTTCATCCCGGGCCAATTTGGATATTCCATCTCTCTCCATGGGGGGTGAATTATTACCCCCCGTAGATAGGGCTCGCAACTTGGGAGTCCTCCTAGATTCACGGCTTACCTTGGAAGATCACATAGTGGCTGTGACTAGGGGGGCTTTCACCCAGGTTCTCCTGGTGCGCCAGTTGCGGCCCTATCTAGGCCGGGATGACTTATGCACGGTCACTCACGCGCTCGTGACCTCTCGTCTGGACTACTGCAACGCTCTCTACATGGGGCTGCCCTTGAGGACCACCCGGAGGCTCCAACTGGTACAGAATGCAGCCGCGAGAGTTGTGTTGGGAGTCTCCCGATACTCCCATGTTACACCTCTGCTCCGTGAGCTGCATTGGTTACCAGTTGTCTTCCGGGTGAGATTCAAGGTACTAGTAATGGTGTTTAAAGCCCTACATGGCAGGGGTCCGGAGTACCTTAGGGAACACCTGCTGCCGGCATCAACCTCCCTGCGCCCTGTGCGTTCCCACAGAGAGGGACTCCTCAGGGTGCCACCGATCAGAGAATGTCGATTGGTGGCCCCCAGGGGGAGATCCTTCTCTGTGGGCACTCCAGAACTATGGAATCAGTTACCGGTAGAGCTCCGGATGGCTCCCTATCTTCGCTCCTTTCGCCGCGACCTAAAAACATTTTTATTCGAACAAGCCGGCCTGGCCTGATGGGGGATTGGTGGGGTTTTTTATTGCTGTACTTTTGGGGTTTTTATAAATGTATTGTATTAATTGTTTTTAATGGGCAACTATTTAATCTTCTTTTAATATTTGTAACTTCGCATTTTATTCTTGCCCTGTTCACTGCCCTGAGTCCTTCGGGAGAAGGGCGGTATAGAAATATTAATAAACTAAACTAAACTGCCGACTATAGAAGAATGGACTTTAAAAGTTTCCAATTTGGTGGAAATGGCAAAGATCTCAGCGTATTTGAAAGACCAGTCGCAACAGAGATATATTGTGGAGTGGAGAAGATGGATTGATTATATCCAGAATAAATACGGGACTAAAAAGTTTCACCTAGCATTTGAATAAGTATTGGATTTATGTGATATATAAATTACTTGTAGTTATTTTAATAAGAGTTAAAGTGCGATAGAATTTAATATTTTATTGTTGTTTGCATATGGTAGATTATGATTGTTTGTATTTTTATACCCTGTATTTAGCTCTGGGAAGTCGGGGAGGGGGGAGGGGGAGGGGAGGGAGGAGTTGGGGAGGTTTGGGGAGAGGGGAGGGGGTTGGGAGGGGTTTTGTTTTTTAAAAAATGTACTGTAAAACTTTTCAATAAAAAAAAAGCTTCACTTTTTATTTTAGTTTTTTAGTTTTCAGCAAAATGTCCAGAAGTGGTTTCCACGTAGAAATGCCATGGTTTTCTTTCAAAGACTCAGAAGGAGCCCCTGAGAAGGACTCGGGGCTGAGGTCAGCACCCAGCTGCACCCCAAAATGTCCCGCAATGTTTTTTGTGTGGTCAAAGTCACAAGGGCGGACAGGGCAGTTGGCTGACCCCCTTTACTGCATGCACAAAAATCCAGGGGTGCTCAGGTGCCCCATCAGAGGGCACGCTGGTCCCCAAAAGACTGTGGTTCCTGGCCTTGTTGCTTCAAAACTGAGGCACCCCAAGTTTGGCATGGAGCTGTTAAGACTCTGGTCCCTGAAGTTGATAGAGAGACTTTCACTTTTGCAAAGGGGCTGCTTTGTCCGTTTCCCCCCCCCCAAAAAAGAGCCCCCCACAAATCATCAAGTACAGGTAGTCCTCAACTTACAACAGTTCATTTATTGACCATTCAAAGTTAGAATGGCACTGAAACAAGTGGCTTATGACCATTTTTCACACTTATGACCGTCGCAGCATCCCCAGGGTCACGTGATCGATATTCAGTCGCTGGACAACTGATTCATACTTACGACGGCCGCAGGGTCTTGGGGTCACGTGATTTCCCCCCCCTTTGGCCATCTTCTAACAAGCAAAGTCAGTGGAGAGGCCGGATTTAATTAATGACCATGTCACTAACTTAATAACTGCAGTGATTCACTTAACAACGGTGGCGAGAAAAATGGTAAAATGGTGCAAAACTCGCTTAACAATGGAAATTTTGGGCTCAATTGTGGCCGTAAGTCGAGGACTCCTTGTAATTCAGGCAAAGCCTTTTATTGAGGAGCATCAAATCCTTTTATAGGGCACAGAAATAAATGCGACATATTTTGGTATACGTGGCACCTCAGAAAACTGGTGCTCAAATAATAAAAGACACTGATTACGTGTGAGACTTGAACGAGAGAGAGAGAGAGAGAGAGAGAGAGAGAGAAAGGATTCAGATTCGCAAGTGGCAAATCTACTCTTTCTCAGCTGGGCTCGTGTCTTTCTTAAAATTTGCAAGTGTATTCAGAGATTTTCAGAATACGCTCTGTCTGGCCTAAATGCTGGAAAAGCAAGTTCTCCAATACCAAAGAAAGGGCCTTGCCTAAGACAAAAAAAAAACATCTTTTCTTTAAAAAGAGGCCCAGGCTGCCATGTTAAAATAAAAAGGTAAAGGTTCCCCCACACATGCGTGCTAGTCGTTTCCAACTCTAGGGGCCGGTGCTCATCTCCGTTTCAAAGCCGAAGAGCCAGCGCTTGTCCGAGGACGTCTCCGTGGTCATGTGGCCGGCATGACTAGACACCAAAGGCGCACGGAACGCTGTTACCTTCCCACCGTAGTGGTCCCTATTTTTCTACTTGCATTTTTACGTGCTTTCGAACTGCTAGGTTGGCAGAAGCTGGGACGAGTAACAGGCGCTCGCTCTGCTACGCGGCACTCGGGATTTGACCCGCCAAACTGCCGATCTTCTGATTGACAAGCTCAGCGTCCTAACCCACTGAGCCACCGCGTCCCTCACTATGTTAAAATAGCCTCTTTCAAAATGTAATAACGAAGCCTAACATTCCAGACAACTGCACTTCTGGAGAGAACCCCAGAAAGAATAGCTGGCAAGCAGAATCGTCCCCTGATGTGGGTTCTTCTCCACATTTTCTCAGAATTAAATGTAAAAAACCACAAGGGGATTCCTGCAATGACAGGATCTGCTTTGCAAGTCACTCCACTGAAAGGGCCTGGCTGCAGATGTTATGTCCAGGCAAAACCTCCTTCTTACGGTCTTCTGAACAGTCCCATCTTCCTGCTCTTGCCGCTGACCCCCTTCCCTGGCGTGGCTGGCACTTGGCTAAGGTGTGCAGTCTACCAGTCAATTGGTGCAAAGGGCATCCAGCTGCCCCCAAAGTGCAGAGAGGCAAGCATCTCCTTATGGCACCAAGTCAGCTGGGCGCCTTGGGTAGGATTCTTTCTTTTATACAGTCTTGATCCTTTGCGTGCCATCTGAATCGTGGCCCTGAGCAGGATGAAGTTCCTTCGAAGGCGTCATGGCAAACCTATCCAACAAAATGACATTTAATATGGAGGAAAGCAAGTTTTTTACACCTAGGCAAGAAAAACCAAGGATACCTATAGATTAGGCGAAATCTGGCTCCAAAACAGCAACTGCGAGAGGGACCTTGGAGTCCCAGTGGCTGATCACTTAAACATGAGCCAGCCGTGTGTGGCAGCAGCCAAAAAAGCTAATACAATCCTTGGTTGTATAAACAGAGGCATAGAATCAAAATCACATGAAGTATTAGTACCGCTTTATAAAGCCTTAGTAAGGCCACACCTGGAATCCTGCATCCAGTTTTGGTCACCACATTACAAAAAAGATGTTGAGTCTTTGGAAAAGGTGCAGAGAAGAGCCACTAAAATGATTAAAGGCCTGGAGACAAAAACATATGAAGAACGGTTGCAGGATTTGGGTTTGGCCAGTCTAGAGAAAAGAAGGACTGGGGGGGGGAGACATGATAACAGTGTTCCAGTATTTGAGCTGCAAAGAAGGCGGGGGGGGGGTTCAATTTTTTTTCCAAAGCACGAGAAGGCAGGAGAAGAAGCAACAGATGGAAAGTCATCAAGGAAAAAAGCAACATGGAATTAAGGAGAGATTTCCTAACAGTGAGAAGAATTAACCCATGGAATGAGTTGCCTTCAGAAATTGTGAGTTCTCCATCACTGCAGGTCTTTAAGACAAGACTGGACACTTGTCTGAAATAATGTAGGGTGTTTGCGTGAATTTGAGACAATCCCTCTCTGTCAGCCCAATTCACCTTACGTGGTTATAGTTGTTGTGGGGAGAATAGTACAACCACAATCAAGCCCAAAATGTATGTTGCTAAGTGAGGCAGTTGTTAACTTTCCCCCATTTTGCAACCTTTCCTGCCACACAGTTGTTCAGTGAATCACTCGAGTTGTTAAGCTAGTCACATGGTTGTTAAATGAATCTGGCTTCCCCATTGACTTTGCTGGTCAGAAGATCACAAAAGCGGATCACATAATCCAGAGACACTGCGACTGTCGTAAATATGAGTCAGTTGCAAAGCATCCGAATTTTGATCACGTGGCCACGGGGGTGCTGTAACGGTCGTAAGTGTGAAAAATCGCTTTTTTCAGTGCCGTAACTTCGAACAGTCACTAAATGAATTGTTGTAAGTTGAGGATTACCTGTAGGAGGAATGCTGGCTGGGGAATTCTGGGAGTTGAAGCCCACAAGTCTTAAAGTTGCCAAGGTTGGAGCCCATGGTTTAGGTTTAGAAGTAAATAGGCATATTGATGCAGCCTGAGTTTTCATTCCAACCCATTGATGGACACATGGCCAAGTTTGCGTAATCATCTTCTATCACACCCTTGCGCTGAACCGCTTCCTTCCCGCCAAGTCCCCTGGGCATGACGGCTGGCGCATTACTCCTGGCAGCCGAAGACAGGAATGGGAATGCTCTCTTGCCAGTTTACTCTTGCACCACGCGGCCTTTTCCCCATCCCTGCAATTTCCTTTCCCATCTCATCAATCAGCTTTGCGCTGACAGAATTGTACAAATGGTGGGCGATTATTTCTTCCTCTGTTTTTCGACTGAGAAGAAAGATTGGAATGAATCAGGGTGCATGGCAGGGAAGAGAGGAAAGGAAAGGAAAGGAAAGGAAAGGAAAGGAAAGGAAAGGAAAGGAAAGGAAAGGAAAGGAAAGGAAAGGAAAGGAGAGGAGAGGAGAGGAGAGGAGAGGAGAGGAGAGGAGAGGAGAGGAGAGGAGAGGAGAGGAAAGGAAAGGAAAGGAAAGGAAAGGAAAGGAAAGGAAAGGAAAGGAAAGAAGGAAAGGAAAGGAAAGGAAAGGAAAGGAAAGGAAAGGAAAGGAAAGGAAAGGAAAGGAAGGGAAGGGAAGGAGGAAAAAGGTCAGTGAAGGGAAGGAAAGGAGGAAAGAAGGAAGGGAAGGGAAGGGAAGGGAAGGAAAGGAAAGGAAAGGAAAGGAAAAGAAAGGAAAGGGAGAGAGAGAAAGAAAAGGAAGGAAGGAAGGAAGGAAGGAAGGAAGGAAGGAAGGAAGAAAGGAAGGAAGGAAGGAAGGAAAGAGAAAGAAAGAAAGAAAGAAAGAAAGAAAGAAAGAAAGAAAGAAAGAAAAAGAAAGAAAGAAAGAAAGAAAGAAAGAAAGAAAGAAGAAGGAAAGGAAAGGAAAGGAAAGGAAAGGAAAGGAAAGGAAAGGAAAGGAAAGGAAAGGAAAGGAAAGGAAAGGAAAGGGAGAGAGAAAAGAAAAGGAAGGAAGGAAGGAAGGAAGGAAGGAAGGAAGGAAGGAAGGAAAGAGAAAGAAAGAAAGAAACAGAAAGAAAAAAGGAAGAAAGGAAGGGAAGGGAAGGGAAGGAAAGGAAAGGAAAGGAAAGGAGGGAGAGAAAGAAAAAAGAAAAAGAGGGAAGGAAGGAAGGAAGGAAAAAAGAAAAAAAGGAAGAAAGGAAGGAAAGGAAAGGAGGGAGAGAAAGAAAAAAGAAAAAGAAAGGGAAGGAAGGAAGGAAGGAAGGAAGGAAGGAAGGAAGGAAGGAAGGAAGGAAGGAAGGAAGGAAGGAAGGAAGGAAGGAAGGAGAAAAAATAAACAGAAAGAAAAAAGGAAAGGAAGGGAAGGAAAGGAAAGGAGGGAGAGAAAGAAAAAGAAAGGGAAGGAAGGAACGAAGAAAGGAAAGAAAAAATAAAAAGAAAGAAAAAATGAGGAAAGGAAGGGAAGGGAAGGAAAGGAAAGGAGGGAGAGAAAGAAAAAAGAAAAAGAAAGGGAAGGAAGGAAGGAAGGAAGGAAGGAAGGAAGGAAGGAAGGAAGGAAGGAAGGAAGGAAGGAAGGATGGATCTCCAGCTAAGCAGCAACCAAGACAGCCAATTTATAAGTCCCCACCCCAGATTTAGGGGAAGGGAAGGGAAGGGAAGAGGAGAGGAGAGGAGAGGAGAGGAGAGGAGAGGAGAGGAGAGGAGAGGAGAGGAGAGGAGAGAAGAGAAGAGAAGAGGAGAGGAGAGGAGAGGAGAGGAGAGGAGAGGAGAGGAGAGGAGAGAAGAGAAGGGAAGGGAAGGGAAGGGAAGGGAAGGGAAGGGAAGAGAAGAGAAGAGAAGAGAAGAGAAACAGGGTATTTTTCAGCCAGCGAACTGATGTGGCTGCTTTCAATTCCCTGTTGTCCTTTGGTCTCTTGGAAATAGAGACAGTGACCGGAAGCTGCTGCCTGCCAGAGGGGTTGGGAAGGAATCTCTGGGAGTCCGGCCGATGCTTTGAGTGGGCACCCTTGGCAGCAGCCACAGATCCTGTCCCCCCCGCCCCCAGGTCTGCTAGGGAGTGAAGGCCTAGCTTCCAAGTGTCCAGGAACATGGAGATAACCCCCTTTTTCCAGGACTACGTACAGCTTATCCTGCTGATCCCTGCCTTCAGCTAAGAGGGGGAATGAAACGCCCTTTGGGGGAGGTGGGCAGAGTCCTGTTGTTGCCAGCCGGGCAGTGCTGCCCTTCTCCAGGCTGCCCTTCTCTATTTCCGCACCGATCTCGCCCGGCTGCCAGGCAGTTTTGATTTCTTCAGCCTGGCTTCTGTTCTCTGCTGTAATGCAGTCAAAGAGGAAACTTGTCCTGCAAGTGAGTTTTCCTTGAACCTGCCTGATGCTTGCCCGGGCAATACCCTTCCTGGCATGAATCAGGGTGATTCGCTGCACTTTTTCCCCTGGGGGGGGGCAGCTTTGGCTTCAGGAAAAACTGGGAGTCCAAAGGAGAATGAAAAGATGAGCCCATCCGAAGGATAAGCTCTCTCTTCCTCGGGCTTGGCTGGAAAGCCTTTGCGCTTGTTGGCATAGGACTTTGCCCTGTCTCTTACTTGGCTAGGTTGGCATCATCTGCTCTGGTTTCTGGAGCAGGTGGAGAACTTGGTGTTGTGATTCAGGGTCAGCCTGTGGGTTCGGCAGTTGGGTCGGACGACTCAGAGGAGGAGGAGGGGGGTGTTGAAGAGCTTGCTGAGGGGATTGGACAGCTTGATGAGAGCCCCCAGCAAGGCCCCTCTCATCTGGTCACGATGCAGACCCAGCTGTGTGAGCCTGACAGGTGGATGAAGATGACCCACAGCTGGCCCTGTTCAAGGACGCCCGACGCAGGAGGCAGTCAATCAGGAGTAAACAGAGGGAGGCAATGGGGCACCTCGGAAGGAGGCACAGAGAGGCCACGCCCTGAACTGTATTTAAGGGGAATGTGTGGGAGGGCTGGTTTGCTGAAAGCAACTGCTTGGATTGTTCCTGCGTCTTAGCTCGTGTTTTATGGTTGGTGTCTTGTCTTGCTCTTGTTTTATGTGAATAAATTTGGCAGGCTTTATTCCAGCCTCTTGCCATTTGTAAAGGGGTCGTCCCTGCTTTTGCTGCAGGGCCGGTAGCAGGCTGGTACAGAACACTTGGGCTCACAGCAGGTCGAGTGAGGACATCTCAGCTCTGCGGCAGCCTCCACACAACCTGCTCAATTGGATCTTTTAATAGATCTGGACACCCCAACCTTTCAATCAATCAATCAATCAATCAATCAATCAATCAATCAATCAGAACAGAGCTGGAAGGGACCTTGGAGGTCTTCTAGCCCAAATCCCCTGCTCAAGAAGGAGACCCTATGTCATTCCAGGCTATCCAGTCTCTTCTTAAAACCTCCAGTGAATGAAGCACCCAAAACTTCTGGAGGCAAGTCATTGCACTGGTTAATTGTCTTCATTGTTAGGAAGTTCCTCCTTAATTCCAGGTTGCTTCTCTCCTTGGTTAGTTTCCAACCATGGTTTCTTGTCTTGCTTTTGGGGGCTTTGGAGAATAGGTTGACCTCTCCTCTTCTTTGCGGCAGCCCCTCATATAGTTGAATGCTGCTATCATGTCACCCCTAGTCCTTCTTTTCTCCAGACTGGCCATACCCAATTCCTGCAACCATTCTTCATATGTTTTAGTCTCCAGGCTAAGGAAGTTGGGTCTCAAAGCATCAGACATGCTCAGGGTCAGCTCCATCCTCTGGCTAACAACGTGTTAGTAGCATTCTCTTGAGACGGACAGCTCTACAAGGCCTCCCGCAGAACGGAGGAGAGTCGTAGGTCACCAAGGGCATCCTATGAAGCAGCTTGAGCTTGCCACAGACAGAGCAATCAGAAACAGCCCAGATCAAACGGTAGCTGAGGCTCTCTGGAAACATAGCTCCAAGCATCCCCAGGCAGCCCTCAGCAGCCCCCTCTTCGCCCCCCACCCCCACAAAGAGGCAAGAGACCCATCTCAGACCCATCTCAAATGCAGACAATTGGAGAAAACAGCAAGCATGGAGCTATTTTGCAGGATCCCACGGGTCACAGCAGGATCCCCTGGAGGGAAGTGACAAGGAGTAGGGGGCCACAGGGCACAGCCAAGCTACTTCCTTGAAATCCCCCCCTCCTCCCCCCTCCCTCTCCCTTCTAGCACTGATGATGTTCCCTAGTCAGGTCATGAAATATCTGCAAGAAAACCACCAAGCTCAGAGGGCACTAAGGGCCCCACTGTTGTGTAGTGGGTTCTGGAGAGCAGGAAGGACGCTGAGACGATGAGTACAACATAGCAGCTCTTTATTAGGTGGAAGGGACTGTACTGGGGAACAGGGGCTACCTGCACTCTTATATATACCTGGCCAGTACCTGGCCAGGTACTCAACCAACCAATCGGTTTGAACCTCTGTTTCCCGCCGAATTGCTTCCCGCCAAAACAGTTACAGTTCAACGCCTCCTGGTGGTGACTCTTTTTTTTTTATTGAAAAGTTTTAAAATACAATTTTCCTTTAAGAAAATCTTGCAACAACTTATGTCTATACTTCTTCCAAACTCTCAACAATGCCTGCCTTAAAATATGCACCCTAAACACGTTGTCTACCTTCTTATCATACAACAAATATGCATGCCAGCCAAACAACAAATCATGGCCCTCAAGATTTAATAACCTCCCTTGCGTCAAATTAATCCAGTCACTTATTCCTACTAATGCAGCAGCTTCATAATATAATTTAAAATTAGGCAATTTAAGGCCACCTCTCTCACGAGTATCCTGCATAATCTTAAGTTTAACTCGTGGTTTTTTCCCTGCCCACACAAATTTATTGATACCTCGCTGCCATTCCTCCAGATTAGAATCTTTCTTAAGAATCGGTATCATTTGAAACAAAAATAAAAATTTGGGCAGGACATTCATTTTCACTGCTGCAATCCGTCCCAGCAAAGACAATTGCAATTTTCCCCAACTCTCCAATTCTTTTTGAATTTTCCCCCATAGCTTTTCATAATTATTTTTATATAGCTTTGTATTAGAGGGCGACAAAATCACCCCCAGATATTTAACCCTTTTAACAATCTCAAATCCAGTTAATCCTTCTAAAAGGGCCTTTTGCGATGTTGTCATATTTTTGGCCAAAATTTTTGTTTTTTGTACATTAACCTTAAATCCAGAAACCTTCCCATATTGTGTTATTATCTCCATCAGGTCCACAACAGAGTTCTCTGGCTGGGTCACTGTAACAACCAGATCGTCTGCGAATGCTCTCAATCTGTAGTCCTGATCCTGGTGGTGACTCTTATACACAGCTTTAGGTGTTCCAACAAAGCTTAGTACATAACACCCACGGTCCTCCTCCTCCTCCTCCTCTTCTTTCTCCTCTCTGGCTCTTGTGTTGACCCAGAATTAGGAGACAGCATAGGAAGTATCGATTGTGAATATGTGCAGGCGGCCCTGCTGACTTTGGGCACTTGCAGAGTCCTGGATGCGGGGTCATGAAAGGACAGCAAGGAAAAACACCCCATGTCCTAACCCGTGAACGTACGGTGTCTTTAGGAAAACACCCAAAAGGGAACATTTTTAGCTACTTCTCCCTTCTTATCTACAGTGTGCCAGACTTACTGGGTGAAATCTTTATCGTATGTGTGTCAGCTTTGCCGGGTGGATTGCTTATCTGATCAGAAAGAATAAACAGAAGGATTTCTTGTCATTCGGGGCTTTCTCCCTTTCAGAGGAGCCCGTCTTTGTTCAGCTGAATAAAAACCTTTAAGCTGAAAGGCAACTTCTGGTTTCCTGTATTTTTGTATCAAGCAAAACCTCAGAGCCTGCATATCATTTTCTCCTCTAGCGGCCTCAGCCATTGTTATCTGATGTCGTTGTAGTGTGACTTTGATGTTTTCTCTCTCCGTCTTCTTGTGGGTCTGGCTCGTGTCCTTTAGCCTTCTCCTCTTTTTTTGCATATGCCTTGCACGGTATGGAATCCCAGGACATCCTCTCCATGAGAGCAAACCAATTCATTTGCCATTTTTGTATGTAATTTTAGATTGAGGGTTTCCTTGGTGCTCTCTGAGCTTGGCTGTTTTCTTGCAGACATCTCATGAACCAAAGTAGGTGCCATCAGCAGTGCTAGAAGGGAGGAGGAGGAGAAGAAGAAAGAGAAGGAGGAGGAGGAGGAGGAGGGATGGGGAAGAGGAGAAGGAGGGGGAGGGGGAGGATGTTGGTGCTCTCTGAGCTTGGCTGTTTTCTTGCAGACATCTCATGAACCAAAGTAGGTGCCATCAGCAGTGCTAGAAGGGAGGAGGAGGAGGAGGAGGAGGAGGAGGAGGGATGGGGAGGAGGAGAAGGAGGGGGAGGGGGAGGATGTTGGTGCTCTCTGAGCTTGGCTGTTTTCTTGCAGACATCTCATGAACCAAACTAGGTGCCATCAGCAGTGCTAGAAGGGAGGAGGAGGAGGAGGAGGAGGAGGAGGAGGGATGGGGAGGAGGAGAAGGAGGGGGAGGGGGAGGATGTTGGTGCTCTCTGAGCTTGGCTGTTTTCTTGCAGACATCTCATGAACCAAACTAGGTGCCATCAGCAGTGCTAGAAGGGAGGAGGAGGAGGAGGAGGAGGAGGAGGAGGAGGAGGGATGGGGAGGAGGAGAAGGAGGGGGAGGGGGAGGATGTTGGTGCTCTCTTAGCTTGGTTGTTTTCTTGCAGACATCTCATGAACCAAACTAGGTGCCATCATCAGTGCTAGAAGGGAGGAGGAGGAGGAGGAGGAGGAGGAGGAGGAGGAGGAGGGATTGGGAGGAGGAGAAGGAGGGGGAGGGGAGGATGTTGGTGCTCTCTGAGCTTGGTTGTTTTCTTGCAGACATCTCATGAACCAAACTAGGTGCCATCATCAGTGCTAGAAGGGAGGAGGGCTTGTCTAGAGGAGGAGGAGCAGGAGGAGGAGCAGGAAGGACTGGAAGATCCTCAGGGCTCTCTGAGCTTCGTTGTTTTCTTGCAGACATTTCATTACCCAGATAGGTAACATCATCAGTGCTGGTAAAGCAATTTTAGATTGTTTCTATGCCAAGACCTCAGTTCCCCCTCCAATTCCACAACATCTTTTCCAGAGACTGCCCAGAAGGTAGCCTTGCTTGGGGCATGACATGTCTGCCCTTGGTGGTGCCCAGGATGAGGAAGTGCTCCCCAGGAGGCAAATGACCTAGTGCCAGGCTCGGGGGGGGGTGGCCCTTGGGGGGATTGATCCATCCCCTCTGAACATTGCTTCAAGGGGAGGCTTTAGGACCACCCCCAAACTAGCTGGGAGCAGCTGTTTTCTGCTAAAAGCCTCTCCGGAGACACACATGAATGTGAATCTGGCCAGCTGGTTTTCCTTTGTTTGATTTTAATTGAGTTTGTTATCATCATAGCCGTCAAGCCATGCATCGCAGCCGTAAGCAATGGGCCATACCTCAAGAGCAGTCTGACCCCCAAAGGGGCTGTCAGAGAAGAGGCTGAGTTGAACGGTCTGCTCTCTGGCCAGGCTCAGCTCAGCTCTGTCTTCCCAAGATTGAGAATCGTGGAATCCCAGGGCTGGGAGGGACCTTGGAGGTCTTCTAGTCCAACCCCCTGCTCAAGGCAGGAGTCCTTAAGCCAGGGGTGTGCCACCATCGATGGATCACCCGCTAAGAAGCAGTATACCCCCATTCTGGAAGGGAGTGATCACTTAGAAAAATGTGAATGGGTAACCTGTCAGTTTGAAAAGGAAATGGGGTAACACGTACCCAAAAACTGAACAGGAAGTCACAAGGCTTGGCCACAGAGGTAGAATAGCTAAATATGGATCAATTGCAGAAACTGCAAGCAGGGGCAAAAGGACACAGAGGCTTAAGCAAGGTATAGCTCCGTAAAAGGTAATCGCTTTGTGAAATTTTTACTTCCCTATTTCTGGTATTCCGTTGTATAAAAAAATTGTGCTTTGCTGTTGTTCGGGGTCTCAACTCCTTTAGCAGCTGGGACCCTTTTGCTGAAGTGCTTCAATAAAAGTTTTGCAAAAGTCCGTCCCTCTGATTGGCTTTTGCGCCAGGCTGACACAATTTTGGGACAACGCTATGGCCCCTTTGTGACCCTTGGACTTCAACTCCCAGAATTCCTGAGCCATTCGTGGCTGGCTCAGGAATTCTGGGAGTTGAAGTCCAGAGGTTGTCAAGGGGCCATCCCTGACCCCCATCTCTCCCACAACCACACTTGGCCAACAGAGTGGCTGGTCCAGATCTGTGGCCAGAGGAATCAAGCCTGCATCTCCCCATTCCTGGTCCATCCCTTGACCCTCCTGTTGCTAGGTGACCTTGGACCATTGCCTTCCCCACACAGGGCATTGGGGAGAAGAACCGGAAAGCCAGACTAAGCTATGACTCAGCTCATCTTGTGCCCACTTCCATGCCCGCCCGCTCCCCCCCCCGGCTGTGAAACCACACCAACCCTGAAGCTCTCTGAGGGGCAGCAGGCAGGGTGGACCTCTGGGTCGTTCCTCCCTTGCCAGTTGCATGCTGGACTCCAAACTGGGGGGGAGGGGCTACCTGCCAAGGGAAGGGAAGTATTTCATTTCATAGAGTAGGGCTTTTCAACCTTTTCACCCATTGTACCACTTTTAGGATATGGCAACATCCGAGTACCACCAGTCGCCTAGCAAGGTGTCAAGAACCTGATGACCAAAAAAAAAAGGAAAAAAGTGATGAAGTACAGGTAGTCCTTGACTTACAACAGTTCACTTAGTGACTGTTCAAAGTTACAATGGCACTGAAAAAAGTGCCCCCCAAGCCACAGCCGAGCAAGACACCTGCCTGCCCACCTGGTGGCGCTCTTCCTCCTGTCCGAGGTTTTCATTGTTGTGAGCATTTCTGTTGAGGATTGGCAGTGGAGGTGGGGTGGGGTGGGGTGTGTTTGGTTTTTATTTCCCCCCCCCCCTCTGCTGGGTGGTTGCAGCAGGTTTTGGTCACTTCACATGATCCTGGGACACTGTGACCGTCATAAATATGAATCAGTTGCCAAGCGTCTGAATGTAAATCACAAGACCCTGGAGATGCTGCAACATTCCAGTTGATCGGTGCTTCTTCTGGGCTCAGCAGAAGCGCCAGGATCAGCGCTGAGCTCCAGTTGGAGCCTGGCAGTGATCCTGGGGCTTCCACTGAGCCCTGACAGCCCTGCAGCTCCAGCTGTCTCTCGCTCAGGCTTGTGCAGTGCTGCCACCGGTTCAGCTCATTCCCCTCCCCCGCTACCACTTTTCTAGGATGGTCGCGTACCACCTGCCAGGTGCCAATGTACCACAGGTGGTACCCATACCACTGATTGAAAAGCCCTGTCATAGAGCTTCGCATCCTTTCTGAATACTTTCTCCTTAATTATTTCAGATCATTGGATGTTATGTATCAAGCAATTGGAACAGAGCTAGGAGGGACCTTGGAGGTCTTCTAGTCCAACCCTCTGCTCAAGTAGGAGACCCTCTACCATTCCAGACAAGTGGCTGTCCAGTCTCTTCTTAACAGCCTCCAGTGATGGAGCACCCACAACTCGACTTACAAAGTACATTTAGTGACCATTCATAGTTGCAGCAGCAACTTTGAAAAAAGTGACTTATGACCGTTTTTAACACTTATAGCCATTGCAGCATCCCTACGGCCATGGGATCAAAATCTAGACACTTGGCAACTGATTCATATTTATGACAGTTGCCGTGTCCCGAGGTCACGTGATCCTCCTTTTGCGACCTTCTGACAAGCAAAGTCAATGGGGAAGCCGGATTCGCTTAACAACCTTGTTACTACAGCTGCAGTGATTCGCTTAAACAACTGTGGCAAGAGAGATCATAACATGGGGCAAAACTTACTTACCAACCATACTGCTTAGTGATATAAATCATAGGCTCAATTGCGGTCGTAAATCAAGGACCACCTGCATCTCCTGCTGAGTTCCGCAGTTCCTTTGCTCTTTTGAAGCCCCACAAGCACGTCTGACTCTTCTCAGTTCCTCTGGACATCACAAAACTGAGGATAATCTGGTCATTTCCCCCCAAAGTGTCACTTCCCCTGTTGTCATTTTTCACGCCTCTCTGGAAGCCTGGTCATCTGCTGCAGAAAAGTCTTCTTCTCATCTTCTGCTTGCCCCAATGGTCAATAAGGAACTCCCACAGCAGTTCCATTTTCATTTCTCTCTGTTTTTGAAATGAACCTTTATTGTCAAAGTACAACTATGTGTACATTGAGATTTTGTTCCTACCTCAAGGCTTCCCACGGGCTTCTCTTGCTCCCATGCCTGAATTTCTGCACAAGAATAGAATGGAATGGAGTGGAGTGGAGTGGAGTGGAGTGGAGTGGAGTGGAGTGGAGTGGAGTGGAGTGGAGTAGAGTAGAGTAGAGTAGAGTAGAGTAGAGTAGAGTAGAGTAGAGTAGAGTAGAGTAGAGTAGAGTAGAACAGAGCTTGAAGGGACCTTGGAGGTCTTCTAGTCCAGCCCCCTGCCCAAGTAGGAAAACTATGCCATTTCAGACAAGTGACTGCTAGTCTCTTTTTAAAAATCTCCAGTGATGGAGCGCTCACAATTTCTGGAGGTAAGCTGTTCCACTTGTTAACTGTCCTCACTGTTGGGAAGTTTCTCCTTAATTCCAGGTTGCTTCTCTCCTTCCAGCCATTGTTTCTTGCCCTCTGGTACTTTGGAGAATAATTTGACCCCCTCTTCTCTGTGGCAGCCCCTCAAATACTGGAATACTGCTATCATGTCGCCCCTATTTCTTCTTTTCTTTAGACTAGCCAAACTCAAGTCCTGCAGCCGTTCTTCATATGTTTTAATCTCCTGGCCTTGGATCATCTTAGTTGCTCTTCTCTGCACTTTTTCCAAAGTCTCAACATCTTTTTAGTAGTGTTGTGACCAAACCTGGCTGCAGTATTCCAGGTGTGGCCTTACTATGGCTTTATAAAGCGGTACTAATATTTCGCGTGATCTTGATTCTCTGCCTTTGTTTGACCCTTGCTCTTTCTATTGTCTGCTTCTTTTGAATAAACAGTAATACCGTATGACAAATATCATTGCATCCAGTTCAGAGATGCCTATCACACCATGATGGTCGTCCTGACCAAAGAGGTCTTCTTCTCCATGCTTGTTTTCCATCCTCTGGGCATCTCTGTAGAAACATCTGAGGTCTTGACTGCCACCTGCTTGAGTCCGTCCTCCAAAGCTCTGGTCCCTTCATCCTCCCCAGACGTTGGGTTGTCTTAGCCCACATTCTGCATTGCTGCCATGTGTTGGCTGCAGATTGATTAGATACAGGTGGTCCTTGACTTACGACCAGAATGGATCCCAAAATTATCTCCTGCTAAGTGAGACAATTGTTAAGTGAGTTTTGCCCCCATTTTACGAACTTTCTTTCCACCGTTGTTATGTGAACCACTCCATTTGTTAAGTGAGCAACACGGTCGTGAAGTGAATCTGGCTTCCCCATTGACTTTGCTTGTCACAAAAAGGGATCACATGACCACGAGACACCGTGACCGTCATAAGTATGAATCAGTTGCCAAGTGTCAGAATTTTGATCACCTGACCACGGGGGATGCTGCAATGGTTGTAAGGGTGAAAAAGGTTCATAAGTCACTTTTTTCATTAGCGTTGCAACTTTGGTCACTAAATGAACCATTGTAAGTCAAGGACTACTTGTATTTCGAAGTCTGTGGCACTACTGTATTATTTGTCATGATTTTATCAACTAATTGGAATGAATGTTAGGATTTTATGCATTGTATTGTTATTTGTTTTGACAAACGGCATTTTGTGTTCTATTTATACTTGTAATCCACTTAGATTTGCATGGCTGGAGGGCTATAAAGTACCTGTAATAAATGAATAAAGACAAAAACTGTACGGCATTCATGACAAAACGTGGCTCAGCCTGTGAACCCAGTTGCTTGCTGAGCAAAATTGCCTCTTTCATCCACCAGTTTGGCTGAAGAGGAGAATTCCAGTTGTGCAATTACACACACCGAACTCCTTCGCAGACAGATTTCCAGATTAGCTGCCTCTCAAAATGGAGCGTGACATTTAACATTTTGTTCATTTTTTTTTTAAAAATGAACCCAAGCAAAAGGGAGTATCGTTTTACTAAGCCCTTTCACTCTAGTTTATGTGACTTCAGAGTATGCCAGATCAGTGACTACAAACAAAACTCACTAGTTGTGTACAGGACACCACTGTCATCCAGGGTTGCAGGTGGAAGGCAGAACCTTTTAGCCATGCTTGACTGCAAGTTGGAGAGCGTGGAAATCTTCTCGGTTACACCGAGATTAGGCAATGAAGTGGAACAACACCTGAAGGTTGTAAACTCTTAATATATGTAGCAGGAATACAAAGTGACTTCTCTCCTCCTCTCCTCCTCCTCCTCCTCCTCCTCCTCCTCCTCCTCCTCCTCCTGCTTCTCCTTCTCCTTCTTCCCCTTCTCCTTGCCGTCTTCTTCGTTCAAAATTACAACTTCACTGAAAACAGTGACTTATGACCATTTTTACACTTATGACCTTTGCAGCATCCCCGGGGTCACGTGATCAAAATCCAGGCGCTTGGCAACTGACTCACATTTATGACGGTTGCAGAGTCCCAGGGCCACGTGATCCCCTTTTGCAACCTTCTGACAAGCAAAGTCAATGGGGAAGCCAGATTCACTTAACAACCGTGTTGCTAACTTAACAACCGGAGTGATTCGCTTAACAGCTGTGGCCAGAAGGGCCATAAAATGGGTCAAAGCTCACTTAACAACTGTCTCAGCTAGCAGTGGAAACTTTGGGCTCAGTTGTGGTCGTACGTCGAGGACTACCTATATAGTATATATACATAAATATACACAAACACGTACAACATATAATATGGGGGCATTTCTGACAGGCTGGGAACCTCTGCATCTCCTGAGTGTGGCCACTGAGGATTTGATGTCATTGATCTTGTTGTTTCAAAAAAGTCCACGAGTCATAAAAGAGCCAAGGTTGCCTATACTATAGGGACTCCTGCTTGGTCAGGGGGTTGGACTAGAAGCCCTCCAAGGTCCCTTCCAACTCTTATTCTGTAATTCTGTTACTTCCTTGGCCTCACCCACCATGCCAGGGTGATAAGGGAACAGGCAGCAGAAGGTCCACCTGGGAATTGCCTCTCTAGATGGGAAGGGATGAGCATTTCCCCACTGCTCTCCTCCCCTCCCCTCCCTCCCCCCTCCCCCTCCTCCTCCTTCCCTCCCTCCTAGGATACTCCAGGTCAGAGCCCGACACTTCAGAAGAAAGAGTCCCACATAGGAATGACCCCGAGGAACATCTCATGCCTCTGGGAAGCAGGCAGGGGAGTGAAAGGACTCTTGGTCCCAGGGCCTGGCATTTCCTCCCTTCTTTGAGCATCCTTTATTTTACATGGCCCAGCTGTTGGGAGGCCTGGATTCCACCCCTGGCTGGCTCTGTCTAGTTTCTCCTGCATCTCAGTGTCACCATACATGAAGCCTCCACCACTTGCAAGGCAGTTGCTCAGGTGGCCCATCCACGTGAGGGTACAACTTCTTTGCGAAGCTCCCAAACACCTGCTGCTCATCTCCTTGTCCTTCGAAGACTTTGGGGCTGATGTAGGCAAAGCCAAGAACTCCCATCCTTTGGTTCTCCATCTCCACTGGGCCAGCAAGAAAGGGGCCAGCAAGTTCATCTCCTGATAAAATCACCATTCAAGAGTCCCTTATTAGAGCTGGTTAACAGAATGGCAGAGTCTTTTGGTCCAACCCCATCTTCCATCGAAGCAGGAGACTCTGTACCATTCCAGACAAATGGCTGTCCAGACTCTTCTGGAAAAACCTCCAGTGTTGGAGCACCCACAACTTCTGAAGCAAGCCCTTCCACTGATAATTACAGAGTGGGAAGGGACCGTGGAGGTCTTCTAGTCTAGCCCCCTGCTCAAGCACCAACTGAGATACGGTAAATGGTTGTCCAATCTCCAGCAATGGAGCTTCCACAACTTCTGGAGGCAAGAAGAGGGCTGTTCGAAATGTAATTACATTCCTTGCTGGGTATAACTCCTACTGGTTGAAAGAAGTCTCTTTTGTAGTCATTTTGAGGAAAGAATAACGAGTCAGTTGGTGAGGGGACTGTATTTCCTCCTGCACCCCTAATTTCTTTCTTGATGAGACTGTCAGAAACAAATGATGTGGTTTTCACCAACGCGTACTGGTGGCTGAAACAGACCACGTGGCCATCTGCTAATTCCACCACCACCACCTCCGGGACAATCTCTGCACCACTTCCAAAGCACAATTTACATGAAATGTGGCCTCAAGTTTTCCCAGCTGTTTCAGTTAGCAGCGTTCAGATGGCTGCAAGCAAATGCCAGATGTTCACTGGCTCTTTTGCAGGAGGAGAATTATGCCTTCCAAGGAGTAAGTCCTTGCTTTTGCCAGTAATTCCTGTAAAAGTTGCCCCCACCACAACTCTTGTGAAAACAAAGGTTGCTGGTTCAAACCTGACAGAAGCCTGGGACCTGGGTCTTTCTCCTAAATCGCCCATGATAACAATGAGGCCCTTCTGTCTGGTTTGACAGGAAAAATGAAGAAACGGTGCTCCACTGGACTTAGTGAAGAAAGAAAATAGGGGGGAAAGTAGGAAAGTTGTAGAAATAAAAATATTTAAAAACAAAACAAAATTCTTTCAAGTTTCAAATCTGCAACCTCCTGTTTCTCCATTACACTCTTTAATCATCCTGCTGTTGCAGCATCCATGTTAAAGTGTATTAGAATACAAGTACAGTAATGACATAATGAAAGTTTGCATTTTCGTGCTGTTGGTTGGGGCTTTATGTATGAGCACTTTGTTGCCCATATAGCATCTCAGAAGGGTACGATGGCTCAGCGGTTAAAGCCTCTGAGCTTGTTAGCTTTCCAGCTGACAGCCAGGGTTCGAGACCCGAGCGCCACATGACAGGGTGAGCTCTTGTTCCTTGCTCCAGCTCGTGCTCACTTAGCAGTTCGAAAGCAGGCAAATGCAAGTAGGTAAATAGGTACCAGTTCGGTAGGAAGGTAACAGCATCTCATGCACCTTTGGCTTATAGTCATGCTGGCCACATGACCACAGAAATGTCTTTGGACAACACTGGCTCCCTCAGCCAAGAAACAAAGATGAACTCCAAGCCCTAGAATCAGATATGGCTGGACAGGGGAAATCTTTCCCTTTATAGCAGTGGTTCCCAACCTTTTCTGCACCCCGCATCCTTAGAACGCTTCTGATATATTCTCGCACCCCGTACAAAAGTTCAAAATGACTTATGCATATACACTATAATTTTGAAACTTCTAAACCCAAGTTTTTGCACCCCCTGGAATATTGTCTCACACCTCCAGGGGGCACGAGCACCCCCATTTAGGAACCCCTGCTTTATAGCATCTCGTCTCTCTCTCTCAAACACCCCCCCCCCAGCCTATTTGCAAAATAAAGATACAGTGATACATGCAGACACACTTAGCTGTTGCCGAGATGTAAGGACATGTTTTTTTAAAAACCAGTTTAGCATCAACCTAGCGTAACCTCCAGGCCAGGAGTTGCTTAAACAATAAGCATTGTTATTCCAGGTTTTGGCAGAAAGTGGTGGATTATATAAATATAATTATTCAGTAAAAAGCTAAAATTCTCAGAGGACAATCTTCTCTTAAACTCCATGCCTAATGCACGGAATTTTACAACCAGGCAACATAAATGGATTCCCTGTGCCCTGCAGCACTGGGTATGGCTTCCTTCACTCAGTGTGTTGAGGCTTGATTGCACTGGATGAACAAATTGGCTAGAGAGCTTGTCTTTGCAGGCACAAGTCCAGGAGAATGAAGTATGGGACTCACTCACACAGAATGAAGTAGGCTTAAAAAAAGATAGTTGTATAAGTGCATTAGAAATATATAGTTGAATTTGTATTTGTGTGTGCGTGTGTGTGTGTGTGTGTGTCTATGTATATATATGTTGTTGTTAGCTGTGAAGTCATGTCCGACCCATTGCAACCCTATCGACAACGTTCCTCCAGGCCTTCCTGTCCTCTACCATCTTCCAGAGTCCATTTAAGCTCACGCCTACTGCTTCAGTGACTCCATCCAGCCACCTCATTCTCTGTCGTCCCCTTCTTCTCTTGCCCTCAACCTTTCCCAGCATGAGGCTCTTCTCCAGTGAGTCCTTCCTTCTCATTAGGTGGCCAAAGGATTTGAGTTTTAGTTTCAGGATCTGGCCTTCTAAAGAGCAGTCAGGGTTGATCTCCTCTGGGACCGACCGGTTTGATCGCCTTGCAGTCCATATATATATTTGGGTTGACAAGGTGCTCAAAACACTCAAGACACACACAAACACACACACGTATATGTGTGTGTGTGTAAGTGTGTGTGTGTGTAGATAGATAGATAGATAGATAGATAGATAGATAGATAGATAGATAGATAGATAGATAGAGATAGAGAGATAGAGAGATAGAGAGATAGAGAGATATAGATATAGATATAGATATAGATATAGATATAGATATAGATATAGATATAGATATAGATAGATATATAGATCTTTGGTCATTCGGGTTTTTCCCCACGTAGAATTAAAGGTATAAGAGCAACGTTTCGACGAAATCTCATCCATAATAACATATATTATGGTACTTTTTTGTATTTTTTTCATTTTTTGGGTAGAGCACTTTTTATGTGCTCCTTATTCCCCTTCTTTTTGTATGTATCATCATCAATACCATTTTTATGTTTTGCTCTTGTTATCTTCCTCTTGTTATTAAAAAGCAATAAAAAATAAAATTTAAAAACAGTAAGTGCTGATATGCCCTCAGTTTTAGAACATTGGCTGTTGCCCGGAAGAATGCTCTGTGGTTAAGAGAAAGAATGAAACAACCGAACCGTATTTATTTAAAAACATATTTTTAATTAAGTGTGTGTCAGCACAGGTGTTTTATACATTAAGCGCCAAGCGAGATATACAACTTATACATTATTTATCGATACTATAATGTTGCTAAGGTCTGCATTAACAAAGTTTTTTTAGAGTTTGCTTCCCCCCACCATCATTTCTTATTAAATACCAAAGTGCAGCAATTGTCATTTTCAAAAAGGGATTGGTAAACTGGCCACTGATCCTTTTCAAGCCCCTACCCGTGTGCGAGGCCAGCCTTGGTCTAGGGCAGGGGTAGGCAACCTCGGCTCTTTTATGACTCATGGACTGGGAGTTGAAGTCCATGAGTCATAAAAGAGCCGAGGTTGCCTACTCCTGGTCTAGGGCAATGGGGTCCATCCTTGGCAACTTTAAGACCTGGGGACTGTTTGGCACAGCAACCAAACCGGACAGTTACAGACTCCAACGGATAGTTAGGACTGCAGAAAAAGCAACTGCAACCAGCCTGCCTTCCATGGAGGACCTGCACATTGTGTGGGTCAGAAGGAGGGCTGAGAAGGTCTTTGCAGACCCCTCACATCCTGGACACAAACTGTTTCAGCTCCTCCCACTGGGATGCCACAACAGGGCATTGCATGCCAAAACAACTAGACATAGAGAAATAATTTCCCCCTCGTGCCATTACTCTGCTGAACACCTAATTCTCACAGTACTCTCTTATGTCTATGAATATTTACCCATGTTGTATCACTGTAGCATTGTCATTATCCTCCTCATCTTCTTTACTTCCCCCCCGCTTCCCGTTATTGGTATTATTATAATGATTATTATTTTTCTGTAGCTTTGCATATACATTGAGAGCTTCTGCACTGGAGACAAATTTCTTGTGTGTCCAATCATACTTGGCCAATGAAGATTTCTATTCTATTCTATTCTATTCTATTCTATTCTATTCTATTCTATTCTATTCTATTCTATTCTATTCTATTCTATTCTATTCTATTCCCAGAATTCCCCAGTCAGTCATGCTAGCTGGGGAATTCTGGGAGTTGAAGTCCTTAGGCGTTAAAGCTGCCAAGGTTGGACACATCCGTGGTCTAGGGTGTGCATGAGGCTTCCTCTTGCTTAGGGGTCTGGGAAATCCCTGATACTTTAAGAAGAGCCTCCAAGATGCACTCAGAACTAGCTGGAGACCTGGAGAACCTCTTGGTGACAGGGGAAGACCAAGTTGGGCTGATCAGCATGTCTTCTAGATGGACTTTTCGGCTCCAAATCCCTGAACAGAGAAATGGTGGGGGTGGGCTCAAAGGCAAAATATGCAGACAAGAACCTGAGAGAATAATGAATAGGGCTCCTTCTCACATGAAGGCACATCCCTGCAGAGAAGCAACCATTCTGAGATTCCAACCATCTTGGTTTCTGTTCACTGGAGTTGAACCTCCTTTGCAACTCAGCCTGGGAAGTATTCAGTCTTAGGAAGATGAGACCATCCTGTCACGGGAAGAAAAAAGCAAAGAGGTGACTTTCAGAGAAATGAGGTTGGTTGGCAGTAGGGAAGACTTCAAACCTCTAGGATCTCCGTAGAACTCACATCTACCACCTTGTAGAGTCAATGAGGACAGGAGCCCTTGTGGAGAATTAAGAGAGCCCAGATTGCTAGGTCTACTCTAGAGGCAAGAAGAGCCTCTTGCCAGGTGGCTTCTCGCCGGTTGAGGCATTGTCAACCAGTGAGAACCTACCGGTTCTCAACTTTTATGGGATCCACTTCAGCCACTGCCAGCGTGAAGTGCAATGAGACAACTCGCCGAAGCTAGCTCACCATGGCCAACTCTCTGTGGGAAAATTCAACAGTTCAATTTAATTATTTAAAATAGTTTTAAAAAATATTTTTATTTGTGTCATTTTGTCCCTCCTTTTTTAATGATCCTATTCCACTATTTTTTCGATGAGTATAACTCTTGTCCCATGGTGAATTGGCTGTGGCGAGCTGGCTGTGGCGAGTTGGCCACAGTGAGTTGGCTATAGCAAGTTGTTACATGAAGAGCCCAAGTGGGCACACATGGACCTGCTCTGTGGCATCTCCCTGCTTACCCCAAGGAAGCCTGGGGTCAGCTGTCATCTTTTGCTTGCTGTTATTCACCATTATGTGGTGACAGACTGCCATGAACTATGGGGAGGAAAATTGGGGGGTAAGGCTTGAGGAATCAAAAGCAGAGAATGTACCACCTCAAAATCCTACCCCAAGGTCATTAGGTTAGGTTAGGTTAGGTTAGGATAGGTTAGGATAGGATAGGATAGGATAGGATAGGATAGGATAGGATAGGATAGGATAGGATAGGATAGGATAGGATAGGATAGGATAGGATAGGATAGGATACGATAGGATAGGGTAGGGTAGGGTAGGGTAGGGTAGGGTAGGGTAGGGTAGGGTAGGGTAGGGTAGGGCAGGGCAGGGCAGGGCAGGGCAGGGTAAGGTAAGGTAGGGTAAGGTAGGGTAAGATAGAGCTGGAAGGGATCTTGGAGGTCTTCTAGTCCACCCCCATGCTCAAGCAAGAGATCCTATACCATTTCAGACAGGTGGCCATACAGTCTCTTCCCAAAAACCTCCAGTGTTGGAGTACCTACAACTGTCTGAAGGCAAGCTGTTCCACTAGTTAATTGTCCTCACTGTTAGGAAGTTTCTCCTTAATTCCAGGTTGCTTCTCTCCTTGATTAGTTTCCATCTGTTGTTTCTTGTCTTGCCTTCTGTGCTTTGGAAAATAAATTGACCCCCTCTTCCTTGTGGCAGCCCCTGGAATATTGGAATCCTGCTATCATGTTCCCCTTAGTCCTTCTTTTTTCTAGACTAGCCAAATCCAATTCCTGCAACTGTTCTTCATACGTTTTAGCCTCCAAGCCTTTAATCATCTTAGTTGCTCTTCTCTGCAACTTTTCAAAGTCCCAACATCTTTTTTGTAATGTGGTGACCAAAACTGGATGCAGTATTCCAGATGTGGCTTTACTAAGGTTTTATAAAGCAGTACTAATACTTAACATGATTTTGAGAGGGAGGCGGAGGTAGAGATGGAGGTGGAGATGGAGATAAGACCACCTACCTCTTAGGCAGTCTTTTTGTCCCCTTTCTGGCTTTCCTTTCATCCAGGGCCTCCTGAAAGTCCCTTGCCACCTTGGAGTTAGGAGGGTAGCAGAGTTTACGATTACGTCTGGTGATGAGCCTGAGTCAGGAGAAAATAGAGAACAAAGTTTGGGGTCCCTGCTCGACCAGTTTTAATTGGTCAACCATCTCCAGTATGAAGTTCCCACATTGGTTCCCCAAGCCATCTGGCAGAGCCAGGTCTTCCGACCCTTATGAAACATCAGGAGGCTGGGAATCAATGTCACCCTAGAAGGTAGGATGTCCCAGAGGGAAGAGAATTACTTTCTCCTGGACAAATAACAGAATGACAGAGTTGGAAGCGACCTTGGAGGTCTTCTATCAATCAATCCATCCATCCATCCATCCATCCATCCATCCATCCATCCATGCATCCATCCATTGAGTAGTGAGTTCTGGAATGCACCATCCATCCATCCATCAATCAGAGTAGAGCTAGAAGGGACCCTAGAGGTCTTCCAGTTCAACCCCCTGCTCAAGCAGGAGACCCTACACCACCTCAGACAGGTGGCTGTCCATTCTCTTCTCAAACACCCTCTCCTGGAGACCACCAGGCAAAATTCCTTGGGTGATGGGATTGCAGTGTGCCCCCTCCGCTGGCACGGGTGGGACGGGCCAATCCCATGGGAGTGAGATGGTCAATAAACCAAGGAACATCCAAGATCGCTAACCAGGAAGGGACTGCTTAGGGGCATTTCAGCTGATGTGAAACAATGGTTGCAGCTTTTGAGGGACTGCTCTTCCTGCCTCTTCCCAAGCCATCTCAAATGAGCCCCATCACCACAAGTGCTGGCCGTGGGCTCCATAGCTGACCCACCTGATGAGTGAAAATGGGTTTGCTTCTGTTGGTCCTTATCTCCTGGACCATTTCAAACTGGGGATTTCCACTTAGCCAACATTTTTTCACTCTACTAGCCCAGGGCTTTTCAACCAGTGGTACAGGTACCACCTGTGGGACATTGGCACCTGGCAGGTGGTACACGACCATCCTAGAAAAGTGGTAGCTGGGGAGAGGAATGAGCTGAACCGGTGGCAGCACCACACAAGCCTAAGCGAGAGATGGCTGGAGTTGCAGGTCTGTCAGGGCTCAACAAAAGCGCCAAGATCAGCGTTTCTTCAGGGCTGTCAGGGCTCAGTGGAAGCGCCAGGACCAGTGCCAGGCTCCAGCTGGAGCTCAGTGCTGATCCTGGCGTTTCTGAGCCCAGAAGAAGCGTCGATCAGCTGGAATGTTGCAGCATCTCCAGGGTCTTGTGATTTACATTCAGATGCTTGGCAACTGATTCATATTTATGACAGTCACAGTGTTCCAGGGTCATGTGAAGTGACCAAAACCTGCTGCAACCACCCAACAGAGGGGGAGAAATAAAAACAAAACACACCCCACCCCACCCCCACTGCCAATCCTCAACAGAAATGCTCACAACAATGAAAACCTCGGATAGGAGGAAGAACGCCGCCGGGCGGGCAGGCAGGTGTCTTGCTCGGCTGTGGCTTGGGAGGCACTTTTTTCAGTGCCATTGTAAATTTGAATAGTCACTAAGTGAAGTGTTGTAATTCGAGGACTACCTATACTTCATCACTTTTTTCCTTTTTTTTTTTTTTTTTGGTCATCAAGTTTTTGACACCTTGCTAGGCGGCTGGTGGTACTCGGATGTTGCCATATCCAAAAGTGGTTCAATGGGTGAAAAGGTTGAAAAGCCCTGTTCTAGCCCAACACCTCAACACCTCCTTACCTCAAATTTCCCAGGTCACACATACAGTATCATTGAAGAACAAACTTCAAACTTGGTTGCTTTCTTGCAGACGTCTCATTAGCCAAACTAGTTAACATCATCAGTGCTAGTCATCTAGAACTAGATTCAACTAGCAACGAAGATGTTCCTAGTGGACCAAGGACCCCTCATTTCAACCCTGAGCTACGTTCTAATTAATTGGGATCCTATTTCCCTATTCTCAGAATTTCATGAACATGAGAAACTTTGCTTTCAGCCTGGCTTTATCTGATCAAGAAGCAAAAAAATGTAAGCTTTTCTCAATAGAAGACTCCAGACTCTAAAACCAAAACCTTTATTCAAGTTGATAACATGAGAAACCAGATTTAATACTATCTTATAACAGCCTGTACTGTGTAGAAGAAATGAACAGATTGAGAATGCCAGCAGCTAACATCTGGCAGGGACAGGCTGAATCTGAGATTCACAGAAGGAAGCAGTGGACCAAAACTGCAGGTCTTCTGAAATAAATGTTCATTGAGAACATTTTGTGATCAAGTGGCTCCATTCACACAACACACTAAGCTGAATTTGTAGCTTTGCTATAACTCACCATGTTGTCTGACCCCACCCCATGCCGTTGATGCATGCTGCAAATCCAGGCAAACGGCTTCCTATTCAAGAACTGGGACGAGTATTCTACCTGAATTTTTAAATTTAAATTTCTAGTTTAAGATTCCTATGCCTGGTTCAGTGTTTTTACACTGCATTTTAACTGAACCATTGTAAGCTCCCAAGATCACTTCTGGCAAGCGGTTTTTAAGTCACACGAGTTTAAATGAAAGTTCAAATAAATAAGTTTTTTTTAAAAAAATATAAGTTTAATTAAAGTTAAGTTTAAAAAGCAAATGAATACTTTTAAATAAACTTTTATATAAACTTTTTAAAAAATAAATAAATGAATACGTTAAAAAAATGTAAGTTTTTAAAAAATGAATGAATAAATAAATAAACGGTGTTCTGCAAATGCAGCTGGAACTGGAGTCCAACCTAGACCATGTGGCTCAAATGCAAAGGTGAGTTTGTAACCACATCTGGTGCCCCATGACCGCCCCCCCCACAATTCCACATCCCATCTCCCAGACCTTTCCAGCAAGCCACCCCCTCCTCTCCCATATTTTTTGGGTACTCACACAAAAGCCTTGATGGGACACCCTTTGTCCAACTTCTGGATTTCATAACCCTTGAATGCTGGCAACTTGTCCAGAGAAATAGGTGTGTTTTTGGTTGCCAGGCAACAGTCCAAAGTAGGAGTCATAGCTGGAAGGGGGAAAATGGACACAGAGCATAGGATCACAAGGCTGTAAGCGACCTCAGAGGTCTTCCAGTTGCAGGGGGTCTCTAAACCTGGCAACTTTTAAGACTTGTGGACTTTAGCTCCCAGAATGTGCTGTGCTGGCTGAGGAATTCTGGGAGCTGAAGTCCACAAATCTTAAAGTTGCCAAGTCTGGAGACTTCTGTTCTAGTGAGATGTTGCAAGGAGAGCAATTGGCGGGTTGATAAAAGCCCTCAGCAGTCAGGGGAGACCCGATCGCCGGCAAAGGATTATGGAATCGTTTGGCCGTGGATTTTGGAGATCTTGCTTTAAATCACCGTTTAGATTTGAATGGGATCAGCTATCTTGGACATAAACTTTTATCCCTTTGCAAAAGAGACATGATGAAGTTTGAAGGTGTCCATGGAAACAGAGCAGAAGAGATGGCAGTCAGCTTCATGGTGGGAACTTGTTGCAAAATGTTTTCATGCTTTTTATTGTTTCAATGTTTTTTGCCGTTTTCCATTGTTTAAAATGTTTTTAAGGTTTGAATTGTGATGCAGTATACGTTTTTGGATTGTGAGCCTACCCAACGTCATTTGCAGAGCTAGGCGGCTGTAGAAATCAAATCAACAAATCAAAAAACATAAACCACAAACTTCCAACACTGGAAGTTTTTAAGAAGAAACTGGACAGCCATTTGTCTGAAATGGTATAGGGTTTCCTGCCTGAGCAGGGGGTTGGACTAGATGACCTCCAAGGTCCCTTCCAACTTCTTCTTCTTCTTCTTCTTCTTCTTCTTCTTCTTATTATTATTATTATTATTATTATTATTATTATTATTATTATTATTATTATTATTATTATTATTATTATTATTATTATTATTATTATTATTATTATGGTTGAAAAGGCCTCTGTCAAATCTGGACTGCTCTGCTTATGGGAATGAAGCCTGTTCCAGATTAAAGAGCAAACCAGAATATAGAAAACAGAGTTGGACAGGTCCTTGGAGGTCTTCTTGTCCAATCCCCTGCTCTTCCATTTCAGACAAGTGGTTGTACAATCTCTCCAGGGTGGGAGCACCCATAAATTCTGCAGGTATGCCGTTGCATTGATTAATTAATAGGATAACACAATTGGAAGGACCTTGGGGTCCAACCCTGTCCTGGAGCAGGAGACCCTATGCCATTCCAGAAAAGAGCGGTCCAATCTTTTCCTAAAAACCTCCGGGAGGAGGTTTTGGAGGCCAGCAAATCAGAAAAGTTCCTGTCCAAACCCTTTCTAATTCAGCTGCTCCGTATCTAGCATACTTGTCGAGATGGTAAATCAGGGTTTCTCAAGCTTGGCAACTTGAAGATGAGTGGATTTCAAGTCCCAGAATCCCCCAGCCAGTGATGCTGACAAGGTTGAGAAACACCGACTTAAGCATTATACCTGCACAGTGAAAGATCCCTGAGGTCACATACCTTGGGCTTGGAAAAGGCAGAGTCCAGCCACCAGCAGACAGAGGGCGAGGCGTGGGGCGAGAGTCATCCTGAGCAGAAGTCACCGTTGGGTCCTCCAAGGGCTGTCAGGAAGATTGGACTGGCTCCTCCTGTATCCTGCAGTTCCCTATATACTGTTCAAACTCCTTTCGTTTTTCTTTTTTTCCTTTTCCTTGGCAACTGGCCAGTTCCTTCTTGCCAGTTTGTGGACTCTGGGGAGGCGGAGAGAATTCCCGGCACGGTCTTGCTACTCTTGAGAAAGACATCAGGTCTTTGGTGCAGCTGCCAAAGTTGATGTCTCATTTCCATAATAATTTATTGTGCTTATTTACTCAAGAATTAATTGTTGATTCTAGTAAATACCATCATTTCAATCTTAAAAAAGAAAAGATCCAGATTCCAAGGAAAGCTTCTCTCTCTCTCTCCTTCCCTCCCTCCCTGTCTTCAGTTTGAGATTGTTGGAAAACAAATGGGATATTGCAAAGTTAGTTGGCTGGAGACAACAGGAGCTTCTTCTTCCAAGTTCTGGCTCTGACTTGAGCCCTGGGAATGGGATGGATCCCTCAACAATAGACAGCTTGGTGGCCCAGGTATCCTTGCATCTTCCTTTAGTGCTGCCCAGGACATTCACCTTGCTTGGGCTGACACCTTTCCCTGCCGGTCCTCTTGCTCAGATTAGCATGGACCAATAGAGACTATTTGTATCTCATGTTTGAATTGTGAGATCCTTGGTGGTCTCTAAGCTTGGTGGTTTTCTTGCAGACATTTCATTAAACCAACTAGGCAACATCATCAGTGCTAGAAGGGAGTAGGGTTTGTGGAGAGGAGGAAGACGACAACGACTGTGCGGTGCTTGGTGCTTTCTCTGTTTGGCTGTTTTCTTGCAGACATTTCATTACCCAACTCTGCAACATTATTAGTTAGTGCTAAAAGGAGGTGGGATTTGTGGAGAGGAGAAGGAGGAGGACTGTGGGGGTGGTCTCTAAGCTTCGTTGTTTTCTTGCAGACTTTTCATTGCCCAACTACGTAACATCATCAATGCTACCAGATGGTGGGATTTGGGTGGAGGAGGAGGAGGAGGAGGAGAACTGTGGGATCCTTGGTGGTCTCTAAGCTTTGTTGTTTTCTTGCAGACATTTCATTACCCAACTAGGCAACGTCATCAGTGCTAGAAAGGAGTGGGGTTTGGGGGTTTTTTATATATATGCAAGTGGCTTGCCATGGTAACATTGATGGGAGTGTGGAGGGGTTTTTTTCTTGGCAGTTCCTTGATTATTGTTTTCTGCTTGATTGTTTGTCTGGTGTTAATTTATGCTTATCTGGGATTCTTTTTTTGTACCGTCCTTGATGGCCTCTGTGTTTGGTTGCTTTCTTGCAGACATTTAATTCCCCAACCAGGTAACACCATCAGTACTAGCAAACTAGTTGGGGAATGAAATGTCTCCCAGAAAACAACCATGCTCAGAGACCACCAAGGACCCCACAATTCCCCATGGACTGTAGGCTGTAGGCCCACCATTCCATCGAAAGGAAGCCTTGCCATCCTTCAGGAGGTCTGGAGTCCTATTTTCCGGTGCCTGATTCTGGAACACAGCTCTCCAACTTGGTATCCTCTGGCTCTGTTGGGTTCAAAACTCCACAATTCCACAACTAGCTACCATACCAATATTTCATGAGGGGCTTAGGTCTCTATTTTTCCTCCAAGTCTTCAAAGGGAGGTCCCTCTTTTTTAAAAAAGAAAAGGGTTTTCTCTGCTATTGTTTCCATAAAAAAATTACTTCAGGCTTGAATGCTCCCAAATATCAACCTGGATGTTTCTCATTTTCCCTCTGTTGTTGTTAGTTGCAAAGTCGTGTCCGACCCATCACGACCCTATGGACAACGTTCCTCCAGGCCTTCCTGTCCTCTACCATCTTCTGGAGTCCATTTAAGCTCACGCCTACTGCTTCAGTGACTCCATCCAGCCACCTCATTCTCTGTCGTCCCCTTCTTCTATTGCCCTCGATCTTTCCCAGCATTAGGCTCTTCTCCAGTGAGTCCTTCCTTCTCATTAGGTGGCCAAAGTATTTGAGTTTTAGCTTCAGGATCTGGCCTTCTAAAGAGCAGTCAGGGTTGATCTCCTCTAGGACTGACCGGTTTGATCGCCTTGCACTCCATTTTCCCTCTATCCCCATCTTATTGGTCTATCTGAGGATGTGGGTGGGTGGGTGGGGGGCTTCTGCCACTTCTTCAGCATGGAAAAAAAGCTGATTTCAGGTCATTTTACAGGTTCACTCAAGACCCCCAAGCAGAACCTAAACCCCTGGGTTTGGGCCCCTCTCTGAGCCGCCAAATAATCAGCCAGGGTTACAAATTGCTAGGATTCGCCTCAGCTTGCACATCCAGGCCCGGGATCATTTATCGAGCTGATTGAGCTTGAAGAGCAAACAGAGCCGGGAATTCATAATCCAAACAACCTTCCAATTGTGTTTATTAGCCCTGTTTTTGGCCTTTGTGGCAATGAATTATAAATTCATAAAATAAACTATAAAAACACAATGAAAAGCGGTCCATCCGTGATCAAAATGAACGAGGGAATGAGAAAGCCAGATGGTGGAAACAGTATAATTATGCAACTAATTAAATCCCAGGAAGAACAGGAAGAGAGGGGGGGGACCCTGGAGACCCCCCACTATCCAGGCACAGCCAAAAAGGGAGGAGCCACTCTTTGGGGGCTGGAACCGGAGCAATGAAGGACTTGAGCCCCAGTGCTCGGAAAGAGACCGGCCACCAGGACCAGCAGCTGGGATGCTTGGAATCACCCATCCTTGGCTCAGCGTTCTGCAGTTTCAGGCCACAGTGGTGGTGGTGGTGGTGGTAGTGATGATGATGGTGATGATGATGATGAGGAGGAGGAGGAGGAGGAGGAGGAGGAGGGGTAATCCATTCAGTTTTGTCTGACTCTTGGAGATTTTAAGTGACAGGTCTCTCCCCATCCTTCTGATCTTGCTTTGCTCCTTTGAGTTGTTCTCTGCTCTGGCTGGGGTCAGCTTTGAGGGTGTCCAGCCACCGTGTTCTTTGGCTGCTTGGTTTCCTTTTGCCACTAACTCTTCGAAGCACGACTGCTTTCTCCAGAGAATTCCCACGCATTACACAGCCTACAAGAAGTGAGACGCAGTCTTGTGAATTTGTCTTCCAATGACCTGTTTGGTGTTATGCCCTCCAGGACTTGCTTGTTGGTCACCTTTGCTGTCCCATACAGTAACAGAATAACAGAATACAGGTAGTCCTCGACTTACAACAGTTCATTTAGTGAATCTTCAAAGTTACAATGGCACTGAAAAATATAATACTAATACTAATAAGTATTAGTATTATACATCATATAATACTAATACTTATTCATATACTAAATGAAACTTTCTAGTCCCATATTTATTCTGAATATAATCAATCCATCTTCTCCATTCCAAAATATATCTCTGTTGCGAGTGTTCTTTCAAATATGCTGAAATCTTTGCCATTTCCGCCAGGTTTGAAACTTTCAAAGTCCACTCTTCTATAGTAGGCAGTTCCTCCTTCTTCCAATATTGCGCTACCAAGAGTCTTGCTGCCGTAATTAAATTTAACATCAATTTAGTATCTATAACAGTACAATCTGTAATAATACCAAACAGAAATAACTGTGGAGAAAACCTTATCTTTTTCTTAAATATCTTCTGCATATTCCACCAAATTTTAATCCAAAAAGCTTTAACTTTTTTACAAGTCCACCATATATGATAATAGGTTGCATCATCACAACCACGCCTCCAGCATTTAGGCTGATAATTTGGATACATACATGCTATTTTTTTTTGGATCTAAATGCCATCTATAAAACATTTTATAAAAATTCTCTCTTAAATTTTGTGCCTGTGTAAATTTCACATTTCTGATCCATATCTTTTCCCAGTTATCCATCGTTATGGGCTCCTGAAAATTCTGGGCCCATTTTATCATGCAATCTTTAACAAGTTCCGTTATTTGTTTAACCAAATTTTCATCGATTGTCGAAATACCAACTTTCTGATCCTCCTTCCATCTAGCTTGTAACTGCCCATACTGAAACCAAGTCCGCACTATTCTTTTTTCTTTTAAAATATTAAATGGCTTTAATTACCATACATTCCTTTCCATTCTAAGAATTTCTTTATATGTAGTCACATCATGTTTGAATCCCACACTTATATTTTCTATTGCGTGTTTAGGTATTGCCCAAATTGGTATTTTATAATTTAGCTTATGTCGATATTTTTTCCAAACTCGCAACAGGGCATACCTTAATATATGTGTCTTAAAGATATTATTCACCTTCTTATCATATAATAAATATGTGTGCCAACCAAATAATAAATCAGATGCTTGGCTGTGGCTTGGGGGGCACTTTTTCCAGTGCCATTGTAACTTCGAACAGTCACGAAGCTAGCTGTTGTAAGTTGAGGACTACCTGTACTTTTTCCTTTTTTTTTCTTTTGTGGTCATCAAGTTTTTGACACCTTGCTAGGCGACTGGTGGTACTCGGATGTTGCCATATCCTAAAAGTGGTACACTGGGTGAAAAGGTTGAAAAGCCCTGCTGTAAAGCACGGTGGAGCGGTATATAAGTCCAAGTGCTCTTGCTCTGGCTAGTTTTTCAGTGCCTTTGTAACTCTGAATGGTTGTAAAGCAAGGACTACCAATACAGGGAAATACCTCTGCAATCTCCAGCTGCTATTTGCCCATAAGCCTAACAGATCGTTTGCTGGATTTCTCTTTTGCTGAGTCTCTCTCCCTTGGGTAAGTCCCCTTGTTCCTTTTTCTTACCATTAATTTTGCCATCCAAAATTCCCTTGTCAAGAGTTCCAGGTTTCACTTTTGTCCCCATTTGTCTTTTATTGCTATTTTTCCTCCAAAAAAACCCCAGAGGTTTTTCTTCAATTTCTTTGTTCCACTTTCTGGAGCTTCTTCTGGCTGATTTATTCCTCCAATATCTGTCTCATCTTCCCACTCTAGCGAGCTCCCAGAATGTTTAAAAACACAACACGATGTAATGCTAGCAATAAAATATGTCTCCAAAATCATTTAATAATGAAATGTCTGGTGGAAGACATCCAGCTGTGAAGATCGCCAAAATGCAAAGGACGTGCAGATTCATCCCCACGTGCCAGAAAGAGAGGCATCCCCTGGGACATCCTCAAGAAAGCCTCTCCAAACCATCTGAACATCTGAATAGATGCAGAGAAGGGTCCTTCGATTGACTAACCCACAACTGAGGAGAAACTTCCTGATAGTGAGAACAATTAACCAATGGAACGGCTTCTCTCCAGAAGTTGTGGGAATTGGGTATGTTTAGTTTAAGGAAGAGAAGGGTGAGGGGTGACAGGATAGCAGTGTTCCAATATCTCAGGGGCCACCACAAAGAAGAGGGAGTCAAGCTATTCTCCAAAGCACCCGAAGGCAGGACAAGAATCAACAGATGGAAACTAATCAAGGAGAGAAGCAACTTAGAACTAAGGAAGAAACTTCCTGACAGTTAGAAGAATTAACCAGTGGAACAACCTGCCTCCAGAAGCTGTGAATGCTCCAACACTGGAAGTTTTTAAGAAGAGACTGGACAGCCATTTGTCCGAAATGGTATAGGGTTTCCTGCCTGAGCAGGGGGTTGGACTAGATGACCTCCAAGGTCCCTTCCAACTTTTATTATTATTATTATTATTATTATTATTATTATTATTATTATTATTATTATTATTATTATTATTATTATTATTATTATTATTATTATTATTATTATTACTATTATTATTATTATTATTATTATTATTACTATTATTATTATTATTATTATTATTATTATTATTATTATTATTATTATTATTATTATTATTATTATTACTGGAGGTTCTTAAGAGATTGGACAACCATGTGTCTGGAATGGCACAGGATCTCCTGCCTGAGCAGGGCGTTGGGTTAGAAGACCTCTAAGGTCCCTTCCGACATTGTTATTCTGCCCTTCTGACTCTATATCGACTCAGATTGACTAGTGTCAAGGGGAGAGGCCTTGTCCTATCCGTGAACGAGGCTGAGTTTTTCCTGCTTTTTCCTGTGTTTTGTAGGGAGTTTTAGGATCATCTTTTAAACTTTAAACCTCATCAAAGAAGCTTCTCAATAGGACAAGGAACTAAGTTGCTGAGTCTCAGAGACTGGGTTTGAAGCTGGCTCTGGATAGGGGCAGCAGATGGGTTCAAGAGCCTTCTTGTGCCCATGACTTGAGATGCCCCAACCTTGGATGTCACCGCAGGCAGCAGCTTAGCAAAATCTCAGTACGCTGGTCTTTCTGGGCTCAGCAAACGCTTACAGGGCTCTGCCACGTCCAAAGTAGACCTTTCCATCAGGGCAAGAGGGTGGAGAGCAGATTTCTTCCCTCAAGAACTGAAGCTGTGGGCTTCACAGAAGAGAAGGAAAGTTTTTCAATATTTAAAACAATTTAAGACTGATGTTATTTGTTTGCAAGAAACGCATATTAGGGTTATGGACCAAAAGTACTTATCGAACTCAAGGTTGGGTACGCAATTTGTTGCTTCTGCGATGAATAAGAAAAATGGAGTGGTTGTCTACGTTAAAAGTACTCTAACAGCGGAACTAATTGAAGTAGATAAGCAAGGAAGATATGTTATGATAGATTTGCTGTTAGAAGGTAAAAAAAACGCTTCTAGTTGGACTGTATGCTCCTAATCAACAACAAGCTGAATTTTTTAACTTACTACACACAAAGGTTACCCAATTGGATTATAAATCTTTTATTTTTATGGGAGACTGGAATGGTGTCCTGGACGTACAGATGGACAAAGCTGGTTCTTTTAAGCGTGTCCCGAGCCATGCTAGATTGCCTAAATCTTTTTTTGAAATGAAGGATGATTTGGAATTGCGAGATATTTGGCGCGATACACATCTACATGAAAAGGATTATACTTTTTTTTCTGATAGACATCAATCTTTTTCTAGGATCGATTTTATTTTACTGACTAATGACTTTTTTTCTAGGATTAAGAAGGTAAAGATCTGTGCAAGAACTATCTCTGATCATAGCCCAGTTTGGTTAGAGATCAATAAGGACAATAGGGATAGGCGCTCTTGGCGCGTAAATGAGAATTTGTTTAGAAATCTGAGAAATGTGGAAGAATGTAAACAGCAGATGAAGGATTTCTTTGAAATTAATATGAATAAGGATACTTCTATGGACATGGTTTGGGATGCTAGCAAGGCTTATATGAGAGGGGTGTTGATATATATGAATAATAAATACAGACGTACTTTGGAAGTCAGAAGGAAAGAATTGGAGAATGAAATTAGGGAAAAAGAAAAGGCCCTAATTTTGAACCCATTGGATGTGAAGATTAAGGAGGTTATTAACCTATTAAGAGGACAATTTGATAAGTTGATGGCTGATCAAGTGGCAACCAATTTACGGTTTGCTAGGCATAATACTTTTTGCAATGCTAATAAGCCAGGTAGATGGCTAGCCTACAGGTTAAGGAAAAAGCAAAGGGCTTCTAATATAGATAAAATTGAATATAAGGGAAAGGTTGTGTTTCAACAGGATCTTATTAAAGAAGCCTTTGTGGATTTTTATTCTAAACTATATGCTAAGGAGAAGATTAATGAAAAAGACATTGATGTATATCTGAAGAATGCTAGCATCCCGGTTCTTACGCAAGAACAAAAGGAGGAGATTAATCAATTGATAACAGAAGAAGAAATTCTTGTAGCAATTAAGGAACTGAAGGTGGATAAAGCGCCAGGTACTGCGGTTTATTACAAAAATCTACAATTGGAGCTGATAAAGCCGTTAAAGGAATTGTTTCAGACAATTCAGAGGGGGGGAAAGGTGCCTCCGTCTTGGAGAACTGCTTTTATTTCTTTGATTCCGAAGGAAGATCAAGATGTTACTCAAGTAAAAAACTATAGACCGATATCACTTTTAAATACAGATTATAAGATATTTGCCAAGGTGTTAGCTAATAGATTGATGAGGGTTCTGCAACAGGTGATTCATGGGGATCAAACCGGGATTATTACTGGTAGACAAATGAAAAATAATGTGAGGCATATAGTTGATGTGGTGGAGTTTTTGGAAAGGAACAACCAGATCCCTGCGGCGCTAATTTTTCTAGATGCTGAAAAAGCTTTTGATCAATTGAATTGGCAATTTTTGATGAAAGTTTTAGAAAAAATGAATTTTGGGGATAAATTTTTGCAACCAATTAGGGCATTATATCAAAAACAAACTGCCCGAATAATAGTTAACAATAGTCTGACTGAAGTATGCAATATTGAGAAGGGCACAAGACAAGGGTGTCCGTTATCACCTTTATTATTTGTTTTAACATTGGAGATATTATTGGTAAAAATACGGAATTCGGAAAGAATTAAGGGTATTCAAATTAGAGATCAGGATTATAGACTGAGGGCGTTTGCAGACGATCTGGTTGTTACGGTGACCCAGCCAGAAAACTCTGTTGTGGACCTGATGGAGATAATAATGCAATATGGGAAGGTTTCTGGATTCAAGGTTAATGCACAAAAAACTAAAATTCTGGCCAAAAATATGACAGTATCGCAAAAGGCCCTTTTAGAAGGATTAACTGGATTTGAGATTGTTAAAAGGGTCAAATATTTGGGGGTGTTTTTGTCACCCTCTAATACAAAGTTATATAAAAATAACTATGAAAAGTTATGGGGAAAAATTCAAAAAGAATTGGAGAGCTGGGAAAAACTGCAATTGTCTTTGCTGGGAAGAATTGCAGCAGTGAAAATGAATGTCCTGCCTAAATTTTTATTTTTATTTCAAATGATACCGGTCCTTAAGAAAGATTCTAATTTGGAAGAATGGCAACGGGGTATCAATAAATTTGTATGGGCAGGGAAAAGGCCACGAGTTAAACTTAAGATTATGCAGGATACTCGTGAAAGAGGTGGTCTTAAAATGCCTAATCTTAAATTATATTATGAAGCTGCTGCATTATCAGGAATAAGTGACTGGATTAATTTGACACAAGAGAAATTATTAAATCTTGAGGGCCATGACTTGTTATTTGGCTGGCATGCATATTTGTTGTATGATAAGAAGGTAGATAATGTGTTTAAAGTGCATATTTTAAGACAGGCATTGTTGAGAGTTTGGAAGAAGTATAGACATAAGTTAGATTACAAGATGCCGTTGTGGGCAATCCCAAAACACGCAATAGAAAACATAAATGTTGGCTTCAAACATGATGTGACTACGTATAAGGAGATTTTAAGCTTGGAAAGAAATGTCTGGTGTTTGAAGCCGTACAACCTCTTGCGAGATGAGAAGATTGTTCAAACTTGGTTTCAATATACTCAGTTACGGGCCAGGTGGAAAGAAGATCAGAAAATTGGTTTTGCAATGACTGATGAAAATTTGATAAAGCAAATTAGAAATCAGGGTCCAGCACATATTAAACGAATATATCTTGCATTGATACAAATCAACTCAGAAACAGAACTTGTTAAGGATTGTATGATAAAATGGGCCCAGAACATCCAAGAAGTTATTACAATGGATACGTGGGAAAAGATCTGGGTGAGGAATGTAAAATTTATGCAAGCCCAAAACCTAAGAGAGAATTTTAATAAAATGTTTTATAGATGGCATTTAGATCCTAAAAAGCTTGCAAGTATGTATCCGAATTATCAGCCAAAATGTTGGAGATGTGGTGGCGAAGATGCAACGTATTTTCATATATGGTGGACCTGTAAAAAGGTTAAAGCTTTTTGGATAAAAATTTGATGGAATATGCAGAAGATCTTCAAGCAAAGGATAAAGTTTTGTCCGCAACTGTTTTTGTTGGGCATAATTACAGATGCTACTGTGGTGGACGTTAAGTTGATGCTGAACTTAATCACAGCAGCAAGACTTTTAATAGGTCAATATTGGAAGAAGGAGGAACTGCCGACTATAGAAGAATGGACTCTAAAGGTTTCTGACCTGGCGGAAATGGCAAAGATTTCGGCTTATTTGAAAGATCATTCGCAAGAACGTTATTTTATGGAGTGGAAAAAGTGGATTGATTATATTCAGAACAAATATGGGACTAAGAAATTTCATTTAGCATTTGAGTAAGTTTCCTTTTCTGTTTTCTTTTCTTTTTATATGTAATATTAATATTGATTGTAATCATATTATATGAGCTAGAGGGTGATAGAATTAATAGTTTATTGTTGTTAGCATATGGATGCTGAAGATTGTTTTTTGTTCTTATACCCTGTATTTAGCTCTGGGAAGTCAGGGGGGGGAGGGGGGAATGGGTGGGAGGGATAGGGAGGGTTAGGTAGGGGTGGGGGGAGGGGGGATTGTTAAAGTTAAAATGTACTATAAAACTTTTCAATAAAAAAAAAGAACTGAAGCTGTGGGGTTTTGCTGGAAACGGTCATCTCAGTTGGGTTTAATTTTGACAGCTTTGTCTTTGTTTTAGGGGATTTTTTTTTATCCTTCATGGAAACTACAGCTTTAGCAGGTGCCATCATGCAGAACTTGTGTACGCTTAAATAACTAATCTTAGGCATTAGGCAAATACGCACAAGAGTTCATCCGATTGTTAATGCTCTCCATTCATCTGGGATTTGTTGGCAGCAAAGTGGAAAAAAAAAGCTTAAATTCAGCTTGTGAGCGTGCCATCCTTTCATAATTAGCAACAAAGGAAAGAGGTCACTTTTTTACCCCTTCAGGAAAAGAAAAAAGTAAAAACTGTCCACCTCAGTTCTTCCCACAGTGCTGACTCCATCCATGTATTCTTCTCTTTCCTTCTTCCAGGATGATCTGTCTCCAACGTGGTCCTTCAGGTCTCCCAATAGTGGACCATCACCACTACAACCGAGTCATAGAATTGTAGGGGTGGAAGGGACCTTGGAAGTCTTCATCCAGCCCTGTGCTGAAGACCCATCCCTCTGTCTGCTGGTCCTCCTCCTCTTCTCTTTCCTCTTTCTCTTTCCCAGCACTATCAACTTCTCCAGAGAGCTGGGTCTTCATGTTGATTGACTGACTCTATGCCATCAAGTCATTGTTGACTCTTAATAGCATGGAATTTTTTTAAAAAGGATGACCAGCCCCCAAATTGGTCCTTCAGGTCTCCCAATAGTGGACCATCACCACTACAACCGAGTCATAGAATTGTAGGGGTGGAAGGGACCTTGGAAGTCTTCATCCAGCCGTGTGCTGAAGACCCATCCCTCTGTCTGCTGGTCCTCCTCCTCTTCTCTTTCCTCTTTCTCTTTCCCAGCACTATCAACTTCTCCAGAGAGCTGGGTCTTCATGTTGATTGACTGACTCTATGCCATCAAGTCATTGTTGACTCTTAATAGCATGGAATTTTTTTAAAAAAGGATGACCAGCCCCCAAATTGGTCCTTCAGGTCTTCCGATGGTGAGCTATCACCTCTATGACTGAGTCGTAGAGTCATAGAATCCAAGAGCTAGAAGTGGACTTGGGGATCTTCTTATCCAATTCTCTGCCCAAGACCCATCCACCTTCAGTTGGTCCTCTTCTTTCCTTTCCTTCCAACTTTCCCAGCATTATCAACTTCTCCAGAGAGCTGTGTGCCATCAAGTCATTGTCAACTCTTCTCAAAATAGATTTTTTTTCCTAGGATGATCTGCAAAAAAATAGTTGCTTCCGGGCTTACTAAATCTTGAAAGATATTCTGTCGTAATTTCACAAGCTAATGGGTTCCATAGGTACGAATTTGTTTCAATGATTCGCACAAGTTCGTTGCTACCAGCCCAGACTCCTTATCTTCTTCCAAAGAAAAGTTATCCAGCTGGTCAAGTGTAGGCAGCACTCGTCCATGCTCCTGAGCAACATTCTCACGTGCTTTGAGGCAGACGCATTGCCAGGGCTGGGTGGTGTTGGGGAGAAGGGATGCTTAAGAGCCTCCTCCTAACTCCCATGGGGATGAAAATGGATTTCCTGCTTGAGATCCAATGGCTGCCTTTAAGGATGTGGAGGAAACAGTGGTGGCCATGTTGACCTGGTCCACTTGGACCAGGGGTAGGCAACCTTGGCTCTTTTATGACTCATGGACTTCAACTCCCAGAATCCCTGAGCCACTTGGATGGAATCTCACAGCTTTCCAAAGCAGCCTAGAAATCAACCATCAGCAGAGCAAGGAGGACACCCACACCCCTCCCAGGAGAAGGGAAACAAGGATTCTTTGCTTTGCAGCAAGTCCAACCAGTCGGGTGCTGGCCTGAGCTTCAGGCTGGATGGGTCTTTGCATCAGGAGAAGGTGATTCCAGAGCTCACTCTGGCCAAGCATGAAGCCATCCTTCCCCTCACTCATCCACTCAGGTGGAAAGGGAAGGGAAGGGAAGGGAAGGGAAGGGAAGGGAAGGGAAGGGAAGAAGGAAAGAAAGAAAGGAAAGGGGAAGGGAAGGGAAGGGAAGGGAAGTGTTAAATAGCGGGTTCTTTGGTGCAGGAATGAAGACGCGGAACTGAGTACAGGGTAGCTCATTGTTTATTTCGTGCAGGAACTGTACTGGGGAAATGGCTGCAACTAGCTGCAATATATAGTCTAGCCCCTAGGTGGCAGCCAATAGGTTTAAATCAACCATTGCCGCCTGGAGATAGCCAATTGCAGCACAGGAGACTTGTAGTCTGGGTTGCTGGAGAGCCCCAGCAACCCACTATTCCTCAAGAGCCCAGTACATAACAGAAAGGAAAGAAGGAAAGAAGGAAAGGAAAAGAAAAGAAAGGAAAGGAAAGGAAAGGAAAGGAAAGGAAAGGAAAGGAAAGGAAAGGAAAGGAAAGGAAAGGAAAGGAAAGGAAAGGAAAGGAAAGGAAAGGAAAGGAAAGGAAAGGAAAGGAAAGGAAAGGAAAGGAAATACAGGATGTGGGTCCAACGCCAAACTTCTTGAATGCCCCCTCCCTCAGAGCCAGGAGCTATCTCCAGATTAGAGGGCATCTCATGACCTCGTGTCCTTCCAGAATCCAAATGTCTGATTCTGCCAAGTTTCCTTGGGACGCCACCAGGCAGAGGGCGGCTGGGATGTTACATCAAACCCCTCCCCAAAAAGCCTAATTTGTAAGGAAAGTGTTCTGCCCCCCACACACACACCCACTCAAGTGCCTGGGCCCATGCCAACGACTCCCCTGCATGCCTTGGCAGCACCGAGCAATGCCCCATCTTAACCGCTTGGATCCTGACTCCAATTGCCCTCTGCCACTAACACAGGCCTTTTTTGCAGGCTGTAAATCACTGCATGGACTTCTGTTTACGGCCAGCCTGACAGCCATTTACGGAAGGAAGAATCCGAGTTTTCCTCCCCGGTTGAAACCGGCTCTTTCATTTCACTTTCCCAGCCTGATTGCTAAATCAGCAGCCAGCAGAACAGAAAGTGGAGCCTCCCTCCCGGCTCCCAACTTCTCCTGCCAATCAATCTTTCCCCCAGGACTGGGAAATTAAAGTTGGGGGGGGGGCTGGCTGGAGAGAGAAATTGTGAAAATGAGAAGTGGTGATGCCAAAGAAAGGGACTTTCCAGACCCAGCAGCGGTTCTGCTTTCCTTGCGAGCGGGAATTAGGAATCAGGCTTAGAGCAGCTTTGCCTGACAGCTGCTTGGAGAGCTTCCCTGACACTGTCCTTGTGTCTTGGGAAGCGGCTGGAAGGCTGGCTTGTTTGTTTCAAGCCAGCTTCTGTCATTAGTGGCAGGGGTCAAGTGTTCTCGCAAACCACCGGCTTCTGCTCTTTCGGCCCCTGGGAAAAGAGAGGCGAAGCGTTATCTTCCTGCCTTGGTTTCTAGCACAGGGGAGCAGAGAAGATCAACAAAGATGATTAGAGGTCTGGAGGACAAACCACACAACGAACAATTGAGGGAACTGGGAATGTCTAATCCTGGGGTCTTCAAACTTGGCCCTTTTATGACTTGTGGACTTCAACTCCCAGAAGTCCACAAGTCATAAAAAGGCCAAGCTTGAAGACCCCTGGTCTAATCTAGTGAAGAGAAGGATTGGGGGGGGGACGTGATAACTGTCTTCCGGTACTTGGGGAGTTGGGGGATTGACCTATTCTTCAAAGTACCTGAGGATGGGACAAGAAGTAATGGATGGAAGACCATTAAAGCAAGATTCAGCCTAGAACTTAGGAGAAATTAGTCAAGAACAATTAATCAGAGGAACGACTTGCCTCCAGAAGTTGTGAGTGCTCCATTACTGGAGATTTTCAAGAAGAGACTGGACATGTGTTTGTCAGGAATGGGGTAAGGTCAACTGTTTGAGCAGGGGGTTGGACTAGATAGAAGACCTACAAGGTCCCTTCCAATCAGAGGATCGACTTGCCTCCAGAAGTTGTGCTTGGTCCATCACTGGAGGTTTTTAAGAAGCGACCAGACAGCCATTTATCTGGGATCTTATAGGGTCTCCTGTTTGACCAGGGACTGGACTAGAAGAGCTCCAAGGTCCTCTAGTCCTTTCTATTATTCTTTGTTCTATGAAGGCAGCTTGGACCTTGGCAACTGGGAATTAGACAAGGTCCCAAGCAAGGGACCTCCCTCCCACAGATAGGTCTCAGTATAAATGGTCCATTCAAGGCAGCAGGGGAAAATAAATCCAATATCTCAATCCAAGTCTTACTTGGGTATTTAGAGTTTCCTCCCCTTGCTACCCTGGATTTCAACCTGCAAAGCTGGAGGAGAGGACCATCTCATGATGTTGGACAATAAGTAACACAAGTGTATGAGCTTCAGTGGAGATTCTGCCCTGAGTTTGTTGGCGTCTTAAAACAACCCCAAGGCCAGGCTGAACTCCCCATAACAGCTGGAGAAATACTAGAAGCTGGGATTGCCATGGCTGGCTAGGGAATGTTGGGAGTCGAAATCCACATATCTTCACTGGTGGCGCAGTGGTTAAAGTGCAGCATTGCAGGCAAACTCTGCCCACAGTCTGAAGTTCGATCCCAACAGGACCAAAAGGTTGACTCAGCCTTTCATCCTTCCAATGTCACTAAAATAAGGACCCGGACAGCTGGGGGCAAGTAAGCTGACTCTGTAAACCTCTCAGAGAGTGCTGTAAAACACCGTGAAGTAGTATATAAGTCTAAATGCTATTGCTAAGCATTATCTTAAAGTTGCCGAAGTTGAGATACAACCTAAATTTCACCATCTATTTGAGAGACAAAGGGGGGAGGGTGTTGGCTGGGAAATTCATGTGGTCCAAATTAATTCTTTCTGACAAACTTCTGCCTTCCTCTCTTTCTTTTACAAAAAGTGTAAAAAAAATTGTGAGTCACCTTTTGGACTGCCTAAAGTACAGGTGTGCATGATTTATGTCTGTAAGATTATTTCAATCTGCAAAAGAAAACGGTTTCACTGTCTGCTCTCCAGCTGGCCCCTCCTGAGTTTCTTTTCTCCGTTCTCCAGGTCGCCCACAAAAGTTTTCCACCTTATCTCTTCTGTGGAGGTTGGGCCACCCACATGGAGACAGCTTATATTCCCTGGCAGGCTGGGCCACCTTATCTCCTCCAGCTTCACCATCATGGTGGTGCACATTCCAGCGAAATGGACATCATGGTGAACGCAACTGTTTCAAAAGTAAACCAGGAAGTGGAGATTTAGATTTGCTTAATAGATATCCAGATACACTTTCCGAATCCGAGAACCACTTGGCCAATGAAACGGGTCTTGCGCCAAGCTTGGCTGTCTTTCTACCTCCTCTTATGGAAATGGAATTAAGCGATAGGGGTGGGTGGTCTTCTAGAAGGCGGCTTAGGGTTATTCCAATGAAGGAGCCTTTCCTGGAAATCTCATGTCAGAGCTTTGAACTTTGGGACATCTGTTGCAATGTTTAGGGCTGCACCTACGCATCAGATGGGGTGGCGGTTAGAGGATTGGATTAGATTTGGAGACATTCAGGATTAAATTCTTGTTGGCCAACAGGGCCAAACAAAATTTCAAAGGGACTTGGTTGAACCGGGCTCCATCCGAAAATCTCTCCCCAGCTGCTCTGCGGAACAATGTGGGTCTCGCTGCTTCTAAAAGCGAGGTGCAGCATCCGTTGGCATCATACCCTTTTGAGGGCCAGCAGATCAAATCATCAGAAAAGCTTCTGGGCAGGCAATAGCCTTCCCTGACCAGGAGCACCAGAGTTTTCCTCACCTGTGGTGCACAGATGGAATTCCTCTGGCCACATAGATTCCATTCAGTTGGGAGGAATCTTGGCAGTCTTCCAGGCCAGAACAAACATCTTCAGATAAAGGCCTATCCAAATTTTGTTTCAAGTCCTCCAGTGATGGAACCTTCCATAACTCCAGGAGACAGCTGGTCCTCAGTTTAATAGACCTCAAGTCAGGAAATTCCCCTTTAACTTTGAATTTGCGTCTCCCTCTCTAAGACTTTCACCCTCTACGTCTATGGAGATTCTCAATCATCCAGATCATGGTTGTCCCAAAGGTGTTTTTTTGAAAAGGCAAGTGGGCTTTGATTTTCCTTGAGGATGTTTCGCTTCTTATCCAAGAAGCTTCTTCAGTTCTTCAAAAACAAAGGAAGCCCCATTGCCTCTTGTAGAAGCACCTTTGGGACTTTCACCCTCTAACTCAGGGATGTCCAACCTTGGCAACTTTAAGACTTGTGGACTTCAGCTCCCAGAATTCCCCAGCCAGTCTTAAAGTTGCTAAGGTTGGATATCCCTGCTTTGGATCTTGTCCTGTCTTCAGGCACTAGTGAGAATAAATCTATCTCTTCTTGCCTGGGGCAGCTCTTCAAGAATTAGAAGACGACTATTGTGTCTCCCCTCAGCTTTGTCTTCTTTAGGCACACACTGTTCTTTAAACCATTTTCAGCCTCCAGGCCCTTCACTACCTTCACGACTCTTCTCTGCATCTTTTCCCAGTTCCTCAGCATCCTTCTATATGGCGGCCAGAACCAGACACAGGATTCTACATGCAGTTTGACCAGTGTGCAGTATATTACAGTATAGTAGAACAATACTATCACTTTCCCTATCTTAATGCTATCCATCTGTTGAGGCAGCCCAAGATTGCATTAGCCCCTTTGGCAGCTGCACACGCTTAGTGGCTAGTCTACTGGCACCACCCAGAAACATTCCAGAAGGACTTGCTGAGTCAAGGTCCTGTCAATCCTGTTTCTTCTCAATGATGAGTCTTCCCTTGTTGCCAGAGACCTCTCCCTTTTTAGGAAAGCTCCGCCCCTTTTTGTAAGTCCATCTTTGTCTTCCACTTGGGAGAAAAACTCCAAAACCTCTCCAAAAATATGACTTCCCATCTTCCACGGGAAGGAGAAAAATGCATTAGGAAGCCCAGTGAGAGGCATCATCTCTTGTTCTCTTGGTCCTCCAAGTCATGGGTTACCTGCCTTAGTCTTCCAGGGTAATTTCTTTCTTCTGGTGGTCATTTCATAGATCTTATTCTGCCTCACCCAGAATCTCCTTGACTTTCCTGATGGGTCTAGAGTAGAGAGATGGCCCTTCAGATCTTCCACTTTCTCAAATAAAAAAAATAAACACAGTGTTTACTTGGTGCAGGCCTTCATGGATGCCATGAAGGGCTCCATCACTGGAGGTTTTCAAGATGAGACTGGACAGCCATTTGCCCGGAATGGCATAGGGTTGGACTAGAAGACCTCCAAGGTCCTTTCCAACCTGATATTTCTATGTTATATCTTCTGTACAGTCAAGGCTGAAGCTGTCTCCTCCTTTCCTCCTCCTCCTCCTCCTCCTCCACCACCACCACCACCACCACCTTCTTCTTCTTCTTTCTTCTTCTTCTTCTTCTTCTTCTTCTTCTTCTTCTTCTTCTTCTTCTTCTTCTTCTTCTTCTTCTTCTTCTTCTTCTTCTTCTCTCCTCCTCCTCCTCCTCCTCCTCCTCCTCCTCCTCCTCCTCTTCTTCTTCTTCTTCTTCTTCTTCTTCTTCTTCTTCTTCTTCTTCTTCTTCTTCTTCTTCTTCTTCTTCTTCTTCTTCTTCTTCTTCTCATTCTTTGTCTGCTCCTTCTCCTTTTCCTTCTCCTCCTCTTCCTCTTCCTGCTGCTGGTTCTTGCTCTTCTGATGACCTCAAACATTATTATTTGATGTTGTTGTAGTGTGACTTGATATTCTCTCTCCAACTTCTTCTGCATCTGCCTCCTGCTCTTTGACTTTCTCCTCTTTTTGTATATGCCTTGTATGTGGTGGTGGGATTCAGCCAGTTCACACCACTTCGGCAGAACCGGTAGCTAATTTTTTGTTGCCCAGGCCCGTAATGGACTTCCGGAAGCGGCATCCACACAGAGAACCGGTTGTTCACCTCTGAATCCCACCACTGCTTGTACGGTATGGGATCCCAAAACAGGAATATCCTTTGATGAGGAAAATTGTCTCCTTCTTAAATCAGTAAGATTGGCTATCGTGACTAAGTGAGGCTCCCTCGAGCAAATGTTGCTGTTGTGTCTTCATCAAATGCAAACCAAAAAAAGTCAATAAAAGCCTAGTAATTGTAATTGCAGAACACAGTCATCAGGGTTAATTTTAACTTTCTCTCTCTCTCTCTGTGTGTGTGTGTGTGTGTGTTTGTGTGTGTGTTTGTGTGTGTTTGTGTGTGTGTGTGCGATTTATAATATTATATGACCCAGCTTGTTCAGTTCATTTATCATGCACTGCATTGTGCAGATCTAGGGGGAAAAATGGCAACTCCAGGAAGATAGCTAAGCAGATGTGAATGCACTGGCTAGGGGAGGCAAGGGGGGTCAAAGGTCAGCCAATCATGAACATCAGCAGGTGGGCAAGGGGGCAAATGGCAAAACCTCCATGATGGTGGCCACTGCTGCACAACTGCCGCATCAGGAGACATCCTGGGGTATTTGTGGGATGACATCACCATGGGCGCCATCACGTTCAGATGCTCCGCTGGGCCCCAGATGCTGCTCAGCCCTCGTCTCTCTCAACCTCACCTTCCCCCGAGGATGGGCAGGCTAAAAGTGGGCACCTTGAAGCAGCTCTGAGCTTCTTGCAGAAAAGACGAGATCAGAAGCAAGTGTCCCCAGGCCTTGGCATCACCGCTTGCTGCTGGCCACACCCTCTGCTTCTCTCTATGATTTATTTATGTGTATCCTGCATTTATTATTTTTGTAAACAATTCAAGGTGGCGAACATAATACTCCTTCCTCCTCCTAATTTCCCCACCGCAAGAACTCTGTGAAGTTGTCTAGGCTGAGAAAGAAGGACTGGCCAAAACTCCCCCAGGCAGCTTTCATGCCCAAGGTGGCACTAGAACTCACTGTCTCCTGATAATTGGCCCAAGGTCATCCAGCTCGCTTTCATGCCCAAGGCTGGACTAGAACTCACCGTCTCCTGGTGATTGGCCCAAAGTTACCCAGCTGGCTTTCATGCCCAAGGCAGGATTAGAACTCACCGTTTCCTGGTGATTGGCCCAAAGTCACCCAGCCGGCTTTCATGCTTAAAGAGGAACTAGAACTCACAGTCTCCCATTTTCTAGAGTGGTGCCTTAACCATTAATTGCATGGTGTCACTTCTGAAATTTGTGATCCTTGGACTTTGACTTTCCTCATATCCCAAAGGTGACTTCTCACGAGGCAACTGGACTTTGTTTTTCTTTGGAAATGTTTCGCTTCTCATCCCAGAAGCTTCTTCAGCTCTGACTGGAATGGTGGGGGAATGGAAAGGATTTATACTTGCAGACAGCTGGTCATTTGCATTCTTTTAGAGAGTCGTTGAGACCACTTGGAGGTTTATCTGTGTCCTCAGGGTGACCTGAGTGGTGCAAATGGGTGTGGAGCCTTCTGGGAACTGCTGAAAGGACTGTGTTGTAGACTGGAGATAGATGATGCCGTATCCCTCACCCTCTATTGAGAGAGGGCTGTTCAGTTTTGAGATAGATGGCCTCTTGGACCCCTCTTTTAAACCAGTGGTCCTCTCTGTCCAAAACTATGACTTTCCTCATAGTTTTCCTCTGCTAATTATGGCCAAGGGCACCCAAGGAATGTTTGCTGGGGTTATCCAAATGAATGGGTCACGGAAGCAGCCACTGTCCATCGTGAAACGATGGTACCACGCATCAGGTTGAAGAGCAGATTCCTGGATTAGCCAGCCTGGTGCAATGAGTTGGAAGAGAGAAAAGGAAGTGCAGGAGAACAAGGAAGGAGAGTGGAAATAACAGTCCTTGTTTTGGTAACGGCCAGACCTGGCATCAGGCTGATTTGACCCTTTGAGAAATGGCTGCCTCTTTCTAGTATAGGTATAGATCAGGGGTAGGCAACCTTGGCTCTTTTATGACTTGTGGACTTCAACTCCCAGATTTCCTGAGCCAGCTATGCTGAGGAAAAAGGGAGAGGTTTCCAAGCTGAGCCATGCTGGCTCAGGAATTCTGGGAGTTGAAGTCCACGAGTCATAAAAGAGCCGAAGTTGCCTACCCCTGGTATAGATAATACAGGTAGTCCTCAACTTCCAGCATTTCATTGAGTGACCGTTCAAAGTAACAACAGCCATGAACAAAAAACTGACTTATGATCATTTTTCACACTTATGATCTTTACAGAATCCATATGTTCATGTGATCAAAATCTGGACCCTTGGCAACCAGCTCGTATTTATGACAGTCGCAGTGTCCCAGGATCACTTGGTCCCCTTTTGCGACCTTCTGACAAGCAAAGTCAGTGGAAAAGCCAGATTCACTAACTTAACAATTGCAGTGATTCACTTAACAACTGTGGCAAGAAAGGTCGTAAAATGGGGCAAAAGTCATTTAGCAACAGACATTTTGGGCTGAACGGTGGTTGTAAGCTATGGACTACCTGTGCAGATCATAAAGAAACTGACTTGAAACAAGCTGGCATCCATGAAGCATTTGCTAGAAGAGAGCATGGATTGAGCAGGAACAAGCTTCGTCTTGTACCATGTTTTGATCATTACCTTCCTCAGTAGATTAAGGAAATACCCTAAATACTTCTTCATTTTCAGGTAAACATTTGACCAACCAACTCTCCCATAACATGTTGACTTCAAAGCTGGTTAAGTGTCAGCCAGATGTTCAGGCAATTAAGTGGCTGCCTAGCTAGCATGAAGACTGTAATTTAAGAACACTCAAGGATGGTTCATCATCAGACTGGAGAGAGGTATCGAGCAGGGGGTCCACGAGGAACAGCCTCTACTCTTTCTTAAGAAATAATTTTGAAAAAAGGGCCTTATCAGTGGTGATAAGGATAAGATGATAAGGTAAGATATAAGATATAAAATATAGGATAGAAGATAGAAGATAAGATAGAAGATCGAAGGTCGAAGATCAAAGATAGAAGATAGAAGATGAGGTGAGGTGTGGTTAAAAAATGGCACATAGTAAAAAATGAAATTCTGATGTCCACTCTCAGAATATACATATACATATACATATACATATACATATACATATACATATACATATACATATACATATACATATACATATACATATACATATACATATACATATACATATACATATACATATACATATACATATACATACTGTATACATATACATATACATATACATATACATACTGTATACATATACATATACATAGACATAGACATAGACATAGACATAGACATAGACATAGACATAGACATAGACATATACACAGTGCTTTTTTTGTAAAAGAAAAAGCTGCCGGAACTCACACGTCATACAACCCACCCATACGGTACAACCTACAAGGTTCCATCCAAAAAAGGTGCCGGAACTCTGTTCTGGGCGTTCTATGACAAAAAAAGCCCAGCATAGACATAGACATAGACATAGACATAGACATAGACATAGACATAGACATAGACATAGACATAGACATAGACATAGACATAGACATAGACATAGACATAGACATAGACATAGACATAGACATAGACATAGACATAGACAAATACGAATATTAATCACTGTCCATTTTCAATACATAGCGCAAAAAAGATTCTTGAGAGTTCACAAGGTTGACACTGTATGGAACGAAGCTATTATAGAATCCAGTTGTTCTGCTTCGAATACCACGAAGACTCCTCCCAGAAGGTAACAAGGACAACTGGTCCTGGGGAGGGTGTGAGGCATCCCAGATGATCCTGCGGACCCTGCTCAAGCATCGCTTACATGCCACATCCTGGATAGAAGGGAAGGAACTCCCCTTAGTCTTTTCTGCTGTCCTCACCACTCTCTTCACCACCTTCCTGTCTGAAGCAGTGATGCCACTGTTTACTGATAAGAATAGTTTGAGGGGGAGCCAATGACCCAAAGACATGGTGGGCTCATCATTTATCATTTATTAGACTTAATTACATTATTAGTAACTCAAGAACATAGATAATACTAGTAGCCCTCGACTTACAACCGTTCATTTAGTGACCATTCAAAGTTACAACAGCACCGGGGGAAAAATGAGTCATCACCATTTTCCACACGTATGACCATTGCTGCATCCCCATGGTCACGTGATCAAAATTCAGACAGTTGGCATTAAGACGGTTGCAGTATCCCAGGGTCATGTGACCACTTTTTGCAAAATTCACACAAGCAGAGTCATTGGGGAAGTGAGATTAACTTAACAACCGGGTTACTAAGTTAACAACTGCAATGATTCACTGTGGCAAGAAAGGTTGTAAAATGGGGGAAAAATTCACTTGACAAATATCTCGCTTAGCAACATAAGATTCTGGGCTCAAATTGTGGTCGTACGTTGAGGACTTCCTCCTCCTCTTTTCTCCTCTGGGGGCATTCAAGCGAGGAAGGAGACCAGACTGTTGAGGGGGATTCAATCAAAGGTCTTGGACAAGTAGCAGGTTGAGCTTGCTGGTCTCCTTCCTTGCTTTCTCTTAAGGTTTAACTCTTAAGATTCTGCGCCCCAGTTTAACCTGCTTCTCCACTCCAGACTTTATGGGAAAACTTTCTGTTCCCTGCAATCCGCGACTGACCTGTTTATTTTCTACTCTGAAATCAGGAACCTGGGAGAGTATCTGGGGAAACCACCTGGCAGGAGGCCACTAAAGTCATGGGTGAGTAAACACTTTGGGGATTTGAGGTGGGATCAGAGGAGATGGAGCTGGTGGAACAAGGGAGGAGACTTCCTGGCCGCTGGTTTTCAGCTGGTCCTCCTGGAGCCTCTTTTGTGAAGGCGAACGGAGCGGGCTACCACTACTATTTGTAGCTCGGGGTTGAAACAAACGAGGGGTCCCTGGTGCTCTCTGAGCTTGGTGGTTTTCTTGCAGACGTTTTCATTACCCAACTAGGTAACATCATCAGTGCTGATAAGGAGTGCTGTTTGCTGTCGGGTTTAAATTTCTAGAAGCCTGGCACTCTGACAAACTAGCCATCAACAGACACATAGACATTAACAACATCTACAGACTCTGCAAAAGAGACAATCAACCAGCCCCAAAGAGGAAACGACTCCAGCACCTCCCCACCAGGAATTAGCACTCAGATCAGCATAGATTAGCTCCAAGGTCAACTTCAGACCAGCAATCAAGTAACCAGCAATCAAGTAAGAGCCTTGGTGGAGCAGTGGGCTAATGCCTCCTTAAGTAACACCAGCTGCCTGCAATTAGTGCAGGTTCGCATCCCACCAGGCTCAAGGTTGACTCAGCCTTCCATCCTTCCGAGGTAGGTAAAATGAGGACCCAGATTGTTGGGGGCAATTAAGCTGACTTTGTAATAATGCCGCTTGGGGGTGTGTGTGAAAGCCCTAATAAGCAGGCACATACATAGAATGAAGGCTACTGCTAAGCTTGTAAGCTGCCCTGAGTCTTCGGAGAAGGGCGGGGTATAAATGGAATTAAAATAAAATAAAATAAAATAAATAAAATAATCAATACCCCAATCAAGAAACTGCCCAAGAGCCAACAGCCAAACCAAAGAATCCCTAAGACCATCCCCACCCACACAAACAGGCAAGCCGCCAGAATATAAACCGACAGCAAACAGCACTTCTTACTAGCACTGATGATGTTACCTAGTCGGGTAATGAAATGTCTGCAAGAAAACAAGCAAGCTCAGAGAGCACCAAGGTTTCCTCGGAGAGGGCTACCTCTGAGTGCCCCATTCATGACTGTCCCTCAGCTGGCTTCTTTGAGTCAACTCAAGGCTTGGCCCCCTCAAGGCTTTCCTTTGGAACCCAGCCAGAAGTGTCCATGGGGGCTATCCAATGAGTCAAGAGGGTGGCCAGGATGGTAGGGTCAAAGATGTTGGCCTTCATGCCCATCTGAGAGGGTAGCGCAAGTGGCCTTGAGGAGCAGAAGGAAGAGCTGCTACGAAGGCAACAGTCAGATAAAAGACACCTGAGTCCGGGCAGGAATGTAATGTGAGAAAATGTCTCAGCCAAGCCCCTCGCTAGTTCTCCAGAAGATAAAGGGAAGGAGGAGCGAAGCACATTCAGACTTGCAAGATTCTGCTCTGATAGCTTTACAATAAAAGTGGCACCAACCTTTAAATGTGCCATTGAATTCCTAGCATGGTCTACCTTGAAAGGCTGACAGCACCACACCACAATGACTTTTTGGACCACACCCTGCAGATGCTTGCTTGCTCTCTGGCCTGGCCAAAGGAGAAAGACTTGCTCTGTGGATTAGTGGGCTTGTCTTGCAGCAGAAAAGAGGGAAAGAGAGAGAGACTGTCCATCTCTGGTGAGATGTGCAAAAAACCAAAACAACATAATAACCCCAAATCCCCTTTAATATTTCTTTGGGGTCAACTGCATGCTGGGTAATTCTTGAATGACACCTGCATGTCTCTCCTTCACTACTGTAGATCTTTCAACCCTTGATCTCAAGAGATGTTGATTGGATTCACATCTCCACTTAACTGTTCATCCATTTTTGTGACTTTGCCCAAGCATGGATGACTAAACCTAGCAAGCCCGACATCGTTAAGTCACAAAACACTAACCAAGATTAACACCAACCAAGGTCAACGTGTCGAGGGAATGTCTCCAGTACATTTTTTTTTACTTATTTGATGAGATCCATCAGGCACGTACAATCACAGAGTTGTCCTATAAGTTTCCATGTATCACATTTCCAAGCCTTTAATTCAGTGTTTCTCAATTTTGGCATGCTGGCTGGGGGATTCTGGGAGTTGAAGTCCACCCATCTTCAAGTTGCCAAGGTTGAGAAAACACCGCTACTCCTGTCACCTTCCTTCTTTCTTCTACCTGGCTCTCCAACTCCTTGCTCAAAAGTGGAAATGGAACAAATCCAGGAATCGCTGATGGCACCTTTGATTACCACCCAGGCCAGGAAGCAGCTGTGGACTTACTCCCAACCACAAATCAAAGCTGGAAGGCACTTTGTGAGCTGTCGTGCTCTTAAGGCAGAGTTTTAAATTGCGCAGTGCTCACAGCTGCTTGGGACGCAGCCACAAGACCATTAAAGCACCTGCTGGAGCCCACGGAGGCCTAATGGAGAAAGTCACCCACCACAGAGGCCCAGTTGAGATGGGGAGGGAAATCACGTCTTTCCTTGTAAACATCCTGAGGGTTTTATTTGAAATCGGGGCGGTGTTGAAAGCAAACCAGCTTCCCCCAGCTTCCGTTCTCGAAGTCAGCAGGAAGCCAAGGCCAAGTGCCGCAGGCTTGTAGCCCCGAGGGGCTGCATGCCACCACTTCTCCCCACTTCTATTGACTCTGGCGAGGGTGGCTAGTTTGTGCCAGTGGCAAATATCTGTAGCTCGGGTGGAGGACGAGGGTGGAGGTTTGTTCTCCAAGCTTGTGGGCTGGGTTCTGAATGTTTTGTACACCAGGTTAGGTGACGTCTTCAGCAGAGCTTAGGGGATGTCCTTGTCGGTGTTCTTCTGCTTGTAAGGACTTCAGGTGGTCAGTGGGTCTTGTGAGGGGGAGGTCACGTCAGGTGAGGGTCACATCAGGTGATGTCTTGTGGTGGGATGGATCTTCTGAGGGGTCTTCTGATGGGTCATGTGTGGGTCATCTCAGGTGAGGGTTTCGTGTTGGGTCTAGTGATGGGTCTTCTGATGGGTCAGGTGAGGGTCACACCAGGTGAGGGTCTTGGCTAGGCTAACCCAGCCCTAGCACTAACCTAACTTGGCTCAGCTGTGCCTTGGAAGCTTCCTGGGCTTTCTAGGGAAGAGGAGCCACCAGGAGACTTTTTGTCCATGGCTCAAGCAATCACCACAGGATGGGCCTCACCACAAGTTGAAGGGTTCCTGGTGCTGTACAGAGCCAGCTCCCCTGGTTTAATCCAGTCAAACTTTATGGGCCTTTGTGCCACCTTGGGAGCATTGGCAGAAGTGGTCATAATGGGGTCACAGACCACCACAGGAGATGCTATGGACTGAGCGAGCACCATCACCAACCTCTACTGTGATCCTGTCTGACCATAATCAAAGCAGTTGATTCCTTTCTCCCTCAAACGTCTGGTTTTCCCTCTTGGGTGGATGAAGCTGTTGTGTCTTTCTCCCCAAATATTCATGGTAGCCCTGCCTACCAAAAGGAGTGGTGGAGGGAGGATGGCATTGATGTCCCAACCTATCTGAAGATCAAGAGATGCCTTCAAGATGCCGTCCTAAGCACTGTCTTCCAGTCTCTTCAAAGTGATCCAGCAACATCTGCCAGCAACACACCTGCAAGAGCCAGGAGTCCTTTGCTTCACACCTGCCAGGTCCATGAACTCCTCCCTCCCTTGTGACCTCATTACTCAGCCTTGACATCACTGCCTAGCAACCAGGAAGTAACAGCTACTCCAAGGAAGAAGTAGCAAGCGGGACACAGGCTCAGGTGCAGCTCAGCCAGATATAGCAGTGGGCTGTCACAGGAATCAGGGTCCTTGAGGTGGGTCTGGGGGACCCCTGGGGAAGAGGCTGCTGGAGGCCTCCTGCTCCTCGGGGAGGAGTTGCATTACTTCATCCATCCAGGTTTGGCCACCATATGGGTTATCTATAATGTTCACAAGCTACCTAACCCAGGTTGGAGTTCTGGTTTGGCGGTGGGGGTAGAAAGGGGAGGGGCTGAAGGCAGGATCAGAAATGGGCCATGGTTGCCCTGAGAGGTACCCTGGATGCTGGTTGGCTGATGCTGGCAACCCAAAATAAATGGAACTTCACAAATCAATAGGAAGGTGAAGGACAGCAAAGGGAGGGGGCTCTGATGAGAGGATCCTTTAATGTGAATACCACCCACCCCCATTCCAATGCTGGTGACCACTATGGCCAACGTGTCTGTTTGAACTGGAGAAGAAGAAGGAAGAAGAAGAAGAAGAAGGAAGGAAGGAAGGAAGGAAGGAAGGAAGGAAGGAAGGAAGGAAGGAAGGAAGGAAGGAAGGAAGGAAGGAAGGAGGAAGCTGCTTGTGGAGAAGTTGGAAAATGGCTGGTGTGGCTAAGTGGAGTTCACCCAACTTTCACAGAAGGGTGGAAGGAGGTGCCCCAATGCTTCCCAAAAGGAAAGGGGCACAACACAGCAGCGTCCCTCGGCCTGCTAGTCCTTGGTCCTCCTCTGAGGCCCCCCAGATGCTTCTGGGATGCCTGTGTGATCCAGGCCTGAGAAAAACTCTCCTGCACTGCCCCCTGCTGGTGCCACGCCAGAGGCGGTTCTTGTTCAGCTCACTCTCCCCCTCTCCGGCCTCCGCATCTTTGGAAAACGGAATCAAAATCGTTTAGGTTTAGAGAGAGTTGAACATGCAAATCCCACGAAGTCCTCCGGGGCTGGATGACAAGCCAAGAACTCACAATTAGCAGCTGACATCACAATGCTGTCGGGAAGATTAAGGAGACACAATGTTGGCTACGGGAAGAAACGGAAAAGTGACAGGCTGCAGGTTTTTCAGAGTTGGGAGGGGAAATGATGGACGCCCTCCAAGTTGCCTCTGAATTAATAGCTTTGACCCGCCTTTAATCTCCTGCTTTTTTTTCTAATTGCTTGCTCTGGGGATGATTATGTTTTACTCAGGTTTTTAATTACTGTCGTTTAGTAAGCCGGGCTATGTGTCTTCAGAAGGATGGGAATAAATCACCCCCTCTAGCGGTTAGCAGAACTGGAGCCAAAACAGAAAAATGAGGGAAGGATTCCCAAATAAAAGCATTTTTTTTACAAAAATAAAATGCTGTGCATAACACAGATATGCACGCACAGCCAGAGTGTCCAGTGGAGGTGTGTGCAGGAGCCCTGCAGTACTGACTATCAGTTGAAAATGACAAGGATGGGAGGGAGGGAGGGAGGGAGGGAGGGAGGAAGAAAGGAAGGAAGGAAGGAAGGAAGGAAGGAAGGAAGGAAGGAAGGAAGGAAGGAAGGAAGGAAGGAAGGAAGGAAGGAAGGAAGGCCAGAGGAAATAAAAGCCCAAAGGAAATTTGCCCCAGGATAAAACCTGGGTTGGTAGTCTCCCAGATTACGAGAGCCTTCAACGTTAGGGATTGTAGAGAAGGGCTTATGGACACACACACCCCTTGAAGGAGCTACAGGAGCCCACCCACCCAATGCAGGGGCAAGGGTGCAGGCCCTTATTGGGCTCCTGAGAACCAGACGCAACCTTTCCCTTCCCCCTTCAGCCGCAGGTTCGTCCGGCTTCTTCTCCGCCCCTTCCCAGCCTTTCAGCCACCGAGGCCATGGACAGCAGAGGCTCTGGCTCCCCGAGTTTCCAAGGTAAGGGCTCCACCCTAGGCTGGTACCCAGGAGAAAGGGTGGAGGGGTCCCTGGGAGCAGAAGGCAGGTGGTCTGGAGCCCAGGCACGACCGTGCAGGAGGAGACAGCTTGGCTTCCTTCAGGGCACCCGCCAAGGGATGATGGGTAAACGTGGGGGCTCAGCCTGACCTGGTCCTGGTGGAGAATAACAGGAAACAAGAGCAGGGAGGGTTCAACTAGCCCCTTGCAAGGTGGGCAGCCATCCAAGAGAGAGAGTAGATGGCTTGTTCATCCGGAGTTTTTCTTCTGGACTCATGTTATCTGGTTCCTGAGGGATCGGGCAGCATCTACGTCTGAATTAATTACAGGTGGTCCTCAACTTACAACGGTTTATTTAGTGACCCTTCGAACGCCACCAGAGAAAGTGACCTACGCCCTGCTCTCACACTTAATGACCACTGCAGAGGATCCCCAGGGTCACGTGTTCAAAATTCAGCTGCTTGCCAACTGATTCGTCTTTGCGACCATTGCTCTTTCCCGGGGTCACGTGATCTGCTTTTACGAACTTCTGGCCGGTAAAGTCAATGGGGACGCCAGAGTGTTACTAACCCAATAGGCTGCAGCGATTCACTTAACAGCTGTGGCTGGAAAGGTCATAAAATGGGGCAAAATGCACTTTACACCTGTCTCGCTTGGCAACAGAAATTTTGGATTCAGTTGTGCTGGTAAGTCGAGGGCCACCTGTAATGAATCAATCAATCAGTCAAATGGGGAATCCCTTCTAATGTCAATCTCCTTCAACAGGGTAGGTGGTCTGCTCTTGGGGAGCTTCATCCCCGGCCCCCAACTCTTATCCCCCTCCCCGGCCCTCAGAGCTGCCAGTCTTCCTCTCTCCACTTCTGTTTCCCCACAACAGAGCCTCGATCTTCCATGAGTGACAACCTAAACTATGGCGAAGAGGAACTGGATGAGGAGACCATGTAAGTGTCTCCCCTCGCATGAGAGGCTCTCGACTGCCACGGACTCTCCGAGAGGGGTGATGGCAGGACCATCCCAGGGCTCAGTTAAGGTGGGATGGGCGCTCCAAGGCCAGCCAGCTGTGGGTGGATCTCAAGGCCACTGCAAAGGTGGATTCCCCATGAGATGGCCTGGAGGCAACGTCAACCTCATCTGCCCCATCTTCCTTGGGACAGCAATCATTGTCAGCAAAGTGTTTCTTCCAGGTCTCATCTATGGAGATGCTCAATCATCCAGGTCATGGTTGTCCCAGGGATGCTTTTCCAAAAGGCAACTGCTCTTTTTTAGTTGTTGCTATTGTTTTTTGTGAAAATGTTTTGCTTCTCTTCAGAAGCTTCTTGGATGAGAAGCAAAACATTTGCAAGAAGAAAACCAAAACAGCTGTCTTTGGAAAAGCACTTGGGGGGGGTCTCCTGGGTCTTCCTTCAGTTATCCTCCTCCCAACCTTGTGAGGTAGGTTAGACTGAGCCAGAGTGACTGGACCAAGCTCCCCTGGTGAGAGTCGTGGCCAGCAGGGACCCCACCCCAACTGCCATAGAGGGCTGGCACTGCCCCGTGGGACTGGGCGTGCGTCAGGGCAGCTGGCTAGCTGGTTTGTCTTAAGTGTTCCTTTAAGGAACCACACCATCCTGCCTACTCAGAGCATATCATCTCTCTTTCTCCCACCTTAACCCCCTCCTGTAGTGCAGGTAGCATCTCGTTGGGCTTCCCTAGCCTGGAATAAAAACAGTTTCACCCAACTGTTCAGACAATACAGAATCTTATTAAACATAATTCTAGTGGAACGCTTTGGGGAAGAAACATTAGCAATCTTTCACGTGGAGTCTAAAGTCAGAGAGCCAGTTGGTGCGGGGCAAGTGGAGAGGGGCCCAGAGGGGCTTCCCCAGTCCAGCATTTTGGATCCCTCAGTGGCAAACCAGATGCATCCGGGAAGTTCACCAAGGTGGACAGGAGGGCCCTCTTCTTCTCCTGCTCAGTACGGTCGCAATCAGAAGGACTGCCATAAGTGTGCTGCCTCCATGTGCCCCAGCGTAGGGGGTCTGCCCTGCAAGTGCTCAGAGCAGGCCCACTTTGTGTGAAGGGTCAGTGATGGGGACAGAAGGAGAGCTGCTGCCCCAATGGCTCTGGACCTTCCCTGGGCTGCCTTCGGCACTGGCAGGAGCTGCTACTGAGTTAGGACACCCGCTACAGAACCTTCTCCTGATGTTTCGTTTGCAGGAACTTCATTTCTGCCTTGTACACCGCCTTGGGACCCCTCTTGCCCGAAGTCACCAAGCTCCAAGGCCACCAGGACCCTCCGGCCCACCTGATGGTTGACATGAAGACCAAACTGAGGGAGCTGGGCTCCAGTGTCTCTGATGCCCGGAAGCGGCTGTTGAAGTACAACATTTACCTGGTGGGTGGTGCCCTTGGGTGCAGCCCTGCAGCTCCCCCACCTCAACCGAGAGTCAGGATGGCATAGGCCAGGGGTAGGCAACCTCGGCTCTTTTAGGACTCATGGACTTCAACTCCCAGAAGTCCATGAGTCCTAAAAGAGCCGAGGTTGCCTACTCCTGGCATAGGCCAGGCCGGAAGGCTGAGGCGGCTGCGAGAATAAGGTTGGCAGGACACAGCGACTAAGAGAAGACACTGGGACAAGGACGTCGCATCCCTAGGTCTGTCCCATTTTCCAATATGGGTAGTCCTTGACTTATGTCCACAGTTGAGCCCCAAATTTCTGTTGCTAAGTGAGACATTTGTTAAGTGAGGGTTTCTTTGCCCCGTTTTACAACCTTTCGTAAAGTGAATCACTGGCAGTTGTTAACTTAGTCACACGGTTCTTAAGTGAATCACTGCGGTTGACTAGCTAATAACCCAGCTGTTAAGTAAATCTGGCTTCCCCGTTGACTTTATTTATTTATTTTTATTTATTTTAATTCCATTTATATCCCGTCCTTCTCCGAAGACTCAGGGCGGCTTACAAGCTTAGCAGTAGCCTTCATTCTATGTATATGCCTGCTTATTAGGGCTTTGCTCTTCAGATGGTCGTAAAAGGGGACCCCGTGACACACACCCCACCCCACCCCCGGGACACTGTGACAGTCATAAATATGAGCCAGTTGCCAAGCCTCTGAATTTTGATCACGTGACTGTGGGGATGCCACGGTTGTGTGATAAAACGGTCATAAGTCACTTTTTCCAGTGCTGAAAATGTCGTAAGTCAAGGACTACATGTGGTTGCTCCTCCATTACTGCCACTGGCCCAGCTTGGTTCTGAAAGGGGAGCAGGGGTCTCTTTAGTCAAGAGGGCACCCCACCACCACCACCACCACCACCGAGGTTGCTAAGCCCCTTTCTTTTCCCTCCACAGAAGAAGAGGCTGGCCAGAGCCATGCAGGAGAGGAAGGCCCTTCGTGAACAACATCTGAGGCAACAAGGAATTAGTGAGCAGGTAGAAGCCCCTGGGGGACGCGGTGGCTCAGTGGGTTAGGACGCTGAGCTTGTCAATCAGAAGGTCAGCAGTTTGGCAGGTCGAATCCCGAGTGCCGCGTAGCAGAGTGAGCGCCTGTTACGCGTCCCAGCTTCTGCCAACCTAGCAGTTCGAAAGCACGTAAAAAATGCAAGTAGAAAAATAGGGACCACTCCGGTGGGAAGGTAACAGCATTCCGTGTGCCTTTGGTGTCTAGTCATGCTGGCCACATGACCACGGAGACATCCTCGGACAAGCTCTGGCACTTCGGCTTTGAAACGGAGATGAGCACTGGCCCCTAGAGTCGGAAACGACTAGCACGCATGTGCGGGGGAACCTTTCCCTTTTTAGAAGCCCCTTGAGGTTGCCCCCCTCCAGGGAAGAGACCAGATTCCCCCCCCTCCTGCAAGGGTGGACTCCCCCCTGCCCGTTGGCCGCCCCCTCATGTCCTCCTTCCTTCTCCAGCTCAGCACATCGCACGTGCCAAATGTACCCAGGGCTGAGGTGGCTCCGGGGAAGTCCAGGCTGGGTACTGAGAAGAACATTCTGGTAAGTGGAGGAAGCCCACGAGAGGATAGCTTGGCCTCCTTCGCCTCCCTAGGGAGAACTTCCATTTCATTTTGGTTTCTTTTCTTATTCCTCCTTGAGAGGCTCAGAGGGGGATGCCCTAAAGAGGGCAACGATTGTCAGGCACAGGAAATCAGGAGCCAAGGCTGTTCAGATGAGTACAACTTGATTCCCTGCTAACTTTAGACAAGAATCTGGACTACCGACCGTCAAGGCAAATTGGCAGTAGATAAGCGTCAATGGAATTCAAGGAGGGCTGGACTTAGATCTCTTGTGGGCACGAAGGGATGCCAAACTGATGACGTGCTTGACCCTTCCCTCCCTCCCTCCCTCCCTCGGTCTCAGCCTGGTCATCTACAACAATGTTCCATTTTGCTAAAAGAAGGGAGTTAGCTGCCATGCAGTTGGGGTCTGGATGGACAGCTGCCCTCCAAAGCAATAAGGGGGAAAGGAAACAAAGAATCGGCATCTCAATCAATCAGAAGAGAGCTGGAAGGGACCTTGGAAGTCTTCTAGTTCAACCCCCTGCTCAACCATAAGACCATTTCAGACAAGTGACTGTCCAATCTCTTCTTAAACCCACACCCCCCACCCACCCCAGTGATGGAGCACCCACAACTTCTGAAGGCAAGCTGTTCCTCTCATTAAATGTCCTCACTGATAGGAAGGATCTCCTTAATTCCAGGTTGCTTCTCTCCTTGATTAGTTTCCATCCGTTGTTTCTTGTCCTGCCTTCAGGTGCTTTGGAAAATAAGTGGAAACTCCTCCTCTTTATGGCAGCCCCTCAAATACTGGAACTATGCTATCACGTCACCCCTAGTCCTTCTTTTCTCTAGACTAGCCAAACTCAAATCCTGCCCAGGTGGCATTTAAATGGGGTGCATTAGGGGAGGGGGGCTCTTGCAGGCAGCAAGTGAGTGGGACTATCCACCCTTTGTGAACTGCAGCATCCTGAGACACAGGAATCCAAATTCCAGCATTCCTGAGAGGTGGCTGTTTAGCTGCCTCCAATAAAGAAGGGGAACATAGGCACACAGACACACACAGACACACACACAGAGCGACACACAGAGACATACACAAACCAAGTGATCGGTTCCTCTCTCCTGGGGCTCCAATTCTGGGAAAATTCAGGTGGAGTCTGACTTCTCTCATTCTGCATTCTTTTACATCCTGCCCTCTGGAAAACAAGGCAAAGCCGGTCCTGACTTTATTCCATGCAACCTCACTCTGAACAGGGTTATTGTCAGGCCTGCCCCAGTCTGATCCCTTAGGAAAAGGAAGACGCTCAACTCCATTTGGTTGAAGCCGTCGGGGGTCTTTTTGCTAAAAGATGTTGATTGCAGCAAAGTCAGGCTAGAACTAAATTTCCCACGCTTAAAAGATGCAGAAAGTTTCCCCGCATCCCAGCCCTCCCCACCATGACCAGCCCGTCTGCAGCCAATCAGAGTCCACCTAGGTGTTTTGAGAATGCTGAGATGTTTAGTGTAACCCACTGTTCTTTCTCAAGGTGCCTGGCCTTGGGTGCTGGCACAAACTGTGTTCTGTACCAGCCTGCTACCGGCCCTGCAGAAAAGGCAACCCCTTTACAAACGGCAAGAGGCTAGAATAACGTCTGCCAAATTTATTACTACAAAAACAAACAAGACACGAACCAAGATACAGGAGCTTTGAAACACTATCCGAACGGTTGCTTTCAGCAAACCAGCCCTCCCCACACATTCCCTTTATAAAGAGTTCAGGGCGTGGCCTCTCTCTGCCTCCTTCCGAGAAGCCCCACTTCCTTCCTCTGTTTACTCCTACTTGACTGCCTCCTGCGTCGGGCGTCCTTGAACAGGGCCAGCTGTGGGTCATCTTCATCCACACTGTCAGGCTCACACAGCTGGGTCTCCATGGTGACCAAGTGGGAGGGGCCTGCCTGAGGGCTATCATCAGCAAGATCTTCAACCCCCTCAGCAAGGTCTTCAACACCCCCCTCCTCCTCTGAGTCATATGACCCAACTGCCGAACCCACAGGCTGACCCTGAATCACAACAAACTGGTCCCGAGTCTCCTGCTCTGTGTCGAGCTGTCATTCCCCCCCTCCCATTTCCCATCACATACACAAGCAGGTTGATTGCCCACTTGTTTCCTCACCCCATCTCCCCCCCTCCTAGCCTTTGATGGTAGGATGCCAGCAAGGCGCCAAGCCAAAGATAGCAGACCTGACAGTTATTGTACTCCTTTGTGGTCCTCAGCCCCTTCGCGCGCAGCTTCGTTCCTATTCCTGATTTCCACTTCTGCCTTTCTCCGAACCTGTTCTAATTTCCCTCCTCTCCTTTATGCCCAGAAAAAGACATGGAACTCAAGGTGAGGGTCTGACCAAAGCAGAGATCAGCGGAACGATTCCTTCCCACAATTTAGATATTATATCTTTGTTTGATGCAGCCTAAAACTGCATTTGCCTTCTTTTTGCAGCCACATCACTCTGCTGGCTCTTAATCAGCTCGACAAACACTCTTTATTGTTCTGAGAACTTTTAAAAGCTACCCAGCCTGACAGTTCCATCCCAAACTATGTATTTCATTTCTTGTGTCCTTAAGTGCCTAATTTGCATTTTGCTTCATACAATTTTATTACATTCAGCCTATTTCGCTATCAATGTGGTTTTCATTCTTTTTAAGTTAATTTCTCTCTTTTTTTCCAGAGCACTAGTTATCTTGCTCACTTTTGTATCCTCTGGCAAATTAATATTCATTCTTTGCACTTCATCATTCAAACCATTTTTAAAAAAAATACGGGAGTGAAGCGGCCAATCCCTGTGACACTCCCCACTTGATGGGTCTCTCCAGTTTGATTGAGGACCCATTAACGAAGCATATATCTTTGGGCCAGCTGTGTTTTTATTTAGCTGTCATGTCACGTCATCCAGCCTAGCTTACCTAGCTTTGGAAACCAGGAGCACTTTATCAAAAACTCTACTTAGGCCAAGATACATCATAAATGCAGCATTTGCAGGACATATGAAGAAAGTTACCCAATCAAAAATGAGACAAGATAAGCCTGCAAACTTGTTCTGAGGGTTATCCAGCAGTTGCCATATTGTCTTCAGGGGCCTCACTCAGTGACCTTTTTATGTTCTGCTCTCCAGCCTTCCCAGGATTAGATGCCAGAAATCTGTGCTGGATCTTTCTTTTCCCTTCTTTTAGAGAGAGGGGTGATATTTATCTGGAATTTCTTGAAGTTAATCAGTAATGGTTTGACTAGTCCAGGGGTAGGCAACCTTGGCTCTTTTATGACTCGTGGACTTCAACTCCCAGAATTCCTGAGCCAGCATGGCTCAGCTTGGAAACCTCTCCCTTTCCCCTCAGCATGGCTGGCTCAGGAATTCTGGGAGTTGAAGTCCATGAGTCATAAAGCGGCCTAGGCCTAGACCAGGGGTAGGCAACCTTGGCTCTTTTATGACTCGTGGACTTCAACTCCCAGAATTCCTGAACCAGCGTGGCTCAGCTTGGAAACACTGTCTTTCCCCTCAGCATGCCTGGCTCAGGAATTCTGGGAGTTGAAGTCCACGAGTCATAAAAGAGCCAAGGTTGCCTACCCCTGGACTAGACTAACAGTTAGTTCCTTTAGTACTATAAGGTGCTCCATCGCTGGAGGTTTTCGAGAAGAGATTGGACAGCCATTTGTCTGAAATGGTATAAGGTCCCCTACTTGAGCAGAGGGTTCAAACAATAAAACTGGGAGGGACCTTGGAGGTCTTCTAGTCCAACCCCTGCTCAAGCAGAAGACCTATACCCGTGGTGGCGAACCTATGGCACAGGTGCCACTGGTGGCACACAGAGCCCTCTCTGTGGACACGCATGCTGTCGCCCCAGTCCTTGGCCTTCAGCTGGGTTTTATAAAACCTTTTCACTTTAGGCCTCCGCTGCCATGTGCAAAAACAAAAAAAAAGGTTCAATCAATCAATCAATTTCAACTTCTCGCGGGGAAAAAAAAGTTCTCGCAAAGTTGGAATTGATTGATTGAACTTTTTAGTCCCACCCAGTTGGCCGTTACCACTACAACCATGCCCACCCAATTGGCCACACCCACCCAAAGGGCCACACCCACCCGGCACCCGATGATACATAAGTGGGTTTGGGGTTGCAGTTTGGGCACTCGGTCTCTAAAAGGTTCGCCATCCCTGACCTATACCATTTCAGACAAGTAGCTGTCTAGTCTCTTTTTAAAAACCTCCAGTGTTGGAGCACCTACAACTTCTGAAGGCAACTTCTATTCCACTGGTTAATTGTCCTCACTGTTAGGAAGTTTCTCCTTAATTCCAGGTTGTTTCTCTCCTTGATTAGTTTCCATCCATTGTCTTGCATTCTCATGCTGGTCCTGCCAGTTTATTCCCTGTGTTGGCTTCTGTTGCTTGAGGATTCAGGGTGGTTGTCTCTGCCCCTTCCTCCTGGCCTTTGTGACTTCCTAAGGATCCCACTGCAAAAAGTCTTTTGAATAAAGCAGGTCCTAAACCTGATAAACAATGAATGAAATAAATCAGCAAGAGCAATTTGTCTTGTTGAGGACCGAAGCGCCATTGCAGTTGGATAGCTCTGCTTTTTCTTGGATCCCAGTTAACACCTTGCAGACTTCATTCTCCAGCTCTCATTTCAATGTTCTTTTTTTTCCTTTTACTTCAAACATATCTAAAGTTTGGTCTAGTGATGAAAGCATCAAGTTGATCCAGCAGGTTGGGGTATGCTGCAGCTCCTCTCAGCCAAAGAGCGTCGGCTGGCAGGGCCTTTTCTGCGGTGGCCTCCGCTCTTTGGAATATCCACCCCCTCCAAGATCAGAATGGCCCCAGCCTTGCTGACCTTTTGTAAGGCTTTAAAAACATGGTTGTGGACCCAGGCCTGGAGCTCAAAATATTTTAAGGGTCTTGTTTCCTGGATTTAATCATCACAGCGGCTTTATGAAATTTATTTTCTGGAAGTTTTTACTGTTTTATTGTTTTTAATTGTTTTATAATTTTAGAATTGTAAGCCGCCCAGAGTCACTTGGTTGAGTTGGGTGGCTATATAGAAATTGAATGAATTAATGAATGAATATGAATGGACGAAAATGAATGAATGAATCAATCAATCAATTAATGAATCAATTATGAGTCAATGAGGCTAGAAACTGGAACACCCTGAGTTCTAAACCTCCCATGAACACAAAGCCAGTTATATGACCTTGGGCCAGTCACTCTCTCCAGCCCTAGGAAGGAGACAATGGCAGACCACTTTCTGAAAAACTTGCCAAAAAAAACTGCAGGCAGTCTCAGAGAATTGGACACAGCTGAAGAGAAGGACCCCCCCCCCCAAAAAAGAGGCACTTTGTTTGTTCTTCAGTCGCCTCAAGCTTTGGCATTTGTATCACTCTCAGAAAGAGTGCTAACAACCAGATGACTGCAAGGAATATAAACCCTTCCACATTCTCCGCCATTCAGTCAGAACTGAAGAAGCTTCTTGGATGAGAAGTGAAATGCTTTTCAGCTACTGTAAACAAGAAAGTCCCGCTGCCTGCTTGAACACCATGACCACTGGGACAATTTGGGACATGGTTGACTTTTTGTCTTTTGGAAAACCATGACCTCTGGGACAACCATGATCTGGATGATTGAGACTCTCCGTAGACATGCCCGGCCTGAGTTTTGCTGTAAAACAGGGAAGCCTTCTTGTCTTCTCTCAAGCGAAGCCACCAGCTCAAAGGCAACCAGCTGGGTCCTCTGACTGTCTCCTTGCCCTCACCAAGGCTCCCTGTGGGGAGAGGTGGCCAGCCAGGCTGTCCTGAAGGCCCCTGTGTTGTCAGAAGCTGACCTGGACATCTCTGGGCACCATAGTTCTTTCATCAGATCTGTGAGATACATCAAGAAGGAGAGCAAGCACAATAACAGGAATACCTCTGGGCACCAAAGTTCTTTCATCAGATCTGTGAGATACATCAAGAAGGAGAGCAAGCACAATAACAGGAATAAGCCATTATCGGCATGAGTCGGCAAAAGCAATCCTACTGTTTCCCACATATCGCTAAAAGGAAAAACAGATTTTGGTCTGCTGAGTTGCATCTCCTTTTATGACACATCAAGACCAAAACGCCCTCTGCATCCTTCATCTTTCTTGGGCTACGTGGAGCTTTCAGAGCAGCCTCCAAGTCGAATAATATCATCTCCAGCATCAAAATTAGATTCTGTGGCTGCAGTCACACAACACTCTCCCCCAAGGTAGAGCACACCAACCTTGGTTAGTACTTCATTAACTCCTGGGAAGGTGAAGTGTGCCGTGGGAACCCATCCTAATGAGGGCATTTGCAAACCCAGGAAATAATTTAATTCAATCGACGTGTCCTAAAACACAACACAAGGGTAAAGGATAGGAAGAGATGAGTGTCCTGGATCAAGAAGAATTGCTTCCTGCAATGGTCAGATCAGAGGGAAGGAAGGAAGGAAGGAAGGAAGGAAGGAAGGAAGGAAGGAAGGAAGGAAGGAAGGAAGGAAGGAAGGAAGGAAGGAAGGAAGGAAGGAAGGAAGGAAGGAGAGATCTCTTTAAAAAGAAATTGTCCAATGTTCTTTAAGAAGAGATTGGACAAGCATTTGTCTGAAATGGTACAGAGTTTCCTGCTTGAGCAGGGGGGTGCACTAGAAGACCTCCAAGGTCCCTTCTAAGTCTGTGACTCTGGGAAGGAAGGAAGGAAGGAAGGAAGTATTGTGTAGTGGGTCTGACACAAGGAAGAGATGCCAGCCAGGGTGTGAGTTCAGCTCTTTATTGGAGGGGATGGCCCACTGAGGAATGACATACATAAAAGGAAGGAAGGAAGGAAGGAAGGAAGGAAGGAAGGAAGGAAGGAAGGAAGGAAGGAAGGAAGGAAGGAAGGAAGGAAGGAAGGAAGGAAGGAAGGGATTCCAATGTGCCCACATCGGCGGAAGGAAGGAAGGAAGGAAGGAAGGAAGGAAGGAAGGAAGGAAGGAAGGGATTCCAATGTGCCCACCTGAGCCGATGGTTGGTAAAAGCTGGGTTACTTCTCCTTGGGGTGGGGAGAGACAGGAATGCAGCTTCCAGCCTCACTTGGATTGTTAGTTCAGGGAATCCTTTGGCCCCACAACACATGTCAGATGTCTCTGAATTAAGATCAACAGCCGACCAACCAAGATTATCAACAACAATCAACAGCAGCTGGATGTTGACTCACAACCTGGAGAAGATGGACAGCTGCATTGCAGCCATTTTGGGCAGACAATGGAAGGATTTTCATTTAGTTATGAACAAGCACCAAGTATGCAGCCTGGTCCTTCATGTGGCAGGGCATAAAACGTGGCCAAAGCCATGTTTCCAAGCCCAGGAGACCAGGAAGACAAATGCCTTCTTGACTCATTGGCGGTTCAGCAAGGCAGACATTCCCACGAGGAGGCTGGTGCCTACAACCCTCTTCCTCTAATTAGTATTCACACCCTGTTTTTTAGGAGTCAATTAAGCATGAAGAGCAATTATTCTTTGCAAGGAGCAAATGCAGCCGGTCTCCACATGAAGCTACATCTTCCCGTAGAGAACAGGAGGAGAAAAGAAGTCAAGAAAATGAGCCAGAATTCACAGGCAGACATTTTGTGTGCATTTCCCTTCAGTTCCCCCACCCCCCTTTGGTTAATTAGCAAAATCCAACTAAGCTCAGCTCTCACTTTAGAGCAGGAATCTCCAACCTTGGCCCCTTGAAGACTGGTGGATTTCAATGCCCAGAATTCCCCAGCCAGCATGGCTGGCTGGGGAATTCTGGGAGTTGAAGTCCACAACTTCAAGGGGCCAAGGTTGGAGACCCCTACTTTAGAGTAGTGTTTTGCAATCTTGGCAAGTTGAAGACTGGTGGACTTCAGCTCCCAGAATTCCCCAGCCAGTAGCCACCAGACTTCTGGGAGCTGAAGCCCACCCCTCTTAAAATCGCCAACGTCGAGAACCCCTGCCTTAGAGGAACTCATAGCCATGCAGTGAATCCACTCCAATAGTGTAGTAACACACTCACCCCACCCCTGCTAGAAATTGCCAATCAGGATGACCCTGACCCAGAGAAGTCTCCTTGTCCACCTTGGGTGGAGATCTCAGAGCTTCAGGTCAGGCTGCCTCCTAGTTCTCCAGGTGAAGTTTCACCTGCTGCCCTAGAGCCCAGTTCTCCTTCAGGCCACAACAGCCCTGGCCCACAATGAGCCCACTCCTTGCTGGTCTTCTCCCCCAGCAGTCGGGATTCAGGGAAGGGAGCATCTGTTGGGGATCCTGCTGTTTGGGTGCTGGGACCTTCTTGGGAGGGATCCAGGTCAGGAGAGTTAATTTAGAAGGGAGTTGCATGAACTGACAGTGAGAACGATGAATCGGAAGAACAGTTTGCCTCCCAGAGTTGAATACTTCTCACCAGAGGTTTTCAAAAAAAGATTGGACAGCCTTTTGTCCAAGATTGGAGGAGGACTGCTGCTTGGTCAGGGGGTTGGACTAGAAGATCTCCAAGGTCCCTTCCAGCCTAGGATTCTATGAGACAGATAGATAACATGCGTATGATAGACAGACGGACAAGATAGAAGATGGATGGATGGATGGATGGATGGATGGATGGATGATGGATGATGGATGGACGGACAGACAGACAGATGGGATGGATGGACAAACAAATTAATCAATGGAACAGCTTGCCTCATAGAGTTGTCGGTGCTCCATCCCTTCAAGAAAAGATTGGGCAAGCATTTGTCTGGGATGAGGACTCCTCCCTTGGGCTGGGGGTTGGACTAGAAGACCTCCAAGGTCCCTTCCGGCCCTGTGATTCTAAGTGTAGCCTTCCCGTCTTGAAATCCCTGAGCTGCATCATCAGTAGCTCTTTCAATCAGCTCTAGCTTATGCATAACACTGGGAGGCCCACTCATACATGAAAATAACAGGTTGCTAAACAAAACACTTAAGTTGTTCAGATCATGCTTGAAATGCCATTGTTTCCCCACTTGAGCAAGAGAGACCAGGAAAAACATGTCATTATGGAAAGAAGCCACTAGCGGCCAATTTGTTCCCACGTCTTGGGGTTTCCTAATACATTAAGCCCAGCCATCATAAGGCGCCACCCCAGCCAGCAGATGGAGAAGGTCCCCGCACTGAGGGCTCTTGTCGGTGCCATCCTGCTGAGGTCCAGGGGGTGAGGCTCCGGCCTATGGACGATTATGGCCTTGGAGAGCGAGAGAGGACTTGAGGGCATCAGGCAGAGCTACATGCAGCTGCCACGGCGCTCCAGCAGGCAGGTCTGGCACAAGTGTTTCAAGTGTTTCTAGACGTTGTGGGTGGTCCATTACTGGAGGTTTTTAAGAAGATACCCTAACAGAATAGAATAGAATAGAATAGAATAGAATAGAATAGAATAGAATAGAATAGAATAGAATAGAATAGAATAGAATAGAATAGAATAGAATAGAATAGAATAGAATAGAATAGAATAGAATAGAAAATATGGAGTGGAGTGGAGTGGAATGGAATAGAATAGAAAATATGGAATGGAATAGAATAGAATAGAATAGAATAGAATAGAATAGAATAGAATAGAATAGAATAGAATAGAATAGAATAGAATAGAATAGAATAGAATAGAATAGAATAGAATAGAATAGAATAGAATAGAATAGAAAATATGGAGTGGAGTGGAGTGGAGTGGAGTGGAGTGGAGTGGAGTGGAGTGGAGTGGAGTGGAGTGGAGTAGAGTAGAGTAGAGTAGAGTAGAGTAGAGTAGAGTAGAGTAGAGTAGAGTAGAATAGAATAGAATAGAATAGAATAGAATAGAATAGAATAGAATAGAATAGAATAGAATAGAATAGAATAGAAGAGAAGAGAAAATATGGAGTGGAGTGGAGTGGAGTGGAGTGGAGTGGAGTGGAGTGGAGTGGAGTGGAGTGGAGTAGAGTAGAGTAGAGTAGAGTAGAGTAGAGTAGAGTAGAGTAGAGTAGAGTAGAGTAGAATAGAATAGAATTAGAATAGAATAGAATAGAATAGAATAGAATAGAATAGAATAGAATAGAATAGAATAGAATAGAATAGAATAGAATAGAATAGAATAGAATAGAATAGAATAGAATAGAATAGAATAGAATAGAATAGAATAGAATAATTCATAGGATAGGATAGGATAGGATAGGATAGGATAGGATAGGATAGGATAGGATAGGATAGGATAGGATAGGATAGGATAGGATAGGATAGGATAGGATAGGATAGGAGTTGGAAGGGACTTTGGACATCTTCTAGTCCAATCCCTGCTCTAGGAGGAGACCCTATATTATTCTGGACAAGTCCAGTCTCCTCTTTAAAAGCCTCCAGTGATGGAGGACAGGCCCTGCCTACAGCCTGTCAGGGGAACTTTGAATTTTATTCTAGAGCAGGGGTCTCCAAACTTGGCAACTTTAAGATTTGTGAACTTCAACTCCCAGAATTCCCCAACCAGCCATGCAATAACAGAGCTGGGAAGGACCTTGGAGGTCTTCTAATCCAACCCCCTGCTCAAGCAGGAGACCCTATACCAGGGTTAGGCCACCTTGGCTCTTTTATGACTGTGGACTTCAACTCCCAGAATTCCTGAGCCAGCACGGCTCAGGTTGGAAACCTCTCCTTTTCTCCTCAGCACGGCTGGCTCAGGAATTCTGGGAGTTGAAGTCCACGAGTCATAAAAGAGCCAAGGTTGCCTACCCCTGCCCTAGACCATTCTGGACAAATGTTTGTCTCTGTTTATTTATGCGTAAGAGCTATTATTCTACCTTTCCAGCTCAGATTCCGATTTTGGAAAAGGCACACCAGGCTAAAAGCCTTGCCGTGGTTTACAGCTCTCATCTGCTTTCAGCCTTCCGGCTTGAATGTGTTTTAACAACTCAACCTAGTGTTTGGTTTTGAAAGATGAGACTGTAGATTGCAAAAGTTCCTGTCCAAGAGGACGCATGAAGTCTTCCTCCATTTGCTCTTTCTTCTAGGAGATCCCGTCTGCGGAGCTGGCCAAGTTAAAGCAACCAGACAGAATTCATCGACGGGGCGTAAGGCTGCAGCTCCCAGGACGTCCGTCGGATGGGGCTGGGGGGCTGGGGGGTGGAAATTATTAAGGTGGTGGCTGAAACCACAAGGGCGTTTTTGCCTAGGTTCATGGACACCCTGGGGGAGAGGGACGGTAGCCGGGGGTCTTTTTCTGCCTGGGGTTGCCGTGGTGCTGGCAGGGTCTCTGCCCCTGCCTGAGTACGAGAGGTCCTCGGCTTACGACCGCATCTGAGCCCAAAATTTCCACTGTTAAGCAAGACAATTGTTAAGTGAGTCGCGCCCCATTTTATGAGTTATTTGCCACCATTGTTAGGTGAATCGCTGCAGTTGTTCAATTAGTAACACGGTTGTTAAGTAAATCTGGCTTCCCCGTTGACTTTGCTTATCAGAAGGTCACAAAAGGAGACGCTGACCTTGGGGACGCTGCAACGCCCATGAATACGAGTCAGTTGCCAAGCACCTGGATTTTGATAGGGAGGCTGCAACTGTCGTAAAACGGTCATAAGTCGCTTTTTTTCAGTGCGGTCGTAACTTGGAACCATCACTAAGCGAGTGGTTATAAGCCGAGGATTAGCTGTAGGGCCTTGCAAGATTCTCATTGGGGATGAAAAGATCCTTTCCTGATTCCGCCTCTCTCCAAGTGGGTCAAGGCCAAAGGAAAGGGGGTTCGGAGCTCCTCAAGGGGGTGCCCAGCAGAAGCGCCCCCATTGCGCCCACCTGGAGGAATACTGTACTTTCAGCCCCCTCCCTCCTCCCTTTAATGCAGAGGGTTGGGAATTTGTTAGAGGTGGTGGGGGTCAACTTGGGGGAACTCTTCCCCCAAACTTCTCAGCCCCTTCTTTATTTTTCAGGACATGGTGGAAGAACGTGCTCGGACATGCATGACCCCCCAAGGCATCCTGCAGAGAAATATCTGCAAAGTGGAAAACGCTGGTGAGTTCTCCCTTTGGGGCCCACGAGGGTTTACACACACACACAGGGACACTCTGACTCTAATCTACAGCATTGTTTCCCAATCTCAGCAACTTTTAGATGTGTGGACTTCAACTCCCAGAATTCCCCAGCCAGCATAGCATCTTAAAGTTGCTGAGATTGAGAAGCACTACTCTAGATCAGAGGTCCCCAACCTTTTGGGCACCAGGGACTGGTTCCGTAGAGAGAGGTTTTTCCACGGAACAGAGGGGGCGTGGTTTGTGTGTTGGCTACATCCCGCAAATGGGGCTTTGCTTGCTTGTGCGGACCGGTTGCTGGCATGCCGCGGCCCGGTACTGGTCCACGGACCGGGGATTGGGGATCCCTGCTCTAGATGTTGAAACACATTGCTAAAAATTATATCTTGGCAACCACCAGCTTCTTTTAATTGCACACCCACATACAAACCACCTTTATCTAGTCCTATAATAAATGCTGATCACTAGTGATGTCAAAGGCCAGCCTGCCATGGGTTAGACCAGGGGTCTTCAAACTTGGCAACTTTTAAGACTTGTGGTCTTCAACTCCCAGAATTCCCCAGCCTGCAACTTTAAGACTTGTGGACTTCAACACCCAGAATTCCTCAGCCAGGCACGCTGGCTGAGGAATTCTGGGAGTTGAAGTCCACAAGTCTTAAAGTTGCCAAATTTGAAGATCCCTGGGTTAGACTTTCTGCTTAGAGTGGGATAAGAACAAGAATAAAATGGCAGTCACCATGACAGGTTTAGCATTAGAGGTAAGTTGAGGACTAATTGCATCCAGCATGTTTCTAGCCCTCAAATATAGACTTATCCCCACAACTGAGCCCCAAACCTCTTCTGCTCAGTGAGACATTTGCTAATTGAGCTTTGCCTCATTTTACGGCCTTTCTTGCCCCGGTTGTTAAGTGAATCACTGCAATTGATAAGTCAGTCACATGGTCGTTAAATGAATCTGGCTTCCTCGTTGACTTTGCTTGTCAGAAGGTCGCAAAAGGGGATCACATGACCCGGGACGCTGCGGCCGTCATAAATATGAACCAGAGGCCAAGCTTCCAAATTTAGATGCCGGAAGTAGTCATAAGTGTGAAAGTTGGCCGGTTTTTTTCAGGGCCGTTGTAATTTCAAGTGGTCACTAAATGAACCGTTGTAAGTCGAGGACCACCTGCCAAGCCGACAAGCTTGGCGCGGTGGCTCTTTCCTTTGGAAGCTGACTGGATCTTTCTTCTCTGCAGCTTCCCGTCCTCTGGACCGGAGCTCCCTGTGATCACCAGAAGGAGAAACACGGTTCCTTCTGCTGCCTCTTCTCCTCTCCCACCCCCAGGACCTCAAGGATGTCTGTGAGACGGCCCCGAGGCTGAGCAGTGACCGCTCCTGCCCAATAAATCCACTGAGATACACCTGCTCGGCCTCTGCTCTCTGGAGTCCTGGGCCTTTGGCGGGGGGGGGGGGAGGAGGTATTGGCACTTTTCAGAGATTCACGGCTGAGCAGCCACTAGCCCAGGGCTTAAAAGGGGCTTCAAGAGACCACCAGGACATCCGTCACGATCCAGATGCACCCGGGAGATACAATCACTGGCTGCCGTGGTGTGCAAAGTGCAGCCGGCTGGCCTCTCGGTCAAGGGGCAGAATGAAGCCAAAGGCTGGGCCAGGAGGGCTCATCTGGGGCAGGGTCCTCTCTCTGAGTGGGGAGGGGGCAACCTGGACAAGACCCTCTTCCTGGGCTCCCCCTGCCTCCCCTGGCTGGACAGGACCGTCCCAAGCAAGGCGGTTGCAAGCAAGGGACCCGGGCGGATGTTTTTTTCATTCCAAGTAGTCCTTAACGTGCGACCACAATTGATCTCCAAATTTCCGTTGCTAAGCGAGACAGGTGTTAAGTGAGTTTTGCCCCAGGCTACGACCTTTCTTGCCGCTGTTGCTGAGTGGATCACTGCAGTTGTTAAGTTAAACCTGAGGTCTTCCAAACTTGGCCCTTTTATGACTTGTGGACTTCAACTCCCAGAGTTCCTCAGCCAGCCACGCTGGCTGAGGAATTCTGGGAGTTGAAGTCCACAACTCATAAAAGGGCCAAGTCTGAAGACCCCTGAGTTAGAGACACAGTTGTTAAGTAAACTCGGCTTCCCCATTGGTTTTGCTTGTCAGAAGGTCGCCAAAGGGGATCACATGATCCCCGGACACTGTGACCGTCATAAGTATGAGTCAGTTGCCAGGCATCTGAGTTTCGATCGTGTGACCACGAGGAACGGTCATAAGACTGAAAAATGGCCATAGGTCCCTTTTTTCAGCGCCGTTGTATAACTTCACATGGTCACGAAATGAATAGCTGTAAGTCAAGGACTCCCTGGATTTGGATCCTTTTTAAAAACGAAGCCTCTTCCTCAACACACACACACACACACACACAGCAAATTCTCCTCTCTCCCCAATGTTGGTCTCTGAATTTAGAAGTGACAAGTCAGGGACCTCATTGTCTCACTTCTGTGGCCAACAAGTGGACAAGCTTGCTTCCCTAAGTGGCCTCAGACCCAACAAGCCCTTTTTGGCCACCTTCTCCAGTGGCCGGTGGGGTCTCTCTGGCCGGTGGGTGGGGGGTTGGCCTTTGCCTTGTGCACACAGTGAGGTTTGCAGTTCGTTGGGGGTGGGGGGGGAATGGAGTGGGTGGTCATGAGATCAAAACTTTAAATTGGGAGGTTCCATCACATCCACCTGGACTTTTTACATAAGAAGAAATGTAAACACGGCATTGTTATTTTTAAACCCCCCTGAAAGCATTTCCTCTGACGCTTCCTCCTCCTTCAAAATGCTTACAGAAGAGCTTCACACCTCCCTCGCCTTCGTGGAAAAACTTCCTGCCGAGGCAGTTGTGAGGCCTCCTCCAGGGAAGACATTGTTGCTCCCCAGATCCTCCACAGTGGGGGGGGGTTTCTCAATTGCCAATCTCAGCTCCAGAAGGGGGAGGATCCTGCCCCCTGCAGGAAGGGGGCACAGCAACTGAGGGATGGGGCCTAGAGGGGCAGCCAGGTTGGGGGGGGGCAAGGCATTGCCTTAGGGCAGGGGTCTTCAAACGTGGCCCTTTTATGACTTGTGGACTTCAACTCCCAGAATGGCTGAGGAATTCTGGGAGTTGAAGTCCACAAGTCATAAAAGGACCAAGTTTGAAGACCTCTGCCCTAGGGTCTGGAGGCTAAAACATATGAAGAACAGTTGCTGGAATTGGGCAGTTTGGCGGGTTGAATCCCGAGTGCCGCGTAACAGTGAGCGCCTGTTACTCGTCCCAGCTTCTGCCAACCTAGCAGTTCGAAAGCACGTAAAAAATGCAAGTAGAAAAATAGGGACCACTCTGGTGGGAAGGTAACAGCGTTCCGTGCGCCTTTGGTGTCTAGTCATGCCGGCCACATGACCACGGAGACGTCCTCGGACAAGCGCTGGCTCTTCGGCTTTGAAACGGAGATGAGCACCGGCCCCTAGAGTCGGAAACGACTAGCACGCATGTGCGGGGGAACCTTTACCTTTTACCTTTAGTTTAATGAAAAGAAGGACCGGGGGTGACATGATAGCAGCCTTCCAATATCTCAGGGGTTGCCACAAAGAAGAGGGGGGTCCACCTCTTCTCCAAAGCACCTGAAGGCAGGACAAGAAACAACAGATGGAAACTAATCAAGGAGAGAAGCAACCTGGAACTAAGGAGAAATTTCCTGACAGTGAGAACAATGAACCAGTGGAACAACCTGCCACCAGAAGCTGTGAATGCTCCAACACTGGAGGTTTTTAAGAAGAGACCGGACAGCCATTTGTCCGAAATTTATTTATTTATTTATTTATTTATTTATTTAGTTAGTTAGTTAGTTAGTTAGTTAGTTAGTTAGTTAGTTAGTTAGTTAGTTAGTTATATTTATATACCGCCCTATTCCCTGAGGACTCAGGGCGGTTTACAGGGAATTAAAAATCCAAAATACAAAAATTAAGAACCAAATTAAAAAATATTAAATTGGCCCTGTAGTCGATTAAAAAGAACCCCAAATTAAAATTTCTCCTCAGTCTGGGCCCGAGAGCTCGAAGAGCCAGGTCTTCAGGCCCCGGCGGAATGATCGGAGGTCGGGAGCAGTCCTCAGCTCCACCGGCAGCTGGTTCCAGAGGGCAGGCGCCCCCACTGAGAAGGCCCTATCCCTGGGTGTCACCCGCCGGCAATCTCTTACCGGCGGGACCCTGAGCAGACCCTCCCTGTGGGAGTGCACTGGGCGAAGGGCGTTTGATGGTATAGGGTTTCCTGCTCGAGCAGAGGGTTGGACTAGAGGACCTTCAAGATCCCTTCCAATTGTGTTATTTTGTTATTGAGCCATGGTGGTGCAGAGGTCAGAATGCAGCATTACAGGCAAACTCTGCCCACTGCCAGGAGTTCGATCCTGACCGGCTCAAGGTTGACTCAGCCCACCATCCTTCCAAGGTCTGTAAAACGAGGAGCCAGATTTGTTGGAGGGGGTAAGATGCTGACTGTAAACTGCTTAGAGAAGGCTGTAAAGCATTATGAAGTGGGATCTAAGTCTGAGTGCTTTTGCTATTGCTGCCACCAATTTCAGGGGCTCCTCCGAAGTGGTGGGGGGCGGCTGAACAATGGAAAGGCATGGAGATTCCCAGATATTTGGAGTGCCTGAAGTATGCAGGATGAGGAGAAGTTGGGAGAAGCTTGGAAACTCAGCCGGGACGGCTGGAAAAGAGATTTCTTCCTCCTCTGAGAGAAGATCAACAGCCAAGGGGAGATGCAAAGGGAGGGAGAGGCGAAGAGACCCCCCCCCCCCGGCAGGGTAAAACCCCGCCTATCAGAAGCCAGCAAGAGGCGAAATGCAACACACACGGCCATCTCAGCCTCCTTTCAAAGTGCTCATTAAGAAGTTTAATGGGTATTTTTCAAATAACACAAACTATTTACAGACCCACATCCCTCAAAAGAAAGGCCTATCCTGGATGCTCGTCCTCGCTGTCTGGGGAGCTCCACAGCTCCTTTCGCCTCAACAGGATTCTTTCTTTCAGGTTGCGGAACTGCTCCCCATGGGGAAGGGGGGATGCTGGCCTGCCTGGGGGGGCTGTGGCCTCAGAAAACCCACAGCCTCCTGGTGAGTCCTCAAGGGGAGACCCCTCCCTCCCTGCAGGTTGACATTCTCGGGGGCTCAGTCTTACAAGGTCTCTTTCCGGGGACCCCTCCCTACTTTGGGGGGACTTCCAAGCGGCGGGCTGCCTAACTTTGTCTTCCTGGTCCACTTGAGGGAGGGGCTGGTGGATGGTCCTCTTGGGCCTAGGGGGTTCCTCCCTTCTCCTGCACAGTCCCCCTTCTCTCATTTTGGCTGCTCCTTGAGCCCAAAGGGCTGCTTGTCCTTCACTGCCAGAGGCGCCATTGCTGAATCTCTCTTCTCTGCTGCTTGAGGAGCTCTCCTCACAGCCACTGGTGTCCGTGTCCCTCTTGACAACCACCATCTTTCTTCTGCTGGGTCCCCACATCCTGCCACCAGCCCCCCTCTCAGCTGCTCTTTCTTGGCTTTGGGTCTTGGCATTCCTCCTCTTTCTGGCCACAGATGCCAAGGATGAGGTCTTGTGCCCAGTCCTATCCCGGGCCAAAGCTCCTTGTGGTCCCCAGTTCCTTTCTTGGATGTAGTCCTCTGAGGAGGACCTGCTCGCTTGACAATGAGTGGAGAACGAGCCCGTGGAAGTGTCGCATCGGTGGTGGAAACCTGGTCGTGCTGTTAGAAATGTCTGTGTTTGAGGAACATGGGTTTCACCTTGCCTGAGAGTTTCTCCTTTACTCGGAAGTGCAGGATGGGGAACCATCCACCTCTTTGCAACATCTCCTTCTAGACCGTGCTCAAGGTCTCCAGAGAAACCAGCCCTTCCTTCTTCAGCTTCACTGGGGACTTCATGCCTCTTCTTCTCTTTCCAGGTGGTCAACCGGCAGCCCTGGCTGTGTTGCCAAACATTCATCCCCTTTTTCAAGAATAGCTTCCTCTCCAGAACTGAGCCAATGATAGAGAAACCATTGCTCTTATCCTTCCTGGAGCTGGATGAAGCACTTCTAGCCTGGGATCTTGAGCTGGCTTCAGCCTTCAGTGAAGACCCTTCTGTGGGTCTCTCCTGAGGATCCAGATGACTGTCCTCCTCGTCCTCCATGGTGAGACTTTCACTATTCATGTCCTCGGTTGCCCAGTCCCCCACTTTGTCCCACTCACGTTCTGTACTGAACTGCGAATGGTCTTCTGAAGACATTGGGTTTTGTTGCATTGACTGCTGGTGTGGTGGGATGACCGAACTATTGCCATCCTCATACTCGCTCCCTGCTCCAGTTTCTGACTGAAGCCAATCTGATGGGGGAGCAGGCAATTCAGTACCTGCTTCCAGAGAAGATACAGCCGAGAACTTCTCGCCTGATAGGTTTGACAGTGCAGGACCCTCAATTGAAGCCTCACCAGTTATCTGGGAACCTTCATGGTCCTGCTGGTCCAGAGCAGTTGTACTCAAGTTAGGTGATGGAGGAGGTGGAGGTGGCTCCCAAAAGTCCCTGTGAGCCAAATCCTTAGGCTCTCCAGTATATACAGCTGCAGACCTCAGCGGTCTTTCACCTCCAACACCTTGTCCTTGTTCCGGTGAGGACTCCCTCTCTTTCTCAAGAACAGGCTTTTCCTCAAGTAATGGGGCACTCAACCGCTGTCGGTGCTCTCTGCCTGCCTGCCGGATGAGTCCCACCTCTACGTCATCACAGGTGGAATATGAGAAGATGACACAAGCAGGACGTATGAAGGAACCCAAGGCTTTCTGGACAACGTGGGACCTGAGCAGAGGGTTGGTTGCCACTTCAGAAGGCTTGAGAAGGTTCTCCTGCTCTGAGAGATGACCCTGCACTATGCTTCCTGCTTGATGGGTCTTCTTCTGGGTCTCGTTGTCCTCCAGAGATGCCACGGACCTGGTTCCTGCATCTCTGGCCATGGGGAAAGCTTCCTCTCGCTCCTCCCACTTCTGACCTACATCTCTTTCACAAACTGTAGTGCCACATTCATAGGGGGCGCAGGTCACTGGCTGCCTTCCTGGTTGTCTCAGTCCTGATGGAGATGCGCTGTCTCTTACCATTCCTTGAATGCTGTGTTCCAGCTGCCGTGAGAAGCTCTCTTTATCCCAAAGCAACTGCTCAATGGAACTGCTTGGCATGCATTCTGCATTGCCCTCCAGAGAGCTCAACTCTGAGGAGTCAGAAGTTTGGCTGTCTCTATGGCTGGCATTATACTTGTCATGGCTGGATTGAGGAGGAAGCGATGATGAGCTTCCATAATCTTCTGGCTCAGAAGAAGTGAGCAAGTCTTGTTTTGGTGTTTCCTGCTGCAACAGGACATATGGAAGCTCTGGTTTATCACACGATGAAGATCTTCCTTTAGGGCTGGAGATTCTTGCTTTACCTTCTTCTGGTTGTATCTCACGGCTGCTTCCTCCCTCTGTTGCCTCCATGATAGGAATTGCTTTTGGAAAAGTGGAACAAGAGGGCTTCTCGGTAGACACACAGGAGCCAATTCTTCCTCCAGGCTCCAATTGGAGTTGCACTTCAGACCGGTAGGCTGGTGAGCTCTTCTGTGGGCCTGAGTGAGAGTCCGGTTCTGCCTCTGTAAGAAAATGTACTCTGGTCGATTTATGGTAGCTATGAAATCTGGACTGGGGTAGAAATTTCCTGAATGACTCTTGGGTTTGTTCGCGAGCTTGTCCTCCAAAGGGGGTTTCCATGTGGCCCGTTCCATCTTGCACCCAGGTCTTGCCACCCATCCTCTTTCTCTCTGCAGCTGGGGGGCTCTCAGCCATGGGGCTCAGTCTACTTGGGACCTGGCAGCTCACACTTCCATCTTGCATTTCACCTTCTACTGGAGGTCTGTCTGCCGCAGTGACCCACTGCGGATGCAGCTCAGAATGTCCCCCGTCTTCTTCTGTTAAGAGGGGTCCTCTCTGTGTTTTCCCTTCCTCTTTGCCTGACAGACCCTCCAAAGTGGTGGCTTCTTTGGATGCAGCCTCTGAACTTCTGCCTGAGGTACTTGTTTCCTTCTCCTCCTCTGAACTTCTTCCACTGGAGATTTGCCCAAGATTGAAGCTCTTTTCTTCTCTAGCATGTGGACTTTGCACCTTCGTGTTCATGTCCGGGGATCTGCCTGAAACTAGGACCAATGAGCCACCAACCACTAAGTTTGTTTCATCTTTGGACCAAGCAACTTTATCAGGGGTGTTTGCTTCCCCTATATCTTCTGGGATTTGTGATCCAGAGAGGGTCACCTCCAGTGGAATATATGGACTCGCACCTCCCTCCATGGTTGGAAGTGTCTGATCTGGAACATTTGCCTCCATGTTGACAGCCATGATGTTCTCAGCGGTTGATGGCCTCCTGCCATCAGCAAAGCTCATATCCTTGATGGACTGTGACTTCTCCCCATGTTGCCCCCTGGGAAGGTCACTCTCTTCAGCTGCTGCTGTGACTGCAGCATCGTTTGCACTCCCATCTGCTGTGGTCTCTGCCACGGCTCTCTTTCCTTCCACAGTCAGTGAAATCTCAGAGGCAAGACTCCGTGTGGTCTCTGATTTAGGAGACATCACGTTCTCATTGTCTTCTTCACCTTGTGGGAGTTTGTTGGCTCTGACCGTTTCTCCTGTGGCCTGTGGCATCTCAATAACTTCTTCTGTGCTCTGTAGCTCAACCAATCCTTCTGTAGCTTGGGAACCTTTACTGGTAATGGATATTTCTTCAGCTGAGTGTGGACTACTGATGTGTAATTCCTCAGTGAATTCATCAGTGGCACAAAGGCTGTCTGAAGCAATATTCTCTGGTCCAACCTGTAGGCCATGGGCAGTGGTGCCTTCCTCTTCTGCAGCCCCATGGTTCCCTTCTACTTCCATCTGTAGAGAACCAGTACCTGGTGAGTATCTTCCATTCTCTGCTGCAGCATCTCCTCTCAAGGTGGTCTCCACTACCCTTCTTTCTTCTGCATCCTGTGGAGTCTCAAATGGCACCCCACCATTCCCTGGGCCTGATGACCCTTTTGCATCTACAGACCATGGAGTCTCTTTCGTCACCAAATCAGCAATCTGCAATCCGGCCTCACTGGCTCCTTCTGTAGCTTGCAGACTCTTACTCAGAATAGTTGTTCCTTTCAACGTCCCTGGACTCTCATCGTTAATGGCTTCTGGCCTCTCGCTTGTGATGTTGGCTTCTTCTGAGGCTTGTGGACTCTGTGGATTAGTAGTGGACTTTGTTGCAGATTGAGGACTTTCAACATCAGGGCTGGTTTTTGAGGGCTGCTGTGGACACTTTGAAGTAAATTTGTCTTTTTCTGTGTCTTGCAAGTGTCTGAGGCTTTCTTCTTTGTTCTCCTGGGGTTTCTCACCTGTGGAGTTTATTTCTTCTGAAGACTCCAGCATTTCACTAGCGAGGGCCTCACTGGCTCCTTCTGTAGCTTGCAGACTCTTACTCAGAATAGTTGTTCCTTTCAACGTCCCTGGACTCTCATCGTTAATGGCTTCTGGCCTCTCGCTTGTGATGTTGGCTTCTTCTGAGGCTTGTGGACTCTGTGGATTAGTAGTGGACTTTGTTGCAGATTGAGGACTTTCAACATCAGGGCTGGTTTTTGAGGGCTGCTGTGGACACTTTGAAGTAAATTTGTCTTTTTCTGTGTCTTGCAAGTGTCTGAGGCTTTCTTCTTTGTTCTCCTGGGGTTTCTCACCTGTGGAGTTTATTTCTTCTGAAGACTCCAGCATTTCACTAGCGAGGGTCAGTTTTTCCGTCTCTGTGGCCTTGGTGCTAACACTGTCCCTTTTGGAGTCTTGGGGAGTCTTACTCACCTCTTCCTTTGTCACCTGTTGGCTTTCCACCAAGAGTTTCATTTCATCCTCTTGAAAGACATTCTTCCCAGTGGTGGCACCATCTTCCTTCACAATCTCCAGACTCTCTCCAACTGATCCCTGGTCAGTTTGTGGCTTAGGAAGAGGTGGACAGAATGCTGACAGAGATTTCTGCACAATTCGTGGCAAGCCCCACTCGTGACAAATCTTCTTGTGTAGGATGTGGAATTCAAGGAGGTCTTTGGCCTCGGCTTGAGAAGTTCTTTGGTTAGGTCCCTTGCCATTTATGGCTGAGGGTGCCCCTGGTTGCTGAGTGGTGCTTCTGGGGTCCCTCTCACTGCAAAGAGATTCAGGAAGCAAAATGTCAGGGACTGTCCTGGACTGGAAGTTAATTTCTTCTGACTTTCTCCTGAGGTGATTATTGAGGTGGTCTTTCTTTGCAATGTGATTGGGTCCTGCTTTTTTCTGATAGGGCTGTTGCCTTCTGGCTGGGGTGGCAAAGGAGAACGCCTGTAGAGAGTCATGGACTTTCTTTGGAAGTCTCCACTGCTGAAGGATGACCCTCCTCTTCAGGCTATCCTCCAAATTCTCCTGGGAATGCAGAGGAAGGAAAAGTGGTCTTTGAACCTGGATTTTCACATCTTGACCTGCCTTCTTTGAAGGACGGACTGGTCCAAGGAAAGGGGGTGCGAAAGCTTGCAGAGATCTCTGGATGGCAACAGGCAGCCCCCACTGGTGCTGAAGTCGCTTCTTCTTGATATGATGCTCCAAGACCTCTTTTCCCTTGCCTGGTAGGTACAGCATCTCCCCCATCTGGAAACGGAAAGCCTGCCGCTTGATTGGCCTTGAAGACGGGACAGATGAAGTCACTTTGGAATGCAATTCTGGTGGTTGCTTCCCCTTCTGATTCTTTGATCCCTCCAAAAGTTCCTTAGTGGGGGGAACCGGAGTCCGCACTGAGGTTCTCGGGAGGAAGATCTTTAAAGACTTGTGCATCTTTTTTGGAAGCCCCCATTTCTGTAGCAGTTTCCGCCTCTGAACGTGGTGGTCCAAGTGAGTTTGGATGTTGGGGGGTAGAAAATGCACCTCATGTAGCAAAATGCGGGTGTTGGTCTCTAACTTATGGGTGCCACGACACAAAGGAGCCCTTGACATGAAGCGTTCCATGGACCTCTGGACAAGCATTGGGCTACTCCACATGTGCTGTATCTTTTTCTTCTTAATGTGATCTTCTAGGACTTCTCTGTCCTCCATATGGAGGAAGAACATCTGCATCTCTGAGAAATCCACCTGTGCCCGCCTGTGCCCGGGGAATGGGTAGGTAAATTTGGGTATCATTCCAGCAAGGGCCTCCCTGTATCTCAGACCCATCCCCCACAAGAAAGCAAAATGGTTTCTCTGGACCATCCACTCCAAGTGATCCCTGTCTTCTGGAGACATAGTAAGGGGGGAGATGTTGCGAGGTTGTAGCAGCCCCTGGCCAGAAAGGATCATCTTAGGAAGGGGCTGTTTTGAATGGAGATCTGCCAGTTGATGGGAGGTTTTGGTAATGATTGGAAGAACCCCGTAGTGGATCTCCATATGTTTTTTAGCCAGATGAAGCTGTAGCCTCCTCAGGTTTTGAGGGTCCAGAGCAGATATGACATCACCTTTTGTCCTGAGGTCCCGTTCTGTGCTCTGTGTTCCTCCACGCCAACCTACTGAAACAGTCTCCAAGCTAGGACCTCTGGGGAAGTTCCTCCAGTTTTGATCAAGATGAAGCATTGGTGGCCTCTGTCCCTCAGCATCCTCATCTGTTGGCCAGGGCCTCCAGAGGGATTTTAATGCCCTCCTGGGTAGCCCCCAATGCCGCTGGAAGTTCATCTTCTGAACGTGGAATTCCAAGCGACTAGAGACAACATGGGGAAGGAAAGATGGCTCCTGGTGAATAACACGGACATCAATTAGGTTCCTTTGTGGGATGGGTGGAATGGGGAGTTCTTGCATGAAGGCCTTCATCGATTTCTGGACAAGAACTGGGAAGCCCCAAGAGTGATGGACCTTCTTCTTTACAACGTGACGTTCTAGACCTTGTCTTTCCTGCTCCTGGAGGAATGATGTTTGGGCCTCTGAGAATTCAATACTGATCCTTCTCAGTCTGAAAGGCTTAGAGAACGGCCTGAAGGGCAAGGCACTGAGAACATCTACATAGTGCATTCCCAAGCTCCACAAGGATAAGAGATGGTTGCAACGAACGGCCATTTCGATCCGCTCTATCTCCCCTGCACTGAAGAAGGGCAAGGAGGTGGATCGAGGCTGCCATATTCTAAGGCCAGGAGGGATCTGCTTGGGGAGGTGTTGCTTTGAAGAACTCCGGGTCCAGGCAAGGCCATAAATATTTGGGATTGCTTCCAACTGGACCTCCATGTTCTTCTTACCCAAGTAGATTTGAAGTTGATTCACATCTTTGGAGTCTATTTTAGACAGAACCTCAGCCCGTTGTGGGGTACCCTCCACTGAGGAAGCTGTTCCCATGTCCTCTCCTGGTTGCAAATACCCAAGATCCAGAATGGGGTGCTCAGAAACCATCCCCTGGCTGCAACAGTAAGGGGGAACATCCCCATCCTCATTGCTCCTCAAGTCAGACGGGCTTAACTCAAGCCGAGGATAGAGAAGCTTAAAGGATTCCAGAGCTTTTGCTGGCAAACGCCATTGTCGCTGTTGATACCTTCTCTGGATGTGGGATTCCAACTGGGTGTAGGTGCTTGAGGGAAGGAATGCCGGAGCCTGGTATAGGATGTGGGCATAGCTGCCCATCTTCTGAAGGCTGGGCTGGACAGGAGCTCTTTCCATGAAGCCTTGCAGGGATTTCTGAATGAGTCTGGGGAAGCCCCATCCATGCTGCAGCCTCTTCTTCCTGACATGCAGTTCTAAGGCCTCGCTGACTTCTGCCTGGAGGGAGAGGGTCTGCTCCTTGGAGAGCTCTTCTTCTCTAGGTCTTCTGTGGCTGGAGGGCAGTCTGGGCTGCAGGGCAGCTATGCCTCCCACATAGACCCTGCCCAGGCTCCAAAGGGAAATCAAGCGGTGGCGCAAAATGGCCAGCTCCAATCGGCCAGCATCCTTGGCCTGCACAAAGGGCAGGAAAGGTCTGCGTGGCTGTGGGACCCAGGAGCCTGAGGAAAGTGGCTTGGGAAGGGCGGCCCTGGAAGGAGGGAGGCGTTGCCAGGACTGCATGGCCACACTTGGGAAGACCCCCGTTTGCACTTCCACACACTTTTTAAGGAAGAGGAGCTGGATCTTTTTCTCCGCTTCAACCCTGAAGCACAGAGTCTCGGGTGGGGACCTGTCCCCTGTAGATGGGGGATGAGATGCCTTTTCGCCATTAGTGACCCCTTTTTCAGAGGGCTCCAGGCCCACCTGGCTCTGATCTACCACTTGCATTTCCTGAGGCTGAGGACCAGCAATGGACTCGACCCCCAGCCCCTTCATTGCTTCCAGCACCCTCTTGGGTAAACTCCACTGATGCTGGTGCTTCCTTCTATGAATGTGAAGCTCCAGGAATTGGATGGAATATTGGGGGAGGAACGTCAACTTCTTGTGCAGAACCTGCACTTCAGTCACATTTTGTGGGGAGAGTTGTGAGGGAGCTCCTTCCATGAAGCCCCTGAGAGACCTCTGGATCATGTCTGGCAGCCCCCACTCATGCTGCAGCCTCTTCCTATGGATGTGTCCTTCAAAGGCTTCTCTGATGTTCTCCTGAAGGAAGAGGACCTTCACCTCCGAGAACACCAAATGATCTGCCAATCTAGTTTGGAGAGGCTGCCCAGGTGGCTTTGGCATCATTCCCCCAAGGGCTTCAAGGTATTGGATGCTCAGGCCCCAGAGGAACATCAACCATTTGTGCTTCAGGGTCTGCTCAATCTGGGCCACGTCTTCTGGGCGTTCAAAGGGCAAGAAACGGCAACGTGGCTGGAGGAAGCTATGGCCAGGAGGGATCAGCTTGGGCAGCGACTGCCTCGGTGTGAAGGTTGCATGCTGCCAAGAGAACCTGACCACAGAAGGCATCACCCCCAACAATATTTCCAAATGCTTCTTCTCCAGGCGGGTCCCCATCTCCTTCAGGGTTTTCCCCCGTGGCGGCAGGTGGAACACCTCAGGCTGATGTGGGGAAGAAACAGTTGCCCTTCTTGGTTTCTTCACCTCTTGACTTGGTCCTGAGACCACTGCCAACCGTGAGCCAAGCATTTTCATTGGCTCCAGGAGCCTCCTGGGTAGAAGCCATCTCTGCAGCACGACTCTTTTCTGCACATTCCTCTCTAGCTCATATATGCTGCCGTCCCCAAGGAACGTGATTTCAGCTGGGAGGGTAGTCACCTCAGTGTGCCCTGCAGTGTGCCAGTGGGGGGCAGGTGGCAAAAATAACTTCAGAGATTTCTGGACGAGACTTGCCAGCCCCCACATGTGCTGCATTCTCTTCCTTCTCACATGCCATTCAAGATCTTCCTGGGCTCCTTGGCTGATGAAGGCTATATCTGATGAGCTGAATTCCAACCCAAGGGCTCTTCTGGATAAGGGAGGAGGGGGGACCTGAAATTCAACACCTGTGAACAGGTGAGAGAGGGACTTTTGGTACAAAGTGGGCAGCCCCCACTTGTGAGCCAAGTCTTTGTGTCTGACACTAAGTTCAACATGCTCCAGGGCTGTCTGCTCCATGAAGAGAAGCTCCTTGGATCGCAGCTGCAAAGTCCTTGACCCAGGAGAGATAAGTCTGGGGAGGGCATCTTCTCTGTCCCGGAGAGCAGCTGTCTGACGCAGCATGGAAAATGGACCATTCCCTCCCAGATGTATCTCAAGAGCTTTTTGGGCCACATGCTTCTGAAGAACTTGGGGGAGCTTGCAGGGACCTGGATCCTTCGCAGAAGGTGACCTCTTTGCAACCTTCTCCTTCTCGCTCTCTCTAGCTATGTTTGCCACACTGGGGGGCATCGGCATGAACATCTGGAGAGACTTCATCACCCTTTGGGGAACACCCCACTGTCTCTCAATGATCTTCCTCTTGATGTGGCCATCCAGCTTCCTGTTAGTTTCCAAGGGGACAAAAGGCAACGTGCTTCTTGGGGCCACCATTATGTCTACTTGAGGACCCTTTGGGATGGCAGGGCTAACAGGGGCCACTGGTGGTGCACCGGAGAGGAACTGCCTGAGGGATTGCTGCACAAGCTTGGGCTGTCCCCATTGGTGCTGGACCTTCTTCCGGAGCACGTGCAAGTCCAGGAGCTGCCGCTGAGAGGTGGGCAGAAAAGGTGTCGCCGCATGGCTAAACTCAGAGGGGTGAAACACCTGAGGTGGAGTCACCGGCAGATTAAAGGTCATTGGAGCCATCTTGGACAAGGACTGGGAGTAAAGAGTAGGGAGATGCCATAAGTATTGGATGTGCTTGCGCTTAATGTTCATCTCCACGCTGTCCGCCTTCCTCCGAAGACCAAGGCTTGGGCCTCCACGTGCCTGGGGGCTCCTCCAATGTAAACTGATCAGCTTTGGAAGGACTATTTTCTTCTCCTCTGAGGCACTGATTTTCTGGGACATCTCCACTCGTTTAGGAAAGGTTTCATGGGCAATTTGAAATAACTTCTTCCCAATGTGTACCCGGAATCCGGGTTTGGAATGGAGAGGATAGTCCAAGGTTGCATCTCTACTTGTGGAGGCTAAATGTGGAGGTTTTATTGAGCTTGGAGACTTTTCTCCACCAGACCCTTCCTCCCTAGGAACAGTGCGGTGAACATCAGTCTTCATGTGCCTGAGGACCTCTTGGATCTTCCTTGGCAGCGCCCAGTGCTTGAGGTGAGCCCTCTTCTTCACATGCTGCTCCAGTCTTCTTCTGGTGGCCACACTCTTAAATGGAAGGACCTGGGGCCTGGTCACCACCACAACTTCTCTCTTCAGGGACCACCGAATAATGGGACTTGGAGCAAATGGCAAAAAGGCCTTGAGGGACCTGAGGAGGATCACGGGCAGCCCGATTGCATTCTGCATCCTCTTCACCACCAAATGTTGTTCCAGCTTCTCCAGAACAGTTTCAGATACAAATGGAAGGTCAATAGCCACAAATATCATCTTCCTGGAGCTGCTAGATCCAGCTGAGGTCAGAGAGGCAGTCAGAAAATCCTGTTCCTCTTCAGAAAGAAGGGGTGTGCCTACCTCGTCTTCTGCTTCGCTGTGAGAAGAGGTGTCCTTTTCACTTGAGGACCCATCATCTTCATGATGATGGAAAGTTTTCTGATGTCCCCAAAGTGTATGGTCCTTCTGGCTGTAAACAGTGGAAACATCAGGAAAGGGACCGGATTCTGCTCTTTTAGTGCAAGGAGGCTCAGACATGCTAGAAGAACTACTGGGCTCAACTTCCTCATCCTTCTGCTCATCAATGGTGTTAAAATTATTCTTCCTTTTACTGGGTACCTGGCGGTGAGGACGACTGAGGTGTCTGACATGTTTTGGGAAGGTAACTGTTTCTGGTAAATTGGAAGGGAGAGGTTTCGTCCTCTGGATTACATCTCTGGGAGGATGTTGCCTCTTTCTGAGTGAGGGGGACGCTCCTGGGCTGTGTCTGAGATGCCCAACTCTAGGTGGGGGTTCACTCCTGCTCCGGGAGAAGACGGGATTGTCCTGCAAACCAGAAATGGCTGGGAGGCTGGAACGCTCCACATAAGAAGTGGTGGGGAGTGATGGTTTACGTAATACAAGATTCTCAGGATTCAGTCTTTGGATATGCACCAAATTCTCTGCCTCCCTGGCTGCATGTGCACATAAGACACAGCTGCCATTGTCACACAGAAGTTTGCGGATGGTGGTGGCAGTGGGGCCACCCTCTTTCCAAGGTGACCGGCGAAGCTGCGGTTCTTCTTCCCAGATAGAGGTACCTGCCAAAGGAAAGAAGAGGATTAAGAGGTCCATTAGGGAAATCTGCCAACAAGAAATGTCGGAGAGACATTGTAACTGCTGCCTGATGTTGTGCCAGAACAACTTGCTGAACCTCACTGCTGCAGTGTCATAAATTATGAGTACATGCAAAGATAATGCCATTGAGGATTTTTTGGTGCTCTCTGACCTTGGTTATTTTCTTGAAGGTGTTTCATCATGGGAACTAGGTAAATACCAATGGAATGACTTTCCTTCAGAAGTTGTGGGTGCTCCATCATTGAAAGCTTTCAAAAAGAGAGTGGACAACCATTTGTCTGAAATGATATAGGGTCTCCTGCTTGAGCAGGGGGTTGGACTAGAAGACCTCTGAGGTCCCTTCCAACTCTATTATTCCATATTTATGTTTTGCTTCTTCAGGAATGTCACCTCCTAGGGGGAGGGTCAACCCCCCCAACTCAGCTATGAAAATCTGAACCTTTCTGGAGAACCTCCAGCCTGGTGCAAGAAGCATGTTCTTTGGCTCAGCAATGGGAATGGCCTTAGGAGCTTCCATCAGCTCCATCATGCAGATGATGATATGTTTGGAGTCTGGGCAGGTGTGGTGAGTTTCTAATATAAATGCCAGAATAGAATGTCCATGCCAGGTAGGACAATTTGGGCACCTTTAAGGTTCACTGACTTGGGTTGACTTGGCTTACCTTCCTCTTGATCCAGAACTGCATCATGGGGTTGGCCTCCGCTTTCCTGATCATGATCCTACCAGGAAGACAGGAGAGAAGGCAGTTAATGGGAAGAGGGTGACTCTGAATGTTCTCCCTTCCCTGGCTGGGTTTCTGTGGAACACCTTCTCAATCCCAGTCAATAAAAGGAGGATGATCGACTACGTTGGGGTTGACTTTGGGTGACCACCTAGATGGATTTTTTTCCAGGAACAGTGGGCAAGCAAGATCATTAGTCCTGTGAAGACTCTCCCAGTCCATGAAGAAAATGGACTTCTGCACTCAGGACCTCTTACAGGGTCAAAGTATATTGGAGAACAAAACTTGGTGAAAGACGAGGGCAGGGGTAGGCAACCTTGGCTCTTTTATGACTCGTGGACTTCAACTCCCAGAATTCCTGAGCCAACATGGCTGGGCTAGGGTTTGCTAAACTGGTAGTCTAAGTAAAAGGCAATCAGGACACAAACAAGGGTGTCTGTCTGTCTGTCTGTCTGTCTGTCTGTCTGTCTGTCTCTCTCTCTCTCTCTCTGTGTGTGTGTGTGTGTGTGTGTGTGTGTGTAGTGCAGGCTGTTTTTCTGCAGTGTTAAACTGTAACATGTGGAAGGTGCTATAAGCCTTCAATTCCAATCCCCTGCTCTGAATTCAAGCAAAATGAGGACTCCATACCTGAAATTAGCCACTAATAACCTTTACAGCAAAGTCTGCTGATTGGCCCTTTCTAAATCCCAGTGGTGGGTACCATTCCTTGAAATTGGGAAGACCGCATACTGCAGCATCTCCTTCACATAGCCAGGCCATCATAACAGTGACCAATGCTGGAATGCCCCCTCCCAGTCCCTGCTCAGTGGGGCAAAGGACTCACCAGCTGTGTCCAGGAGGGAAGACCCCTAGTGGCTTCCAGTTCCGTGGTCAAAAGCAAATTTCTTTTCCACGCCTGGGGAAGAGCCTTGTCCCAAGCCGAGAGCCTTCTTGGGCTCCGCTTACTGAGGAAGAGCAGCAGGGCCAGGGTGAGGGTGCTGCACAAGGCAAAGCAGCCATCCAGGGGGAGGAGGACACAGCTGGGGGGAAGCGGAGCCATCTTTGCAACCCAGAGCTGAAGGCCCCTTGAGCGTTGGGGGCCATCCTTCTCCACAATGCCTCTCTTTCTGCATTGGCCAAGAACCGCATTCCACGCTGCATCACAAAGGATTTGTTTTCCTTGTCTTTCTAGAACCAACAATCCAAAGGAACCTTTGGAATCAGCTGGGTTCTCTGGAGCAGAAGACACAGTTTGGAAAGGACACCAGTCCTGGGAGAAGAGAAGGGACTCCAAGCATGTGGCAAAGAGAATGGAAAGGTGTCCAAAGAAAGGCAGGATTGATCCTTAGCCAGCCATAATCAGTGGACTCACGCTTCTTTTACTGTGCTGGTCAAATGGCACCTCCTGACTAGCCAAGACTGGCCCAGGGTGCTTGCTGTTGTAGTATGCAGAGCGTGGTATAACCTCTGGGTGAGTCTCACATTGGCTTCCTCTCACTTACCTTCATCTCAACTTCAAAGTTTGCAGCTGGAGAACTAGCTAAAGACAGTAAGAAAGCTGATGGGTGAACTACGCCTGACTCACAGGATTAAGTCAGGGGTCCCCAACCTTGGCAACATTAAGACTTGTGGACTTCAACTCCCAGAATCCCCTAGACAACCATAGCTGGGATTTTGGGAATTGGAAGTCCACAAGTCTTAATTTGCCAAGGTTGGACACCCCTGAACTAGAGGATGAAAGCCTTACAGAGGGAGATCCAAACTCAACGTAAGGGTGAATTTCCTGATTCGAGGTCTATTATCCAGGTCTATCAAGCTGTTTCCTGGACTAATGGAAGGTTCAGCATGGCTAGCTAGGGAATTCCGGGAGGTGAAGTCCACGGGTCTTTAAAAATGCCATAGTTGGACACCCCTGTTTACGTCACTTAAGGCCAACTCAGGTGAGAAGGAGAACAAACTCGTCTTCTACTCACCTACAGGCCACACCTGAAACTTGGAAGCAGCAACGACAGACTAGACAAGATAAAAGCACATTGCCCAGAATTTGAGTGCCGTATTGGTCCACATGTACACAAAATCCCCCAAAAAGTAGAAAAGCAACTTCCTGCCATTAATAGGCCTTGCAGAACTGGCTTCATAGACTCCTTGGGTTGAAAGGACGTGGAAGCGGTGGTGGACCAGGAAGCAGGATGTTCTATGATGATGGCTCTTGTGGACTGGAGATTCCTCCTTAAGGTAAGGCCAAGGAGAGGAGACATCCAGTTTTCAGCCCCAGCTCTGAGAAGGCAGCCAAATTGTCCCCTGCCACACCAAGTTCCGGCATTGTCCCATCTAAATAAAGGAGAATATTTGTAGCTCAGGGTTGAAATGAGTGGTGCTCTCTGAGCTTGGTGGTTTTCTTGCAGATGTTTCATGACTTAACTAGGTAACATCATCAGTGCTAGAAGGGAGGTAGGTTTATGGAGAGGAGGAGGAGGAGGAGGAGGAGGATTGTGAGGTCCTTGGTGCTCTCTGAGCTTGGTGGTTTTCTTGCAGACATTTCATTACCCAACTAGGTAACATCATCCTTCCTAGTCTGTACAAATGCCTGCATTTGCACAGAGGAGCAAGAACACGTCTCTTCTTCAGGGGAGGGACCAAACGGGTTCAAGTGAGGAAGAGCTACATTAAAAGCAAAGGGGTTTGTGCATGTTGACAGGCATAGCAGTTTCTTGTCTCAGTGATTCTAACATGATTGTGTTATTCCTGAACAATTTTAGTTTTAAAATGCTATAAGCTGTGTGAGACTCCCCGTGAGTTTTGCATATGTTTCTGAGCAACCATCTGGAAGTTGTTTGTCACTGCCTCCTTTGGGGACATTTTTATGAGTTCCCATCGTGCAGATCTAGGCTCTGAGAGGCAGTTTGGCGTAGCAGTGAAGGCATCAGGCTAGAAACGGGAAAGCTGTGAGTTTGAATCCTGCCTTGGGCATGAAGCCAGCTGTGGGATCCTGGGCCAGACTGAGGGGGGGAGGAGAAGGAGGAATAGGAGGGGGTGGTCCTTGGTGCTGTCTGAGCTTGGTTTTCTTGCAGACATTTCATTATTATGTATCCAGGTGCAGGCCACCTGCATAGCAGCGGCCACTAGGGGGTGTTGGCCTGGATGGTTTGGCGGGAAAACCTACTTTCGGCGGGAAACTTAGGGCCAACCCCATTGGCTAGCCACCTACCTGGCTAGGTATATAAGGAGGCCAGGTAGCCCTTGTTCTCCAGTACGGAACCCCCCTCAATAAAGAGCTGAACCTGTACTCCGGCTGGCATCTCTTCCTTGCATCGGACCCACTACATTACATCATGACTCAACTAGGTAGCACCATCAGTGCTAGAAGAGAGTAGAATGTGCAGAGGAGGAGGAGGAGAAGGAGGAGGAGGGGAGGGGGAGGGGGAGGAGGGGGAGGGAGGAGGAGGAGACCAGGATAAACCACTTCCAAAATCTTGCAAAGATAAATGTAGGGATTTATCCAGGGCGTGGCCAGGAGTAAAGATTGACTCAAATGCACCAAAAAAATAAAAATAAATCTAAGCTTTCATTCAACCTGTTCCAATTGTTAATCCTTTTTCCTAATTGGTGGAAAGCCCTTTAATGTACTGCATGCACCAGGGGTGTGCATCGTATGCTGGTGGATACACAATGGAAGGGAACGGCCTCCTTCAAACTGGAAACGCTGGGGAGAGAGCTGGGTCTGCAGTAGAGGCCTCGCCTGCCCTTTCTGGAGGGCCCAGATTCCTCAGCTGGTGGTCTTTGGGGATTGCAGAGCTAACTAATGGCCCTGACTTGGGGAGGCTGCCCCAAAACGAGTTCCCCCTTCTTGCACCTATTTTTCTGCCCGATTCCCTGTGTTCTTCCTCTTCTGCTTAATTGTACGAATGCCCACATAGGTTTGTGGAAGACGTGAAACACTTTTCTCACTTTAAAGCACACTTTTTGAGCAAGGTGTTGATTTGGGGGCAGCAGGCACCCCACCAAGAGCCCCCCCCCCCGCAAGCTCATCTTGCTGATGCTGCGCCCTGCAGGCACTACAACCACCACTAGAGGGCAGCAGGGTTTCTCTCTCTCTCTCTCTCTCTCTCTCTCTCTCTGTATGTGTCCATAGTTAGAGTGAGCTGAAATAGTGTTGTGCAGCCTAGTCATCCTCTTTGCCCTTTGCACACCATTTTAACAAGTAAGATCGTCCTTTCCCAGATGTAGCTGCTTTTCTTCTCAGCAGGGGTGAGGAAAAATGAAATAGGTATAGATGAAACAGTCTGGAATGGTACAGGGTCTCCTCCTCAAGACCTCCAAGGTCCCTCCCTTGCAACTCTGTTGTTCTGTTATTCTGATGTATTTCAGCCTCACTGGGACAACCAGATGAACTTCCACCCTACATGGCTGGCTGGGGAATTCTGGGAGTTGAGGTCCACAGTGCTTACAGTTACTAAGGTTGGACACCCCTGAATCAAGCTTTTCCACCCATCACTGTGTCTCCCACTAGGAAATTGGCAAATATCTGCAACGTAATTAAAACTAAAGAAAATGTCACTAGGAGGGCCATGATAGCAGTCTTCCGATATTTGAGGGCTGCCACAAAGAAGAGGGGTTCAATCTATTTTCCAAAGCAGGACAAGAAACCATGGATGGGAACTACTCAAGGAGAGAAGCAACCTAGAACTAAGGAGAAATTTCCTGACAGTGAGGACAATTAACCAATGGAACAGCTTGCCTCCAGAAGTTGTGGGTGCTTCATCCCTGGAGGCTTTTAAGAAGAGACTGGACAGTCACTTGTCTAATGGAGAAAAGGACTAGAGATGACACGATGGCAGTGTTCTAATGTTTGAGGGGCTGCCCCAAAGAAGAGGGCATCCATCTATTCTCCAAAGCATCAGAAGGCAAGACGAGAAGCAATGGATGGGAACTACTCAAGGAGAGAAGCAACCTGAAATTGAGGAGAATCTTCTTGACAGTTAGAATAGTTAACAAGTGGAACAGCTTCCCTCCAGAGGTTGTGGGTGCTCCATATTTGGAAGTTTTTAAGAAGAGATTGCAGAACGATTAGTTTGTCTGAAATGGTATAAAGTCTTCTGCTTGAGCAGGGGGCTGGACTAGAAGACCTCCAAGGTACCTCCCAACTCCGTTATTCTGTTCTCTTCTCTTCTCTTCTGACCCCACAAAGAGACCTTTTCCTAAGCAGATTTTCCCCAACGGGTTATTGTTTTCATTAACTCTTTGGTCTCTTAATCGCCTTTTATGGATTCTCTTGTCTCATTCCTGCCCTTGTGTTCAGAGTGATTTTTCTCTGGGATGAATAGGATTTAGAACATTTTTTATGAGTTAATTCTGAATCTTCTGCTATTCCCATCCCCTGGTGGTTACATGCAGCCTTTGCCAACCTATGGATTCCTATTTTTCACAGACACCTACAACCACCTGGGTGACTAAATGCTGGTTTTTTTGGCAGATGTTTCAGCCCTTTCTTTCAAACCTTCACCTTCACTTCTTGCACGGTCCCATGAATTAGACCATCTTCTCCCAGGCCTTTCTCTGAAGTTCACAAAGACTTAATTATTTCAACTCATTTCATAATTCAACCTCTTTGTGGCTTACTCATTTTCCCTTCCAATTGCAATTCTCCAGATGCCATCACCAATGGGCCCACAGATATTTGCTCCACTACCTTCCATGGCTTTGATGAGTCAAGATGCTCTTATTTTTAATAAGATCTCAGTCTAAGTTACAGTCTTAATCACACCCGTGTGTCCTGCAATGTTTCCTGCTAAGAGTGACAATTCTATTGTTTAGATTGGTTACATCTGCACCGAAATGTCTTTATTTACGTACATCCAAAGCCCAATTCAGGGGTATTCCCCAAGGTATGGTCAAAACAGGAAAGATCAGGGGTCCCCAACCTTGGCAACTCTAAGACTTGTGGACTTCAACTCCCAGAATATCCCAGCCAGCTCTAAGACTTGTGGACTTCAATTCCCATAATTCCCCAGACAGCACAGCTTAGACTCACCAAGGTTGGAAATCCCTGGTCAAGATGACAGTCACCATAATGTGATCAAAACTCCACCCCTTTTTTTACTATATCTTACATGTGCAACACATATATACAAGGTTTGATTGCCCAGTTGCTGCTGTGTTGTTGCTTCTTCTGATCACGCAGGTAGTCCTCGACTTATGACTGCAATGGAGCCCAGAATTTTTGTTGCTAAGCGAGACAGGTGTGAAGTGAATTTTGCCCCATTTCACGACCTTTCTTGACACAGTTGTTAAGTGAATCATGACAGGTGTTCAGTTAGTAACACGGTTGTTAAGTAAATCTGGCTTTCCCATTAACCTTACTGGTCAGGAGATTATTATTATTATTATTATTATTATTATTATTATTATTATTATTATTATTATTATTATTATTATTATTATTATTAATTTTATTTGTATACCGCCCTTCTCCCGAAGGACTCAGGGCGGTGAACAGGGCAAGGGGCCCTGGGACACTGCAACTGTCATAAATATGAGTCAGTTGCCAAGCATCTCTACTGTATTTTGATCACATGACCCTGGGGATGCTGCAATAGTCATAAGTGTAAAGAACGGTCATAAGTCACAGAAGAAGTAGAAGAAGTAGAAGGAGGAGGAGGAGGAGGAGGAGGAGGAGGAGGAGGAGGAGGAAGAGGAGGAGGAGGAGGAGGAGGAGGAGGAGGAAGAAAGAAAGAAAGAAAGAAAGAAAGAAAGAAAGAAAGAAAGAAAGAAAGAAAGAAAGAAAGAAAGAAGGAAGGAAGGAAGGAAGGAAGGAAGGAAGGAAGGAAGGAAGGAAGGAAGGAAGGAAGGAAGGAAGGAAGGAAGGAAGGAAGGAAGGAAGGAAGGAAGAAGACTGTGGCAAAGGCAAGCAAGGGCAGTACCAATAGTAAGAGGCACCTTGGGTGCCATCCCAAAACAACTGGAGCACCACTTGAACATCACTGGCATTGACAAATTCGCCATTAGTCAATTGCAAAAGGCAGCCTTACTAGGAACTGCTTCCATCCTCCGACGATATCTGTAATACCATCAAACATCCACATCTGCCTATCCCAGGTCCTTGGTAAGGACTCGCTAGGTAGACAAAAATGCCAAATCCAGTCTGAACATCTGGCTGACTGTGCAATGATCAATAACAAATGTTTGTCCAATCTCTTCTTAAAAACCTCCAGTGATGAAGCACCCTCCATGTCCGAAGGCAAGTTGTTCCACTGGTTAATTGTTCTCACTGTTGGAAAATTTATAATTTCTAGGTTGCTTCTCTCTTTTTCAGTGCTGTTGTAACTTCACATGGTCATGAAATGAACTGCTGTAAGATGGTGTTTACTAAAGATCTAATTTTACCTCCAGCTTGCTAATGGTATTCTATGCAAGCTCTTTTCTATACGCCGCTTTGCACACCAACAAGTTATCCTGGGCATCCCTCTAACCCGGAGGAATATGCAGAATAACATAGGTGCCTGCCGAAAATGAGAAAAGTAGCATTGCCCTGCTGATACTACAAGACCCATCCCTTTGGGATGCACAAGCCTTCAAAAGGGGATGCACTTGCGTTGTGTTGCTGCCCCACAATTTTCAACCCACGGACCCATTGGGCTGGTCCCTCCCCTGAAGATTCTGCTGCAGGCTATTGAAACAGACTCCTGGATATTTTCAGAATAACAGAACAACAGAGTTGGAAGGGACCTTGGATGTCTTCTAGTCCAATCCCTGCTTAAGAAGGAGACCTTATATTATTCTTCTGTCCAGTCTCTTCTTAAAAGCCTCCAGTGATGAAGCACCCACAACTTCTGGAGGGAAGGCGTTTCACTGTTGAATTGTTCTCACTGTCAGGAAATTTCTTCTTCATTCCAGGTTGCCTCTCTCCTTGATTAGTTTCCATCCATTGTTTCTTGTCCTGCCTTCAGGTACTTTGGAGAATAGGTTGAGCCCCTCTTTTTTGTGGCAGCCCCTTAAATATTGGAAGAGTGCTATCACGACATCCCTAGACCTTCTTTTCACTAGACTAGACATATCCAATTCAAATTTATCCTTCTCTGGACATCTGGTAAGGACCACTTCCTAAAGCTGGAGAGTGTTTTTCCAGTCCCTGCTTGAGCTAAAATGAAATGATGGTGCAGATCTTCCTGGCTGCCTTCTCACATTCCAACATGCAGGCTGACAGGAGTGGAAAGCACATGCTACTAGTCTTCTGATTTGGTCTGGGGAACCACATGAAAAGAGTTCAGAGAAGCATCTCAGATCTCCTGAAAGGATGGCACACAAGGCAAATTCACACAAGGTTTGTTGAGTATTGTTCCAGATCAGTGGCCTTCAGTTAAGGGATGGTAGATTCCATCTGCGTGTTGGGCAATTTCCTGCTTGAGCAGGGGACGGACTAGAAGACCTCCTAGGTCTCTTTCAAAACTGTTACTCTGTGTTCTGTCAATATCTCCTAAAGGTAAAAGCCATGTCAGAGTAGACCTTCTTCCCTAGACAGGCAGTGGATTCAAGGGACAGCTATAGCAGTGATCTCTTGGGATATGTCAGGCACAAGAAATCAGGAACCAAGGCTGTTCAAATGAGTACAAGTTTATTCCATGCTAACTGTCTACAAGAATCTGAACTACTAACAGTCAAGACAAATTGGCGGTAGATAAGAGTCAACAGAATTCTAGGAGGGCTGGACTTAGATGTCTTGCGGGAGGGAAGGGACTCCAGACTGATGACATGGTTGACCCCTCTCTCCCTTGGGCTCAGCCTGACTATCTCTGACCTACATCATGCTTGCAGCTGGCTTTTTGAAGGAATATAGTCTGGATTCCCAGGAGGAAGGGACTGCATTTCAATGAGGCAAGAGACAACTCAGTTCAGATAGTTTGTGTGAGAGAAAGAGGATGAGGACAGCTGCTCCTTAATAGTTCACAGAGTATATCTTTAATGATGTAAGTAAATTGTTTTAGTTTGGCAAGATTTTCTCTATAGGAATGGAATAAGAAAGGAATCTGCTTAAAACAACCTCAAGATCCTTTCTTGATTTTGAGAGCCTGACAGGGATGGAGAAATTTGTATGGGAGAAAGAGAGTTCTTAACAGGCTCCTCCTTAACAATTCCCAGAATACATTAATTATGAAAATACTTTGCTTTAGTTTGGCAAAATTGATGTCAGATTCCAAAAACCAAGAAAGATATATTGTGATTCTCCCAAGCAGATTTCTAAATTGATCTTCAGCTATAAACAGAATCTTGCCAAACTAAAGCATGCTAACATCCCGATAAGGCATATACTCTGGGAACTGTTAGGGAGGAGCCATCTTCACCTTCTTTCTCTCACACAAACTATCTGGATCAAGTTGTCTCTTACTAACAGAATAACAGAGTTGGAAGGGACCTTGGAGATCTTAGATAGCATCACCATCAGATGGATTCGTAGCTGGCTGACAGGCCGTACTCAGCCGTACTCAATGGAACCGCATCTACATGGAAGGAAGTGTGTAGTGGGGTGCCCCAGGGCTCTGTTCTGGGCCCAGTGCTCTTCAACATCTTCATTAATGATTTGGATGAGGGGATAGATGGGGGACTCATCAAATTTGCAGATGACACCAAGCTGGCAGGAATAGCCAATACTCCAGAAGATAGGCTTAAGATACAGGAGGATCTGGACAGACTCGAACACTGGGCACTATCTAACAAAATGAAATTCAATTGTGAAAAAGTAAGGTTCTACATTTAGGCAGGAAAAATCAAATGCACAGGTATAGTATAGGTGGTACCTTGCTCAATAGTAGTAACTGTGAGAGAGATCTCGGAGTCCTAGTGGACAATCACTTAAATATGAGCCAGCAGTGTGCTGCAGCTGCCAAAAAAGCCAACACAGTGCTAGGCTGCATTAACAGAGGGATAGAATCAAGATCATGTGAAGTACTAATACCACTTTACAATGCCTTGGTAAGGCCACACCTGGAATACTGCATCCAGTTTTGGTCACCATGATGTAAAAAAGACGTTGAGACTCTAGAAAGAGTACAGAGAAGAGCAACAAAGATGATTGGGGGACTGGAGGCTAAAACATATAGGGAACGGTTGCTGGAATTGGGTATGTGTAGTTTAATGAAGAGAAGGGTGAGGGGTGACAGGATAGCAGTGTTCCAATATCTCAGGGGCTGCCACAAAGAAGAGGGAGCCAAGCTATTCTCCAAAGTGCCTGAAGGCAGGACAAGAAGCAACGGATGGAAACTAGTCAAGGAGAGAAGCAACCTAGAACTAAGGAAAAATTCCCTGACAGTGAGAACAATTAACCAGTGGAACAACCTGCCTCCAGAAGTGGTGAATGCTCCAACACTGGAAGTTTTTAAGAAGAGATTGGACAGCCATTTGTCTGAAATGGTATAGGGTTTCCTGCCTTAGCAGGTGGTTGGACTAGATGACCTCCAAGGTCCCTTCCAACTTATTATTATTATTATTAACCCCTGATCAAGCAGGAGACCCAAACCATTTTATACAAGTGGCTGTCCAGTCTCTTCTTAAAAGCCTCCAGTGTTGGAGCACCTACAACTTCTGGAGAGAAGCCACTCCACTGGATAATTGTTTTTTTTTCTGTCAAGAAATTTCTCTTATTTCTAGGTTGCTTCTCTCCTGGATTAATTGATTACTCCTGGATTACTCCTTTGAAATGCAGCCCCTCCCTCTGGGAATCCAGACCACATTCCATCACAGCCCTCCTGGGAGTGGCAGGGGGCTTGTTAAGATCTTGAACTGAGTTTCTTCAGTTGTAGCTGTATCTGAAGTGTTCCCTCAAGGTTCAGGGATCATGCTGGTGCTGCCAAATAAAATGAGATTTCTGAGATCTATTCATGTCATCCCTGGGGCAGGGGTCCTTTTTAATTGGATTGTGCTGGAGATGAACAGAGCTTGGGAGCTGGGTAGGAAGTGGGATTAATGCTGGTGCTCAGTTGCCAGCAAATAACCCTTCAGTCATGAAGGCTGCGAGAGTCTGCATGAGTCATAACCAGCAAGAAGTGATTTAATGAAATTCTGCACTAATGTGAAGGAAATGGGCGAACGAGGAAATATAAAGAAAGGGATGCTCACATTCAAAACATTCTTAAGTGTAACATCTATGATTTTTTTTCCTGTTAGACATTTTAGAGTGTGGCATAAAAGGCAGGAAGGAGATGTTTTCAAGCCAACGCGGTTCTGACGCCTGCAGCCTTTATAGGATGTAAAAATGCAAAGGAAAAACCTGAGACAGGGATTATTTCTGCCTGACCTATCCAGAAGAGCAGAGCCAGGTGGACAATTGTCTCACAATGTTGGTGATGCCAGATGTGAGTCAGCCCTTCTTCGGAAGCTCCCGCCTCACTTTGTGCGTGGCCAGAGGAAAAAAGCTTTGCTCGGAGGAACTAACAGAATAATAGATTCGGAAGGGACCTTGGAGGTCTTCTAGTCCAACCAAAACTAGAACCCAGATTAACATTGGAACAGAGTCAAGATCAAGTGAAGTGTCAATACCACTTTATAACGCCTTGGTAAGGCCACACTTGGAATATTGCATCCAGTAACCACAATATAAAAAAGATGTTGAGACTCTGGAAAGAGTGCAGAGAAGAGCAACAAAGATGGAGGCTAAAACATATGAAGAACAGTTGCTGGAATTGGGTATGTCTAGTCTAATGAAAAGAAGAACTAGGGGTGACATAATAGCAGTGTTCTTATGTCTCAGGGGCTGCCACAAAGAAGATGGGGGTCAAGCTATTCTCCAAAGCACCTGAAGGCGGGACATGAAGCAACGGATGGGAACTAATCAAGGAGAGGAGCAACCTGGAACGAAGGAGGAATTTCCTGACGGTGAGAACAATTCAACAGTGAAACACCATCCCTCCAGAGGTTGTGGGTGCTTCATCACTGGAGGCTTTTAAGAAGAAATTTCCTGACAGCTAGCACAATTAATCAGTGGAATGGCTTCCCTCCAGAAGTGGGTGCTCCATCACTGGAGGCTTTCAAGAAGGGATTGGACAACCATTTGTCTGAAATGGTATGGATTCTCCTGCTTGAGTAGGGGGTTGGACTAGAAGACCTCCAAGGTCCCTCCCAACTCTGGTGTTCTGTTCTGTTCTGTTATTCATATCTGAGCATGACCAAAGAAAGCACCCATCCCTATTTCAGGGCCACAGAGAAAGGCCCCCCCCTCTATCCCCAGAGAGTCATCTGCTTGGTCTGCTTATTTTATTTCTCCAGCATTTTGCATTTTTATACTTCTGCTATAAGCCACCTGGGGAGACTTTTGTTTAAGCTGAAGGGTGGCAATCTGAGCACTTTCCAAGCGAGGAAAGGAACACATGTTTTGCTAGCATCAAGAGGGGTTTGACGGTTGCGCTGGCTCCCTCAGGAAGCGCCATCTTCCCTCAGCAGCCATCTGTCTCAGAGGCCAGCACTGAGCAGAGACCAGAGGAGGAAAAAGGAAGTGCCTGCTGGGTCAGGACAAACTCCCACAGCCTGACCTTTGCTCCCTGCGTCGGCCAGCCCCCGCCCACCTCCGGTGACACCCCCACACAGACACATCCTAGAACAGTGATGGTGAACCTTTTAGAGACCGAGTGCCCAAACTGCAACCCAAAACCCACTTATTTATCGCAAAGTGCCAGGGCTACATCAGCACTGTGGTGCCCTCAGGGGTGGCGGGGGGCGTGGCCCACTGGGTGGGTGTGGCTGCAGTGGTCACGGCAGACTGGGTAAGCTTGGCCGGGGCCAGTCCCTCACCATCTCCGGGGCATCCCTGGGGGGGCCAATGCCACTTGCTCGCTCACTTCCTGCCCTGTCACATCCAAACGCCACGTGCTCGCTACTCTGGCGAACTCTGCTGGGGCAATGGCGCGTGTGCCCACAGAAAGGGCTCTGAGTGCCGCCCCTGGCATGCGTGCCATAGGTTCGCCACCACTGTCCTAGAAGTTAGTCATCTGGAGCTATGCTGCCCCCAATCCGGGGGAGAGGACCAGCCCTCAACTATCTTGGCCTCCCCCACTTTTATTTTTTCATGTATTTATTCCATTTCTTATACCCGTCCATCTCAGTCAGGGTGCCCTACCATTCCAAAACCATAAAAACAATTAAAATGATAAAAAGCATTCTGAAAGCAATGAAAATATCCAAAATTATTACAGGTGATCCTCAACTTACAACCACTTGTTTAGTGGCTGTTGAAAGTTACAACAGCACTGAAAAAAGTGAGTTATGACTGTTTTTCACATACGACCGTTGCAGCATCCCCAGCATCACGTGATCAAAGTTGAGACGCTTGGCAGCTGACTCATATTGATGACGGTTGCAGTGTCCCAGGGTCATGTGATCTTGTTTTGCAAAGCCAATGGTGAAGTCAGATTCACTTAACAGCCGTGTAACTAGCTGAAAAATTGCAGTGATTCCCTTAACAACTGTGGCAAGAAAGGTTGTAAAATGGGACAAAACTCAATAACTGTCTTGCTTAGCAATGGAAATGTTGGACTCAATTGTGGTCTTAAATCAAGGACTAGCTGTATATACACAGCAACCAAGATACTTGGCTAGTTAATAGGAAAGATAGGAAATGGGGCTCTCACACAGTCTGAACCCCAAGCCTTGGGAACGCAGCCATGTTTTTAGGGCCCTATGAAAGCCAGAAAGGTTGGGGCCCTTCTGATCTCCAATGGGAGCAGGGACCACTACAGGAAAGGCCCTGCCAACCAACTGTCAACATCCAGCTTGAGGATCCAAATAAATAACCAGGGTCATTCCATTCCTGAAAATCTTACTGTTTATTGCATACATGGCATGGCACTGTCAAAGCAAACAGTCAAAGCAAACTGTCAAACCTTAGAGTGAAGGTTCCAGGACACTAGATCATAGAATTAAGCAATAGTCTCTTCGCCCAACCCCCCACCCTCTTGCGCAGTCCCTGTAAACAGTTTCATTTTGTTATTTGAACCGTCTGCTTCTCTTCCACACCTGCTGCATTGTCCTTGGGAATGGTTCAGGCTCTCACGATCTTCAACTGAATCCAAAGGGTTTCATTTCTCCATCTAAACATTTCTAAAGCAACGCCTCCCCACCCCACCCCACCACCCACCCCCTTAACTCTAATGACAAGTCGAAATGAAGAGGCACGTAGCTGTCAAAGTTTCATTCTTGAGACTGACCCTCTTTGGCTGATGGAAGCTGCTGCGTGCCGCAACCTGCTGGATCGAATTGAACGTTATCCTTTGCATTCAACAGGGATGTTGGTCAAGCCTGAGAGGCCTTGCAGAAGCTTCCACTTTGTCAGGTAGAATCCCGGGTGGAATCCAGCCTGGTCCTGAGCAATAGAGCCACACCTATCTAGTTCTCCTTCATTCCCACTGTGGAAAGCACCACCTGGCAAAGCTTCCCCTTCAGCCTGTGATTATTTGTGGAAACCGTTGCCAAGGATGCGGATTTTCCTTAGGGGCAGAGTCTGCCACTGGAAAAGGCAGGTGGGAAGCAGCCTCGCTCTTGGGTCCACAGATCTATGAAGACCTTGGCACTGCCATCCGGTGCCTTCCTTCAAGTCTGGCGGCAGGGAGACTAATTACCGATGCAATTAGAAATGGCACTTTCAGCTCATTACAGGAATTCCTCAGTCAACAACGCAATTATTCCAGCAATCTTTCAAGGAGAGAAAACACCACTTGCTGGTAGGGAGGAGAGGAAGGCAGCCATCAGAGTGGGAATCGTCGGCATGGAGGAAAAAGACAGAACTCAGTTGACTGTTGGGCAACCTGGGACCCATCAAGCCGCCCTGAATTGGCTTCCTATTTGCTTCTGAGTACAGGCAAAGTGGGACGCGGTGGCTCAGTGGGTTAGGACGCTGAGCTTGTCGATCAGATGGTCGGCAGTTTGGCGGGTTGAATCCCGAGTGCCGCGTAGCAGAGTGAACGCCTGTTACTCGTCCCAGCTTCTGCCAACCTAGCAGTTCGAAAGCACGTAAAAAGGCAAGTAGAAAAATAGGGACCACTACGGTGGGAAGGTAACAGCGTTCTGTGCGCCTTTGGCGTCTAGTCATGTCGGCCACATGACCACGGAGACGTCCTCAGACAAGCGCTGGCTCTTTGGCTTTGAAACGGAGATGAGCACTGGCCCCAAAGTTGGAAACGACTAGCACGCATGTGCGGGGGAACCTTTACCTTTACCTTTTATAGGCAAAGTGCTGCTTTTAACCCTCAAGGCTCTTTATGGCTTGATGCCCCGTTATCTGTAGGATAGCATCCCCTCCGTCAAGTCAGCCCATCCAAGGAAAAACAGAAATGTTCGTGGAGGGAAGTGGAAGTGCAGTTTTGGGGAGATGGGACCAGCCCTCTTCATGGCCTCCTGTTAGAGATTCATCTGTTTCTCATTGATAACATGGGCAAAGAATTTTGGACATAACATAGAACTAGAAAACTGGCAAAGCCTTTAGGGAAGAAATTCTAAAATAACAAAAGCGGTAGCGTACAAAGAAAATTTATATAAAATGTTTTATAGATGGCATTTAACACCAGTGTGGTTAGCAGAAATGTTTAAAAACATATCAAGCAATTGTTGGAAATGTAAACAAAAAACAGGCACTTATTATTACCATCTTTGCTGGACATGCTCTAAAGCCAAAAGATTCTGGTTAAGAATACATGTATGGTAAGGAAAATGGTTAAAAAACACATAGATTTTAAGCCAGAATTATTTTTGTTAGGCATAATTGTAGGAAATTATGAGAAAGAGTGTATATATTTAATTGTACATATATTAACTGCAGCAAGAATTGTATTCGCTCAACATTGGAAAAATGAAGATTTACCAACGGAGGAAGAGTTAATCAAAAAAAAATCTTAAGAGTGTGCAGAAATGGATAGATTGACATTGAAAAGGAAAGAGAAAGAAGATTCAGTTTATTTTAGAACGTGGGATTCCTTTTATCATTGGTTAGAAAAACGAGGTAGAGAGAAAGGAACTTAATATGTATTAGTAAGTGTGGAAAGTCAGCCCCCCCCCCAGAGAAAGAAATATTTTTGGAAATATTTAAAAGACAGAATATATTTCCCTAAAGCAGGGGTGTCAAACTCAATTTCATTGAGGGCTGCATCAGCATTGTGGTTGCCCTCAGGGGGCCGGGTGGGTATGGCCAGGGTGGGCGTGGCCTACTGGGTGGGCGTGGCTAGAGTGCGTATGGCCTACTGGGTGGGCGTGGCCAGCTTTACATCATTCGCATCAAGGGTGCCTATGGGAGCCTGGGCAGGAGTGGGACAGATCTGAGGGTCTCTGGCAGGAGGAGGGTCTCTGGGCCAGGGCCAAGGCAGTGGGGGCCATTCACTCACTGTTTCCAGGATGGCTTCGCGGGCCACATGAAACCACTTTGTGGGCCGGATCTGGCCCCCGGGCCTTGTGTTTGACATGTCTGCCCTAAAGGATTTAAAGGCAGAAACCAACACCAACACCATCCAGGTCTCTCTGTCCCAAACTGAAACCAAGTCTGCAGAAATGCAGATGTGATAATCTTGTCAGAAAGACTGGAGTCAGGAAACTGGGATTAGGAAGAAAGATCCCTAGAATCAACACCAAAAATCTAAGAGGCATCAGCCCCAGCCCCTGAGAAGCAGGATACGACCTTTGGGACATAATAGGATTAACGTCAGAATACCAGAAAGGCACACTCAGACTCAGGTCAAAGTTCATGCCACAGGGAACAATTCCAAACAAAAGGCTCCAGAGGGTATAAAAACCCACTCCCTACATGTGCTCGCTCTCTTTTTCTTCCAGAGCCATCTTCCTGTCTGCCTCTCCTCTTCAATAAACTGCAACCTTCTTTCTAAAGTAGTCGCCATGTTGTTTATTCCCGGCTTGGACTGAACCATGATGAAGACTTTTCCTTCAACATAAGTTAAATGTTGGAACCCAGACAATATGCTGCTGATAAAATATTAAGCACTTGTGATTATAAAAATTAATAAAAATATGTATATAAAAGAAGATTCAGCTGTTTCTGACAACACCTGCTTTCTTGAGGCAAGTAGAGGAAGTCTTCCAGCTCACATTGACTGTTCAAAGTTAAAACGTCACTGAAAAAGGTGATTTGTGACCACCTTAACAAGCCTTGCAGCATCCCCAGGGTCACGTGATCAAAAGTCAGATGCTTCACTCATATTTATGACGGTTTGCAGTGTAGACGAATGACATGATCCCTTTTACAAACTTCTCACAAGCAAAGTCAATGGGGCAGGCAGATTCACTTAGCAACCCTGATCCTAACATCCTAATGATCGCAGTGATTCAGTTAACAACTGTGGCAAGAAAGGTCATAAATGGGGCAAAACTCACAACTGTCTCACTTAGCAACGTAAATTCTGCGCTCCGTTGTAGTCATAAATTGAGGACGACCTGTATTCTTTATTTGTGAGCCGCCAAGATTTCTGTGTCTGGGGCAGGATATAAGTTTGAGTAATAAATAAAAACGGGCAGAGAAGACCCACCAGCCTAGCATCCTTAAATTCTAAAGTTTAAATCAGTTCTTCCCAGCTTGATCTCCAAATTTATTGGATGTGGGTCTTTTGGGTGGCAACTCCTTTCTAACTGTTTACCTTTTTGCCAGGATGTCAGTCATTACTTTCTTACTTGAGCTCCTAATTTCGACATCAGACTCGGATATGTCTCTGCCTTGTCTAGAAGGACCAGGAATGAAAGGAGAGCAGCCTTCCAGTATTTGAGGGGCTGCCACAAAGAAGAGGGGGTCAGCCTACTCCTCAAAGCATCTGAAGGCAAGACAAAGAAGAGAGGGCCAATCTATTCTCCAAAGCACCTGAAGGCAGGACAAGAAGCAATGGATGGAAACTAATCAAGGAGAAAAGCAATCTAGAATTAAGGAGAAACTTCTGTACAGTGAGAACTGCTTCCAGAAGTTGTGGGTGCTCTATCACTGGAGATTCTTAAGAATGGTATAGGGCCGTGGTGGCAAACCTATGGCACGGGTGCCACAGGTGGCATGCAGAGCCCTCTCTATGGGCACGCGCACCGTCGCCCCAGTCCTAGGCCTTCAGCTGGGTTTTATAAAACCTTTTCGCTTTAGGCCTTCATCGCTGTGTGCAAAAAAAGGTTCAATCAATCAATTGATTTCAACTTCTCGTGGGGAAAAAAAGATCTTGCAAAGTTGGAATTGATTGATTGAACTTTTTAGTCCCACCCAGTCTGCCATTACCACCGCAGCCACGCCCACCCAATGGACCACGCCCACCCAATGGGCTACACCCACCCAATGAGCCACACACAGCCGGCACCTGATGATACATAAGTGGGTTTTGGGTTGCAGTTTGGGCACTCGGTCTCTAAAAGGTTCGCCATCACTGGTACAGGGTTTCCTGCTTGAGCAGGAGGTTGGACTACAAGGCCTCCAAGGCCCCTTCCAACTCTGTTATTCTGTTATTCTGTCTTCTGTGGGTCTCTTTGTCCATTCTTCCGAGCGTCAGCATCTTCTCCCTTCCAACAACTCATCGCATTCTGTGTCCACAGTAGCCGAGTCTGCACTTCATGAACGGTGCTTCCAGGAGGCAGTCTGGATTCAATTCATCAATTATGGAACGATTGATTCTTCTTGGAGTCCAAAGTAGTCTCAGCCATGTCCTCCAGCCTCACAATTGAAAGGCATCCATTTCTCTTTGTTAAACCTTTCTGACAATCCCATTTTTTTGCAGCCATGTTACAAGACAGAGAATTATAGCCACGGCAATGGACGTGCTGGAGACCTGCCAGCAGGCAGAAATCATGGGATTTCCTGTCAATGTTGGCCTTTCCTTGGGGACAGCTAGATTAAACTGGCAGGGTTTCCATTAGGAGGGAGAAGCTTCTCAGATATTCCGTTGTGCAATTCCAATTCCACAAACTGCTTGCGATCTTTGCTGTGGTGGTTGTTCTCTTTGGCTTCCTTTAAGGGCTCGTGGCTGAGAGGAGGATTGTGATCCACAGAGCAGAAAAAAAAAACAAAAACCCAGAAGCAACAGTGTTATTGAAGCTCCTTTGTGACACAGGTCAGATGTGCAACAAGGGACAGAGAGAAGGAGCCCCTTACTTTGGGAGACAGAACCATAGATTAGTAGCTCTGGAAGGAACCTTGTGTGCTGTCCTATTCACTCACACACAAACACAACTGGGGTTTAGTCGGTTTATTAATACAGGGCTTTTCAACCAGTGGTACGGGTACCACCTGTGGGACATTGGCACCTGGCAGGTGGTACGCGACCATCCTAGAAAAGTGGGAGCAGGGGAGGGGAATGAGCTGAGCTGGTGGCAGCACCGCACAAGCCTGAGCGAGAGACGGCTGAAGCTGCAGGGCTGTCAGGGCTCAGCGGAAGTGCCAGGATCAGTGCCAGGATCCAGCTGGAGCTCGGCGCTGATCCTGGTACTTCTGCTGAGCCCAGAAGAAGCACCGATCAGCTGGAATGTTGCAGCATCTCCAGGGTCTTGTGATTTACATTCAGATGCTTGGCAACTGATTCATATTTATGACAGTCACAGTGTCCCAGGATCATTATATTTAATCGTTTTTTTAACTTTTGTATTCTGTTTTTATATTTATTGCCCTGTACACCGCCCTGAGTCCTTCGGGAGAAGGGCGGTATAAAAATATAATAAATAATAAATAATGTGAAGTGACCAAAACCTGCTGCAACCACTCAGCAGATCTCCCAGGGTCATGTGAAGTGACCAAAACCCGCTGTAACCACCCAGCAGATGGGTGGGGGAATAAAAACCAAACACCTCCCCCACGCCACCTCCACTGCCAATCCTCAACAGAAATGCTCACAACAATGAAAACCACGGACAGGAGGAAGAGCGCTGTCGGGCGGGCAGGCAGGTGTCTTGCTCGGCTGTGGCTTGTGGGGGCACTTTTTTCAGTGCCACTGTAACTTCGAACAGTCACTAAGCTAGCTGTTGTAAGTCAAGGACTACCTGTACTTCATCACTTTTTCCTTTTTTTTTTGGTCATCAGGTTTTTGCTAAGCGACTGGTGGTACTCGGATGTTGCCATATCCTAAAAGTGGTACAATGGGTGAAAAGGTTGAAAAGCCCTGTATTAATATTCCCCCTCAACTCCCTTCACCGAAAACCCAGAACTGTCCCAATTAAGTCCAGCCACAAGCTAGTCCACAGAGCAATGGTCAAAGAATCCACAAGGCACTTGAAAGTTTCTCAATCCAAATAAATCCACCAGGCAAACTTAAATCCACAACACAAGAGAGTTCACGAGGCACGAAAAGCCCAGAGTTTCCAAGGCACGATCCAAGTGAAGACACGGTATCAATCCAAAGCAAGGCAGGAATCACAACAACCAGAAAACACACAGTTAGGAAACAAATACATTGTTCCCAGCAACACCTCCATCCATCCACTGTGCTCAATAGCCAGCTTCTGGTGCAGCCCATCAAGAAGGGCAAGGCTTTCTCCTCATAGGTAGTTTGGCTGACCTTCTCTGCCCTACGTGTCCTTGTATTTAGGTGCAGAAGGCTGGCTGCAGCTGCATGCCTTCCCCACCTGAAGCCTCAGGACAATCCTGCTACAGCTGTGCTTCAACCAAATCCCTCACGGAGGGCTGCTCGGAGCCATCAATCAACTCCCCTCCTGATGTGCCAGGAACTGGCTCATCCTCCCCTGAGCTGACATCTAGAGAGGTATCTGGGGAAGCATCCGTGGGAGTCTTCACATCTTGGAGGTCTTAGTCCAGCCCCCGGGAGCCTAGTCATTTTTTAAAAAAACTTCCCTTGATGTTTCTGTCTTGATGCTTAGTGCCAGTAGGTGATCTTATTTATTTATTTATTTATTTATTTATTTATTTATTTATTTATTTATTATTGGGACTTATATGCCGCCCGATCTCCCGAAGGACTCAGGGCGGCTAACAACAATAACATACAATAAATACAGAAATTAAGATAAAATTAAAATTAAAGGCCTCTGTACAATAAATTAAAATTAAAATTAAAATAAATTAAAAATTAGAGTTAAAAAATTAAAAACATAATTAAAATCCCTGTCAGTCCAGGTTAGCCAGGTGGAAAAGGAGTGTTTTGAGGCCACGGCGAAAGGACTGGAGATCTTGGGCCATCCGAAGCTCATGGGGGAGCTGGTTCCACAGGGCTGGCGCTCCCACAGAGAAGGCCCTCCCCCTGGGGGTCGCCAGCCGACATTGTCTAGCCGACGGTACCCTGAGGAGGCCTTCTCTGTGTGAGCGTACTGGACGATGGGAAATCGTTCCCGGCAGCAGATGGTCCTGCAAGTATCCCGGGCCTAAGCCATGTAGGGCTTTAAAGGTAAGTACCAGCACCTTAATTCTCACCCGGAGGGCAACCGGTAACCAATGCAACTCATGCAGGAGGGGTGTAATATGGGAGATCTTGCCATCTCGGCCAGCCCACACAAATCCCAGATCCTTCATTTCAACGCTATCTTTGGGCACGAGGGTCTATTTCTAGTTTCCCCTCTAGCAGGTTTTTCTGCTTCCTACTGACCGCTTTCGATGGGCATTGTCCTCCTGTTGGAAGAGATTGCGCAACACAAAAAAAATATTACAATTCCCTTTCATGAAGCATGATTCCCATCACATCTTGTGCCTGAATAAATAAACAACCGAAAAGGTGGCTTACAGAAGCCACCAGTGGATTCTCACCAGTGCTAAGCCATAAGCCTAACCCCCGTCAAGAGTATTGCGTGCATTATGGTGGCATCCCAGTTTGGGGGCTCTTGAAAAGCAAAACGGAAAACAAAGCAAGAAACAAAACCTTTCACCCCCAAAAGACTTGCATGGAACCGGCTTGGTGGTGGCTCTCTGCTCCCTCCTCCCTGGAGAACCTGCAAGACGGAAGGCGACTGAGATCCATCCCTCTTTCGTGGTTCCTCTGAATATGGCCCACAAGGTTAGTTTGTGCTCGTTCGTTTAGCTCTCTTCTTACTCACGTGAATAAGAATCCACCACTTAAATATGAGCCAGGGTGCTGACAGAAAAGACAAAGCAATCCTGAGCTGCATTCAGCCTCTTATTCCACTCAACAAATCCTCCTTTAGGGCTCTGGTTGGTCCATGCTTCAACTAAAGCCCACTAGACTGACATTCTACATTCTGCATTCCAGATACGTCAACACACCAACCCATGTGCCAGACCTGCAGAGGCTTCCTGCTGTCCACGTGTGCCTTTAAGGGTTGTCATGGCTTCCTTTCCAAGTATTGACAGCTTAACCAGTCAACTCTGTAGAGAGGTTGTCCAAACGGATCACCCCAAAATCGACAAATGTGCCAACATGCTGGTTGGTGAGGGCTTCGTCCAAGATCAAAAGCTACCAGCAGTCATGGATTTCACTAACACGCTTGCTGCAAGGTTACAGTCCATGGCCCAAAGCACCCTCACTCCAGAGGTGGGCAAAGAGGACACCCCATGGAGGCCAAGAGAGGTAAGATAAATGGGGCCCATGCCAGTTCTAGCAGAGATCAACAACCGGGTTTTCCAGCAATGGGAACTCAGCCCCAAAATTGGGGAGAGGAAGGAAGGAAGGAAGGAAGGAAGGAAGGAAGGAAGGAAGGAAGGAAGGAAGGAAGGAAGGAAGGAAGGAAGGAAGGAAGGAGAGATCTCTTTAAGAAGAAATTGTCCAATGTTCTTTAAGAAAGATTGGACAAGCATTTGTCTGAAATGGTATAGAGTTTCCTGCTTGAGCAGGGGGGTGGACTAGAAGACCTCCAAGGTCCCTTCCCAGTCTGTGACTCTGGAAAGGAAAAAAGGAAAAAAGGAAGGAAGGAAGGAAGGAAGGAAGGAAGGAAGGAAGGAAGGAAGGAAGGATGGATCTGAATATGAAACAGCCACTATTGCGAGATGCCTTGAAACAGCATTTGGCAACTTTAGTCATTTTAAGATGTGTGGACTTCAGCTCCCAGAATACCTCAGCCAGCCAGGCTATTTTGAGAGTTGAAGTCCACCCATTTTGAAATGACTAAGGTTGCCAAACGCTGCCAAGAAATAAGTGAATTGGATGGCTGTACTTGCTCCTCTGTTGTTCTTGGCTGCTGACTCTGAATCAGACGAATACCTCGCTTGTTTCACAGAGAATATTCTGGAATCTGGGAAGGTGCAGGAAATATTCCAGAGGCAGGAGGGAAAGATGTGCAGCTAATGAAGGAGGAGTCGTGGGAAGGCTAAGGGGTCAAAGAAGGCAATGTGGAAGCCACAATCATGCAATTTATGCCCCCGTCCCATTTTTACATGTGTTGCATGGTGAACACATGTAAAAAAAAACCGGTGGGGTTTCGTTATGTAATCCCAACCCCCATCAACTCTTTTTGTCACCTCTTCTGCAGAGGTCGCAACCTGCCCTAGTTTAGAAGATGGTGACCACAATGAAGCCGAACTCTAAAATGATTACCGGTCGTCCTCGGGTTATGACCACAACTGAGCCCCAAATTGCTCAGCGAAGTGAAAGATTGGTTAAGTGGGTTTTGCCCCGTTTTATGACCTTTCTTGTCAGAGTTGTTAAGCGAATCACTGCAGTGGTTAAGCTAGTAACACGGAGGCTAAATGAGTCCAACTTCCCCGCCTTGACTTTGCTTGTCAGAAGGGTGCCCCGACACCGTGACCATCGTAAATACGAGCCGGTTGCCAAACCTCTGAATTTTGATCCCCCGACCGTGGGGGAATGCTACAATGGTCCTAAGGGTGAAAAAAGGACAGTGCCATTGTACCTTTGAACACTAAACAAACTGTTGTAAGTCAAGGACTTTCTGTAAATGGTCTGGCTTTGTACAGAGACAGAAAATACCGATAAAACTCAAGTAAATATAAACCCAGCGTATCGTGGGTCTTAGGCCCTGACCCAGACACTCTCCTGCTGTTGAGGGTGGGCAGATCAATCCTATTTATTGCAACTCCTCAGCTGATAAAGGCGTGGACCTCCTGGTGAGGTGACCCTCTGAGTATAAAGTCAGCCAAAGACCCCCAAGGGTGGCCCTGTTGCCCTCCAGGCTCTCAGATTTGCCCCTCTGCTGGCAGTGAAGCTTTAGGGCCTCTGCCCCTGCCTTAAAGGTAAAGGTTCCCCCACACATACGTGCTAGTCATTTCCAACTCTAGGGGCCGGTGCTCATCTCCGTTTCAAAGCCGAAGAGCCAGCGCTTGTCCGAGGACGTCTCCGTGGTCATGTGTCCGGCATGACTAGACGCCAAAGGCGCACGGAAAGCTGTTACCTTCCCACCATCGTGGTCCCTATTTTTCTACTTGCATTTTTACGTGCTTTCAAACTGCTAGGTTGGCAGAAGCTGGGACGAGTAACAGGCGCTCACTCTGCTACGCGGCACTCGGGATTCGACCCGCCAAACTGCCGACCTTCTGATCGACAAGCTCAACATCCTAACCCACTGAGCCACCGCGTCCCTTCACCGCCCCTGCCTTGGAGACCCCCAAATTTATCATTTAACTCCAGGCGGCCCCAGTACTCAGCATCCCTCCCAACTGTTACAATGAGCCTGGAGCTCAGCTTTTCAGGCGGGCAGGGCTAATTAATTGGCAAGAGGTGGGTGGATGGTGCCAAGAGCTGGCAGCAGGTCAGCCCCTCACTCTGATCACTCAACATGATGGATCTGCTACTCTCCAAAGGGCTGGATTCTCATACCTCCCACCATCTGGGTTGCTGTTCGAGCTGAGTGCCGGAAAAGAATGTCTGTGTTATTTATTTTATTTTATTTTATTTTATTATTTTATTTTATTTTATTTTATTTTTTATTTTATTTTTTATTTTATTTTTTATTTTATTTTTTATTTTATTTTATTTTATTATTTTATTTTTTATTTTATTTTATTTTATTATTTTATTATTTTATTTTATTTTATTTTATTATTTTATTTTATTTTATTTTATTATTTTATTTTATTTTATTTTATTTTATTTTATTTTATTTTATTTTATTTTATTTTATTATTTTTTTATTTTAGCTTAGCTTAGCTTACCTTAGCTTAGCTTATAGTTTAGTTATTTAGTTTAGTTTAGTTTAGTTTAATTATTTATTATTTTATTTTATTTTTATTTTATACATTATTTTATTTTATTTTATATTTTATTTATTTTATTATTTATTTAGAAAATTGATATGGTTGCCCACTCAGTGACTGTGGGAGGCTTACAAAACATAAGAACCCCCGTGTACAACAATAAAAACAACAACCCCACCCCTCCTGGTGACAACAATCAATCAAACAAGCCACTTGGTGGGCTCCATCCCACTCTGGACTCCCCAGGCCTGTTGGCAGAACCAGGTCTTCAGCTCCTTGTAAAAGAATGTCAAAGGGGGCGGGGGTGAGGTCAGTCCTATCTCTGCAGGAATCATGTTCCAAAAAAAGGGAGCCACCATGAAGAAGGCCCTTCTTCTAAGTCCTACCAGATGTACCCCCTTAGGGGACGGGACCTGCAACATTCCTGCCTCCCTGCTCTGGTGGGTCAGGCAGATACAACTAGGAAGAGATGGTCCTTCAGACAACCTGGTCCCAGGTCATGTAGGGCTTTAAAAGTGACAGCCAGCACCTTGAATTGGACCACAAGCAAATGGGCAGCCAACGCAGCTACCTACAGGAGAGGTGACCCATTGGCCCCAGTAAAACCTACACAAGACAAAGGCCGTGGCTGGAGGCCCAGGAGGCCAGAGAGGGGCTCCTTCACGGCAGACAAAGGCCAGAGTCTCCAAGCTGAGTGCAGCCCTGCTGAGCAAAAGGACAAAGGGACAGGCATGGACCTGTCCAAGATCAAGAGGCCTTCTGTCTGGCTTGGCCTGGCAATTAGCTTCCCGAGTCATTCAGGATTGCTGGAAGGAAAAACATCAAAAGAATATTTCATCTCCACCCACACCTCCACTACCCCTTCAAAACTGCCATTTCAGAACAGACAGTAGAGTTTCAACACTTGACAGTTTGGCCAGATGGATGTGACAGATCAAACATTTTCAGTGTTTTTCAGGCCACAAGCCGGCATCACCAAAGGGAACCTTTAGGCGCTTCCCCCCACTATTTGAAACACTCCAGGTTTCTTAAAAAGCCCACCTCTGCCTGCCCTTCACACCCAACTGAAGATGATGTGGAATATAATAAACTAACAAGCAGAAGAGAAATCATGGAATCCTAGCAGAAAATTGGGAAGGTCACTTGGTCCAAGCTCTTTGGCCAGTCTACTACAGTCCTCCTGACAGATGGACAGATGGATTCTGTGTGAACGTCTCCAGGGAAGGAAAACCCACCATTTTCAAATGTAATTTCATTCATTTCTGAATAGCTGATTAGGTTAGTAAATCCTTCCAGATGTTCACTCAAAATTAACTTCCTTTGAATTTAAGCCCATTGTTTCTTGTCCTGCCCTCAACATGATTGCCTTTCAGATACTTGAAGACAGCCATCGTGTTTCTCCACTGTTTTTATTTCTCCAGACTAAACAAAGCTGTGGGTTTCTGAAAACTGTGAAAAAGCACAAGACGAGTTCAGCTTGAATCCTACCGAGATGGAGAGACATCTAGGAAACATCTGGGCACTGCAATAACCTCCGTCTCAAGGGGGGGCAGCTGTGACCTGGGGCTCCTCCTGAACTCACAGCTGTTGCTCAGCCCAGAGGTGGAGATCATAGCCAGGACCGTCTTCATCAGCTTTGCCTGGACTAAAGTGCCCTCATCACTCGCTAATTGGACTCCTGCAGCCTGCTCTACATGGGGCTGCCTTTGGAGACAGTCCAGCAGCTGCAGTTGGAACAAAATACAGAAGCTCAATTAGAAGGGGAACAGCCCTACTCATCACAAAAAGGGCCAATGTTCCAGTCACCACATTGATTGTCTCTCAACTTCTGAGAGAATTCAGTGTTGGTGACGCACGTATACAATCAGCAACTCCTAGTCAGGAGCAAATCAGTCCAGGTGGACCGATCATTTAGAGACAGGAGACCATCCCAAAAAGTAGTCCATGGGGGCTGGGAAGGAGATGAATGAGGTGACAAGCCTTTTCTGTGATGCCTCCCCCACTCTTTGCAATATTCCCCCAGAAAAATACATGCTGACATGCCAAAAATTAATTAAATGTTTTAATTAATTAAATACATTTTTAAATAGGTTTTGTGCTACAACGTTCCAGGCTCTAGCTCAGGGGTCTTCAAACTTGGCCCTTTTATGACTTGTGGACTTCAACTCCCAGAATTCCTCAGCCAGGCACGCTGGCTGAGGAATTCTGGGAGTTGAAGTCCACAAGTCATAAAAGGGCCAAGTTTGAAGACCCTTACTCTAGCTCAGTGGTAGGCAACCTCGGCTCTTTTATGACTCATGGACTTCAACTCCCAGAATTCCTGAGTCAGCTGACTCAGGAATTCTGGGAGTTGAAGTCCATGAGTCATAAAAGAGCTGAGGTTGCCTACCCCTGCTCTAGCTGATGGATTACACTTCTGTTGATGCCGCCTGGGATTGCATTTGCTTTTTTGGCAGCTGCATCACTGTGTTGGCTCATGTTCGGCATGTGCCACCAAAATACCCAGAATCCATTTGTAAGAGTTGCTGCCCTTTATGGTTCGCCTTCGAATTTTCCTACCTAAACCAAGAACTTTGCATTAATCCCTGTTGACATTCATCTCGCAGGTTTATGCCCATTATCCCACTTGTCACGTTCCTCCCAAATCTTGATACCCACCACGTTACCAGGTTTACTACCCTTCTACTTTTGTGTCAGAATAACAGAACAACAGACTTGGAAGGGACCTTGGAGGTGTTCTAGTCTAACCCCAACTCTTTCATTGTCTATCATTCCAGGCAAGTGGGTTGTCCAGTCTCTTCTTAAAAGCTTCCAGTCATGGAGCACGCACAACTTCTGGAGGCCAGTCGTTCCACTGGTTAATTTTTCTAATTGTCAGGAAATTTCTCCTTCATTCCAGGGTGCTTCTCTCCTTGATTAGTTTCCACCTGTTGCTTCTTGTCCTGCCTTCAGGTGCTTTGGAGAATTGATGGACACCCCTGCCCCTTCTTTGTGGCAGCCCCTCAAATATTGGAAGGCATCTCTCTATCACGTCTCTCCGGCCGGTAGTCCTTCTTTTAAGTAAACTAGACATTCCCAACTCCTGCAACCATTCTTTGTATGATTTAGCCTCCAGCCCCCTAATCTTCTCTGTGTCCTTCGCAGAGCGAGTTGTCCTACTTTCCAACCCCTCGTTCAAGTCATGCGTAAGCACATCGAGCAGCGCAGGGCTCGGAATACACCTCCCGCTGCTTCTCTCCATCTTGACGCTGGAGAGCAGATGAAAAGATGAAGTGCCAAGGGAGCCCCCGGGGGAGATCAAGGACCACTTGCGGAACGGCTTCTTCAAGATGCTGCTTCTCTCTCGCCAAGCATAATTGTGCCTCCTCTGACTCAGAGGCAGACAGAGGAAAGAAGCCCTGGCTGGTTTCGGCAGGGTGTGCTCCAAAGCAGATGGAAGAGACACCCCCCCTTAAAAGGGGAGGGTTTCTGGGTCCCAGTCCTGCCTACAGGCTGGAGCAGGGCTTTTCAACCTTTTCACCCATTGTACCACTTTTAGGATATGGCAACATCCGAGTATCACCAGTCACCCAGCAAGGTGTCAAAAACTGGATGGCCAAAAAAAAAAAAAGGAAAAAAGTGATGAAGTACAGGTAGTCCTCGACTTACAACAGTGACTGTTCAAAGTTACAATGGCACTGAAAAAAGTGCCCCCCCCCAAGCCACAGCTGAGCAAGACACCTGCCTGCCTGCCCGGCGGCGCTCTTCTTTCTGTCCGAGGTTTCCATTGTTGTGAGCATTTCTGTTGAGGATTGGCAGCGAGGGTGGGGTGGGGGGTGTTTGGTTTTTATTCCCCCCCATCTGCTGGGTGGTTGCAGCGAGTTTTGGTCACTTCACATGACCCTGGGACACTGTGACCGTCATAAATATGAATCAGTTGCCAAGCATCTGAATGTAAATCGCAAGACCCTGGAGATGCTACAACATTCCAGCTGATCGGCACTTCTCCTGGGCTCAGAAATGGCAGGATCAGTGCTGAGCTCCAGCTGGAGCCTGGCGCTGATCCTGGCGCTTCCGCTGAGCCCTGACAGCCCTGCAGCTCCAGCCCTCTCTCGCTCAGGCTTGTGCGGTGCTGCCACTGGTTCAGCTCATTCCCCTCCCCTGCTACCACTTTTCTAGGATTGTCACGTACCACTTGCCAGGTGCCAATGTACCACAGGTGGTACCCGTACCACTGGTTGAAAAGCCCTGGGCTGGAGCTTCGGGGTGGCCTCCCAACTCATTGCCTGACCCTTCTTAGTTTGTTCAGGATCCACCATAGTCAGCTGGTTGTGCTCACGCTACATAGGTTATCTTCTAAAACAAACAAGCCTTGGTGGAGCAGTGGGCTAATGCCTCCTTAAGTAACACCAGCTGCCTGCAATTAGTGCAGGTTCGCATCCCACCAGGCTCAAGGTTGACTCAGCCTTCCATCCTTCCGAGGTAGGTAAAATGAGGACCCAGATTGTTGGGGGCAATAAGCTGACTTTGTAATAATGCCGCTGGGGGGGGGGTGAAAGCCCTAATAAGCAGGCATATACATAGAATGAAGGCTACTGCTAAGCTTGTAAGCCGCCCTGAGTCTTCGGAGAAGGGCGGGATATAAATGGAATTAAAAATAAATAAAATAAATAAAATAAAACAAAGCTTCATTAAGTTGACCTGGATTCTGGGTGACTTTGTGGATATTTCCCTGTATTCCTTTCTGTGTTCTGCATTCTGTTTCCTTTTGTGTTTTTTTTGACAGGTAAATTGGGCAGTTACAGAATAAATGTGTTTTTTTATCCTTAATTTAAAGGTATGTTTTTTTTATGGATTTAAAGATCTCAGCCCTTTCAGTTCCAACAACAACACTCTGCAATGCAGTTGATACCGAGTGACCAGAACACAGCTCTCGATCTCTTTACGTGAGAGTAAACCCCATTCAGGAAGTGGGATTTCTGAGGAGATTCAGAGAAAAGGTCGCAATTTAGGCCAGGGGTCTCCAACCTGGGAAACTTGGAAAACATGTGGACTTCAACTCCCAGAATTCCCCAGCCAGCAGAGTCCTTGATGGACTGCTCGAACTTGTACAGCACTGAAAAAAGTGAGTTATGACTGTTTTTCACACTTACCACCATTGCAGCATCCCCTTGGTCACATGATCAAAATTCAGACGCTTGGCAACTGACTCGCATTTATGACGGTCGCAGTGTCCCAGGGTCACGTGATCACCTTTTGCAACCTTCTGACGAGGGAAGTCAATGGGGAAGCCAAATTCACTTAACAACCATATTACTAACAAGTGCAGGGATTCAGAATAACAGAGATGGAAGGGACCTTGGAGGTCATCTAGTGCAACCCCCTGCTCAGGCAGGAAGCCCTATCCCATTGCAGACAAATGGTTGTCCAATCTCTTCTTAAAAACTTCCATTGTCGGAGCATTCACAACTTCTGGAAGATGGACTACTAGCAGACATCCAAGATCCCTTCCAAACTCTATTATCCTGTTAAATTTTTATTACTTTATCGAAGTATAAAAGGCAAAGGAAAATGCAAATAATGGGAAAGGAAGGAAGGGAAAAGGAAGTAGGAAGACATGTAGGGTAAAGGTGAAAAAATGCATTGACTTCCAACTCTTTCGCGCAGTAGAATAAGATAAAACGTACAGCCTCAGCTTTTTACTTTTGCCTAATAATATGTACTGACCATTTCTGTAACAACAAAGCTTGTGTGTCCTGATCGATAACATGAAAGTCTCTTTCCTTTGCCTTCCCTTGGGAGTAATTTCCCATCCGCGGTCCAGCATCCAGTCCTTTGCTCTCCCACTCCTGAAAGGGTCCAGATGTGGGGCTGCTCAGATCCAGATGCATAGAGAAGCTGGAAGGCCATGGGGCCTACATGCCCTCCACTGCACTTATGCAGTGCTGGGCCTTCAGGATAAAACAGCCACCCGCAGGTGTGCAAAGCCAGAGGGAACCTGGGTGTGTGTGTGTGTGTGCTTTGCATAATATAATTCCAGCTGCACCTTTTGGGACGCTGATTCCCCCCCACACCTCTGTCTCCGTCTCTCAGCTGCTTATCACCTCGGGCGGACCAACAAGGAACAGGCCCCCACCCGGCTAAGTGAAGCCATCCCTCCCTCTGCGGAGAGCCGACAAAAGTCAGCCCCTGGAGGCTTGTCTGGCACACACAGATATACGCATCCCTGTGTCTGATGCGGCCAGGCAGATGCCTGCAGTTGTGGATTTTTTTGTCGTCCTAGCTTGTGTTGCACGCTTGGGTGCTCCGGGCGAGGCTGACCCATTTCTCTGCGCAGACCTTTGCGTCTCGTTAAAATGGAAGCATGAATAGCCTTCGTTTGTAGCTGCTTGTTTCAGCTCTTCTGCTGCACAGTAAAGCATGAAGGAAAAAAAACCCTTTGATAGATACACCATACACAAATTTACAAAGAGAACCACAAGGCCTCTCTGTCTGAGCACACAGCAGCAGGCGTAATGTCAGCAGCATTGTGCTGCAGTTCTGGGCCTGTGCAGAAGAATCTGGACCTCCGAACAGAATTCAGCATTTGACATCCATCTCCCTTAGAGCCAGCATGCAAAACAAGGAGAAGTTTGCAGTTGTTGAGGCAGAGCAAATATTCTCGCAGGTTTGGAGGCGATGCACAGAATGTCTTCAATGCTCAGGGATTTCACAGCCTTCAGCGGCTTGGATTTTCTGCATAAGTGGGCTGGAGATGAAGGCGGTTTGAAAAGCCCTTTCCTCTGCTTTGGCCACGGATGGTGCCTGCCAGAATGTTCTGTCCAGATTGATTTGGCTAGTGCAGGGGTAGGCAACCTTGGCTCTTTTATGACTCGTGGACTTCAACTCCCAGAATTCCTGAGCCAGCATGGCTCAGCTTGGAAACCTCTCCCTTTCCCCTCAGCATGGCTGGCTCAGGAATTCTGGGAGTTGAAGTCCACGAGTCATAAAAGAGCCAAGGTTGCCTACCCCTGGGCTAGTGGATTCACCTCTTTTCTTTTCCTTTCTCAACTGGTAAAACTAGAAAGGAAGGGGGGACAAGCACAAACTAGTATTTCCCGAGTGATATCTATGGAGATTCTCAGTCATTCAGCTCATGGTTGTCCCAAAGGTGATTTTTATGTTCTAAAAGGTAACTGGACTTTCTTGTAAACATTTCGCTTCTCATGCAAGAAGCTCATTGATAAACAGAACTGAAGAAGCTTTTGGATGAGAAGCGAAATGTTTTCAAAGAAAAAAAAATCAAGAAAAAAATTCGGCAATGTCCTGTTGTCTTTTGGAAAAATCACTTTGGGGAGTCCCAAGGGATAGGAGTCAAGCTTAAAAGTGGGGAAAACAGACCCATCTTCTATCTGTGTCATCAATGAACTTGGCCAAAGAAGTCCAGATGCTCATCTTGGTGATTTTGGGGAAGAAAATGGCTAGCAATGAGTGATTGAAGGGAGGCAGCTGGAGTGGATGGGGTGGCCTATAATGAAATGAATACAGCAGGCCAACTGGCCACTCAAACTGACCTAGGTCCAAAAATACAACTTTGAAGATTTAGCAGGAAAAAATGGGAAGGATAGAAAAGGCCTTCTCCGTGGGCTGTGGGCAAGCAGAGGATGGCTGCCTGGGCCATGGAGAAATGACAGTGGCCTCAGCCTGTTCTTGTGAATTAGTGACATGATAGCAGTGTTCCAATATCTAAAGGGCTTCCACAAGAAAGAGGGGGTCAACCTATTCTCCAAAGCACCAGAAGGCAGAACACAAAGCAACAGATGGAAACTAATCAAAGAGAGAACCAACCTAGAAATGAGGAGAAATTCCTTGACAGTTAGAAGAATTAATCAGTGGAAAGACTTGTCTCCAGAAGTAGTTAGTGCTCCATCAAGAAGAGACTGGACAGCCATTTGTCTGAAATGGTATAAGGCAGGGGTAGGCAATCTTGGCTCTTTTATGACTTGTGGACTTCAACTCCCAGAATTCCTGAGCCAGCTTGGCTGGCTCAGGAATTCTGGGAATTGAAGTCCACAAGTCATAAAAGAGGCAAGGTTGCCTACCCTTGGTATAGGGTTTCCTGCTTGAGCAGAGACTTGGACTAGAAGACCTCCAAGGTCCCTTCAAACTCTGCTATTCTGTTATTTCTGAACAACGGTCACAATATGGGTTGTATAAGGTAACATTATGAGTGGAAATGATTTAAACATCATTGCTGGTGAGGACATGGTAGATGTAATGGTATTCATGCTGGAAATACAAACCCTGATAGCCACCAAGACATTCCTGGAAGGAAAGTTTCTCTACCTTGGTTAAGTTCTTCAAAGTATGGGGGAGAGATGGTGGATGCCGACACGTAACTCAGAAATAACAGATTCCCATTCTTTAAGACTTCTTATAAAGCTCTTCAGCCTGGGTGTCCAAACTTGGCAACTTTATTCCTTGTGGATTTACTCCTAGAATTCCCCAGCCATCAATCCCCCCCCCTTAGATTTCTGGGAGTTGAAGTCCACAAGGTGTAAAGTTGCCAAGGTTGGACACCCCTGCTCTACAGTTTGCTCATTCTTCCCAGCTCATAACTGAAGCTGCTTTGCTTCAAGGGGACTTTGGACTTTGCTTGGAGCCTTTGAAAAAGTCTTCAAATTACCTTTGATGTATTTAAAGCCAGGACTTCTTGGGCAATTCTGCAAGGGCTGAGGTTGTAATGCAAGTAGCATAAATTAGGTCAGCCTTGGTGTTGTCCCAGCTATGGACTTCCTTCCCCCACCCCCACCCCATCATCTGCTGTTGTTGTTATTAGCTGCGAAGTTGTATCCGACCCATCGCGACCCTATGGACGACATTCCTCCAGGCCTTCCTGTCCTCTACCATCTTCCGGAGTCCATTTAAGCTCCCTCCTACTGCTTCAGTGACTCCATCCAGTCACCTCATTCTCTGTTGTCCCCTTCTTCTATTGCCCTCAATCTTTCCCAGCATTAGGCTCTTCTCCATCTGCTAGCAGTATCATTAGAAGAGGAGAAGGACATGAAGTCTTGAATGAGTAGCTATTTTGTGTGAACAATTCTGTGGGGCAGAGGACCCTCCACTTCTATGGAATCAGGAGGCCCTGTTGGACAGGTTAGGATGGTTCCAGTGGTGTGACTTGTTTTAGGACACCAGTCGAACACATCCCTATTTTCCTTCCCCCTGTTACCCCATATTCCATGCTTACTGGAATCCATTCAGACATAGATGAAAGAGAGAGAGAGAGATAGGAGAGAGAGAGATAGGAGAGAGACAGATGGCCATAGGGATGGATGGATGGATGATGGATGGATGGAGGGAGGGAGAGAGAGAAGTAATCCACACTAAGTGCTGGGATTTTCAGCTGGTGCCTCCTCCAAGTACTGAGCAGGCCCATTCTGGCTTAGGTTCTGAGCCCACCAGCTGCCATCACTTCTGAGATTGCTGAGTTCACCCTCTTCCTCAAATAACCAGCACAGGAGTGTTGTGCTGGCCTTTTGACCTTCTTTCTAGCAATTCCATGATGCCTCCCCATTGGCGTTGACAGTCTTCCATTATGAATGTCCTTGTGAGGGGAAGGAAGAACTGGGGGGTCTCAGACTAGCACCTACCCATTACAGAAGCAACACATTGTGCCCAAAACTGCCGTGGCATCAGAGCAACAAGCTTACACACTCGTCTTCACCACCCACTGCCAGCAGGCGTTTCCATGGCACTCAGCACCCAAATAGTGAGAAGCCTTGTCAAGCCAAAGCTGTTAGATGGGGGCTACCCATGGGCCTGGCATGCAGAGCTTTCATCCTCTGCCCTAAGGCTGACTTGTCTCTTTGTGTTTGGCACATCAAAGGCCAAGTGGTCCATCAAGGGCTGTCAGCCTTTAAGGGCCTCTGCCAGGAGAGACTCCGCAGGTGAGGAAAAGGACAAGGAGAAAGGATGATGCAGGGAGGTTCAGATTGTGGGAAAGAAGGGCTAGTGGTTAGTAGATGCCTCTGTGCTCACAGTTTTTCACCATGCTAAGCCAAAGGTGTCCAACCTTGGCCACTTTAAGACCTGTGGACTTCAACTCCCAGAATTCCCCAGTCAGCATTCTGGGAGTTGAAGCCCACAGGTCTTCAAGGGGCGAAGGTTGGACACCCCTGGGCCAGACAGTGGAGAAGATGTGCCGGGCGACTGGGTCCTCCCGCAGGCTGAGAGGGGAGCTGTCCAAGGTGCTGATCGGGGGGAAAAAGGCTTTGTCATCACTTCTAGAGACCTGCTCTTCTTTGTACCTGAATCTCCCCAGTCTCAACTCAACGCTCCTGGGAACGTGTATCCCTCTCTCTATCATTTCCTGTACTTTACATGAAATTGCAAATCAGGCCATTTATTCAGCTGGGGCTTCCTAACTTGTAAGTGAGAGCCTTAGATGACCTGTTGCAGTTGGGGCAGAAAGGGATTTTAATAGAAGAGAATCTCTGCCGCTCAGGATTGAACTATGGAGTCCTTGGTCATTTCTGAGCTTGGTTGGTTGCTTCCAGAAGGTTGACGCAGAAGACGTGACCTGGCCAGGCAATGAAACATCTGCACGTAAACAACCAAGCTCAGAGAGCACCAAGGATTGCAGAGTCATCGTCCTCCTCCTCCCTGCAAATCCCATTCCCTTCTAGCATTGATGATGGTACCTAGTTGGGTAATGAAACATCTGCAAGAAAACCACCAAGCCCAGAGAGCACTAGAGACCCAATAGTCCTCCTCCTCCTCCTCCTCCTTCCTGCAAATCCCATTCCCTTCTAGCATTTTTTTAAATTCCATTTATATCCCGCCCTTCTCTGAAGACTCAGGGCAGCTTACAAGCTTAGCAGTAGCCTTCATTCTATGTATATGCCTGCTTATTAGGGCTTTCACACACATCCCCCAAGCGGCATTATTACAAAGTCACCTTAATTGCCCCCAACAATCTGGGTCCTCATTTTACCTACCTGGGAAGGATGGAAGGCTGAGTCAACCTTGAGCCTGGTGGGATGCGAACCTGCACTAATTGCAGGCAGCTGGTGTTACTTAAGGAGGCATTAGCCCACTGCTCCACCAAGGCTGTGTGATGATGGTACCTAGTTGGGTCAAGAGACGTCTGCAAGAAAGCACCACCAACTTCAGAGAGCACCAAGGACCCCACAGAAAGGTGTTTTCTCAGATCCAGGTTCTTGCCAGGCAAAGCGAAGATTCATCAGGATCCACATTTACAATCGCACAGCTCGGTCACTCAGGCCCACCCTAAAGGCACGCATGCCAGCCCTTTCCACTCTCTGGCATCCCACCCTCTTCCCCCAAGCCTCCAACGGGGAAACGGGAATGTTTACATTCTGCAGCTGGATGGCTTTGAAAACCCCGCAGCCCTGCTGAGCCAGCAAACCTGAGGGCTCCTTCTCCCTTCATTGGGTGGCTCTGCATTCTACCTGAAAGAAGATTTCCACTGGGGGAGGGGGACTTTGGAGAGGGAGGCAGCTACAAAGAAGAAGATGCCTTGTTGGCCCATGCAGATGAAGGATGAAGGATGAATGTTGCCCGGGGAAGGGGGAAGCAGCCCCCCTCCTTTCCTTTCCTTTTCTGTTTTTGAATGCCAGTCCCTCAACTCTTTCTTATCCCCTCCTTCTCCAAAGCCATCTTTCTTGTTGATCTGAAATCGGACACCCAGCGTCCAGCTTCTGGGAAAGAGGCTCAGCAAACGGAATGTGCCTCAGGAACCCAGAGGAAGGAAGGAGCCCCCCCCCCAGGAAACACTTTGACAGTGGTTTGCGAACACTGAGAGTTAAACCTGCATTGTCCAGACTGCACCTGCCTTTCCTCCATGGCCCACACTACGGGCTTTGTGGAGTCCACTCAAGGGATCCCTCTCTGCCCCCAGGCACAGGATCCCCCCTGTGAACCTCAGAGATTGAGGTGGGAAGTTCCTTCACTTGCTGCAAAAGGTCTCAGTCCTGCCCAGGAGCCACGATTCAAAATGACAGAGTAACAGAGTTGGAAGAGACCTCGGAGGTCTTCTAGTCCAACCCCCTGCTCAAGCCGAAGACCCTATATACCATTTGAGACAAAATCTCTTCTTAAAATATTCGTGTTGGCACATCACCTTCTGGAGGCAAGTAGTTGCACGGATTAATTAATAGAATAGCAGAGTTGGAAGGGGCCTCGGAGGTCTTCTAGTCCAACCCCCTGCTCAAGCCAAAGACCCTATATACCATTTCAGTCAAAATCTCTTCTTAAAATATTCGTGTTGGCACATCACCTTCTGGAGGCAAGTAGTTCCACGGATTAATTAATAGAATAGCAGAGTTGGAAGGGACCTCGGAGGTCTTCTAGTCCAGGGGTAGGCAACCTGAATCGGTGAAAGAGCCACTTGGAACCGGTTCTCTCACTAAAAAAAAAAAACTGGGAGCCGCAAAATATGCGTGCGCATGCGCATGTGCGCGCACGTGCGCAGAACAGGATTTGATTAAAGTGGAGCTTACCTAAGCAAGACATACACCGGAGAGGAGGCCGAGCAAATTTCCCCCGCCTTGCCAGGCAGGCAAACGGAGGCTTCAAACACAGACACACACAAACACGAGGAAAAGGTGCAGAGCAAATTTCCCCCTCCATCCCCAGAGGTGGCACAAAGCAGAGAGGCGAAGAACGTGGAAGAAGAGGAAGGAAAGAAAGAAGATATAACCTTCAGCAAAGCAGCTTCCATGAAGAAACACATTTGCACTTATGTGAGCAGTCATGTCCCCCCACAAGCAGCTCCCCCTCCCCCCAGCCTCCCCTGAGCCAAAAAACTCACCCTGCCTTAATTGCAGGTAAAACCTGCAGAAAGCCCAACCAGCCCGTGCAGATGCGCTGCCTGCTCGCCTTTCCAAGGCACTCCAGCCCAGATTCTTTGCTCCCTTTTAGCTGGACAACCTTTAAAATTGGCTCCCCCCTCCTTCTCCAAGGCAAGCTGCCCTCCTCTGCATCCTGCGCCCCCACTCCCAATGAGTTTGGCTGGCAGTTTGTCAATCACAGCTCTTCCTCCTCATCATCCCCCTCCCCAATCCGGCTTCTGCACAGAGTTTTTGCCTGAAGAAGAAACGGGGCGCTCCCCCCCTCTTCCCGTCACTTCTTCAGTGTGTGTTTATCACTGCAGTTGATAAATTAGTATTCAGGTTGTTAAGTGAATCTGGTTTCCCCTTGTGACGGGTAGGCAGCCTTGGCTGTTTTATGAGTCCTGGGCTTAAACTCCCAGAATTCCTGAGCCAGCATGGAAACCTCTCCATTTCTCCTTGGCTTGGCTGGCTCAGGAATTCTGGGAGTTGAAGTCCACAAGTCATAAAAGAGCCAAGGTTGCCTACCCGAGTCCTTGGGGCTGGCAGCCCCACCTGCGCCTCCTTACCCAGGTTCTTAAGGTAAAATCCTTTTTAAAAAGCCAGCCTTGCACACAGGTGGCTGTGAGCAGCTCCAAGACCGTTTCCCCTCAGCTGCTTGGGAACGAGTAAACGCCCCTCCCATTTGGTGACTCTTATTATTCATTTATAAGCAAAAGAAGAAGAAAAACAGAAAAATCAAAGAGATAAAAAGGGGGAAAAAACAAAATACACCTTTGAAAATCTGAAGAGGAGGGGATGGGGAAGGGGTTCTCTGAAGGATTCCGAGGACGGGGGGAGGGGGGTGCAGACGGAGAAGACACCAAGAAGGGGAGATGAGAGAGAGAGAGAGAGAGAGAGAGAGGAAGGAGGGAAAACACCCAAATATCCCCACGGGGTTACGGAACCTCTTTACAGATCGAGGAGGGGGCGGGGGGGCTGAGAAAAAGGGGAAGAAATATACACCACGCGGGCCTCCCACCCACATGCTGGCCTGTGCGCCTCTCCGGTCTATGTACAGAAGGGGGGGAGAAAATCGCCCCTTCCTTCTCCCTGCCGGGGCTGTATGCCACAGCAAGGAGAAGGAAGTGGGGAGAAAACGAGCCTTCTCCCATGGCGCGGAGAAGGAAGGGCGGGAAAAACCCCACCCTACTCACCTTTTTAGTTCTCCCGTCTCTTCCTCCACTCTGCCAAGTGCACTTAAAAAAACAAAGAGGTTTGTGGGTAGTCCCACAAACGGTTTGTGGGCCGTCCCACAAACCAACCAATCAATTTAAACTTTTCAAGTTTTTTTTGTGAGAAGTTTAAATTGATTAAAAAATTTTAGTGCCACTTTTTTTCCCAAAAAAAGAGTGAGGAGGCCTGGGAGCCGCATGGGACGGCTCAAAGAGCCGCATGCGGCTCCGGAGCCTCAGGTTGCCGACCTGTGCTCTAGTCCAACCCCCTGCTCAAGCTGAAGACCCTATATACCATTTCAGTCAAAATCTCTTCTTAAAATATTCGTGTTGGCACATCACTTTCTGGAGGCAAGTAGTTCCACGGATTAATTAATAGAATAGCAGAGTTGGAAGGGGCCTCGAAGGTCTTCTAGTCCAATCCCCTGCTCAAGCAGAAGACCCTATATACCATTTCAGACAAAATCTCTTCTTAAAATATTTGTGTTGACACATCACTTTCTGGAGGCAAGTAGTTCCATGGATTAATTAATAGAATAGCAGAGTTGGAAGGGGCCTCGGAGGTCGTCTAGTCCAACCCCCTGCTCAAGCAGGGAACCCTTTACCATGTCAGACAAATGTCAGTCCAATCTCTTCTTTAAAAACTCAAGGGATAGAGTACCCGCAACCTCTGAAGGCAAGCCGTTCACTGCCAGGAAATTTCTCCTTAGTTCAAGGTTGCTTCTCTCCTTGATTAGTTTCCATCTGTTGCTTCTTGTCCTGCCTTCATCCAAACACTTCATCCAAACGCTGAGGGACTGAAGGCACTTTGAGAAGAAGCCAGCTCCCAACTCTCCAGCCCAGGGATGTTGAAGTTGGACTAGATGACCTCCAAGATCCCTTCCAACTTTACTATTATGATTATCATTATCATTATGGTTGAAACATGCTTGTAAAGGCAGGCTTTTCCTGTTCTCTCTGCAGTAAGATAGAATGGAAGGTTAAATATCTTGAGCTGCTCTGCCCCTTTCAAACAAAACTCATTCTCCCCTCCTCTGCCCCCTCCCCAGCACCCACCCAGGCACCCACCTGGGAGGCTCTCCAAGACTACCCAGGAGAGACACACAAACCTTTGTTTGTCTCAGGCATTTTTCTGCTTAGGTTGTCCGTTGTTATTTTATTGCTTTCAAATCATGTCACTGATCTTTTTCTGTTATGGTTTGGGGCATTTCAGGGTGTCCACGTTTTGTTGATTAAGTGCAGGGGTCTTCAAACCTGGCCCTTTTATGACGTGGACTTCAACTCCCAGAATTCCTCAGCCAGGCACACTTCCCCAGCCCTTCTTTTCATTAAACTAGACATACTCCGCAGCCATTCTTTATGTGTTTTAGCCTTCAGTCCCCCAGTCATCTTTGTTGCTCTTCTCTGCACTTTTTCCAGTCTCAAGGTCTTTCTTTTTTTACACTGTGGTGACCAATGCTGGATTCAATATTCCAAGTAGGGTCTTACAAGGCCTTCTACAGTAAAGTGGCTTTAACATTTCACGCGATCTTAATTCTATCGCTCTGTTAATGCAACCTAGGACTGTGTTGGCTTTTTTGGCAGCCGCCGCACACTGCTGGCTTACATGTAAGCAATTGTCCACTAGGACTCCAACGTCCCTCTCACAGTTACTGGTATTGAGCCAGGTAGCACCATTCACAACAATTGTGGCAAGAAAAGTGTAGAATGGAGCAAAATTCACTTAACAACTCGCTCAAGCAACAGAAATGTTGGGCTCAATCATTTCCCAAAGCTGCAAAAGACACGACAAGAAACAACGGATGGAAATTAATCAAGGAGAGAAGCAACCTGGAATTAAGGAGAAATTTCCTAACGGTGAGGACAGTTAACCGGTGGAACAACTTGCCTTCAGAAGTTGTAGGTGCTTCATTACTGGAGCTTTTTAAGAAAAGACTGGACAGCTTCTTGTCTGAAATGGTATAGGGTTTCCTGTTCAAGCAGGAAGTTTGGACTAGAAGACCTCCAAGGTCCCTTCCAACTGTATTATTCTAAGTTCTATGGGTCAGCTAAGTTGTGGGGATGATCTATCACCATCTCCTCCAAGGACAGTGTTGCAGCCCTTCAGCTGGTCATAGTTTACAGCGGTACTTCGGGCTTGGTGAGAAGGGAAGCCAATGACCCAGGTCCTTCTTTTTCCATGGGGTGAAAGACAGGTTGATGTCGCTCTCCCCACCTCCCCCAGGCCCCATCCCCCTCTTCTCTGAAGCTCTTTTCTCCCTTCTTCTTCTTCAGAGGACCTGGAGGCCAATTGTGGGAGTGATGCTTGTGAGAGGGAAAGTCTTGGTAAAAGTAATTCAAAGGAAGAAGCACTGAAAGCTTATTTAGCTGGGGGGGGGAGAGACTCATTTTCATAGAATCAAGCGACTTGAGAATTGTACATTTGAACAATCTCATCTTTCCATTAGAAGATCTCCCCATTGTTCCCTTATGTAACTCATTCTCTTAATAAATCGCGCTGCGTATGGGATGAGCTTGCCTCTGGCAGCAGAACAATGAGGTTCCCCGCAACTTGCAGTTGAGACAAATATTTAAAAACACTCCAGTGAGTGCAGAAATCTCCAACGATCGGGGGGGGGGGGGGAGTGATATGCAAGCAGTCCTGGAGGCCTCAAAGACCTGTAAAAGTGGGCATGGATTGGATGGCCAAAGCTTCAATTAGAGGCCCACAAGGTCATATGAAACATCTCCTTCTCTCCCTCCCTCTCTCCCCCTCCCTCTTTCTCCTTCCCTCTCTCCCGCCTCTCTCTATCTCTCTCCTCTCTCCCTCCCTGCCCGCCTCTCTCTCCCTTTCTCTCCCTCTCCCTCTTTCCCCTTCCCTCTTTCCCCTTCCCTCTCTCTATCTCTCTCCTCTCTCCCTCCCTGCCCGCCTCTCTCCCTTTCTCTCCCTCTCTCCCCCTCCCTCTTTCCCCTTCCCTCTCTCCCTCTCTCTCTATCTCTCTCCTCTCTCCCTCCCTGCCCGCCTCTCTCTCCCTTTCTCTCCCTCTCTCCCCCTCCCTCTTTCCCCTTCCCTCTCTCCCTCTCTCTATCTCTCTCCTCTCTCCCTCCCTGCCCGCCTCTCTCTCCCTTTCTCTCCCTCTCTCCCCCTCCCTCTTTCCCCTTCCCTCTCTCCCTCTCTCTCTATCTCTCTCCTCTCTCCCTCCCTGCCCGCCTCTCTCTCCCTTTCTCTCCCTCTCTCCCCCTCCCTCTTTCCCCTTCCCTCTTTCCCTCTCTCTGTATCTCTCTCCTCTCTCCCTCCCTGCCCGCCTCTCTCTCCCTTTCTCTCCCTCTCTCCCCCTCCCTCTTTCCCCTTCCCTCTTTCCCTCTCTCTGTATCTCTCTCCTCTCTCCCTCCCTGCCCGCCTCTCTCTCCCTTTCTCTCCCTCTCTCCCCCTCCCTCTTTCCCCTTCCCTCTCTCCCTCTCTCTCTATCTCTCTCCTCTCTCCCTCCCTGCCCGCCTCTCTCTCCCTTTCTCTCCCTCTCTCCCCCTCCCTCTTTCCCCTTCCCTCTTTCCCTCTCTCTCTATCTCTCTCCTCTCTCCCTCCCTGCCCGCCTCTCTCTCCCTTTCTCTCCCTCTCTCCCCCTCCCTCTTTCCCCTTCCCTCTCTCCCTCTCTATCTCTCCTCTCTCCCTCCCTCCCTGCCCGCCTCTCTCTCCCTCTCTCTCCCTTTCTCTCCCTCCCTCTCTCTCTCTCTCATTTACTCATGGGCATATGTTACCCAGTGCCCTCAGTTTACCTCCGTCTCTCAGCATGGAAAGGGACAGAACCATGGGGCTTCTCCACACCCAACCCCAGATCCTGGAGATACCATGAAGCTGGAGCATGAAACAGAGGGAGCCACTAGCCAAGGGCCCACCAGAAGCATGGGTTTAGCAAGAGATGGGAAGAGTCATAGGAGAGGACACCACCCTTGGCTGACCGGGTCAATCTCCCTTTCTTCTCCTCACTTCCACCTCCAGGAATGAGATCAGCAAACCCTGACAAGACGTAGGTAGGGTTAGGATGAGAAAATGCACCCACCCACCCCCTTCCCACGTTCGGTTGCAGAAGGGTCCCAGTCAAAAGCAATGAGACGAGTCTTAAGGGGCCCGAATGGCTGGGCCGAGGCACGGAGGATCCTCGTCTTCCTCTTTTGAGTGACTGAACATTTGCTCTCTTCCCATCGTCAAACATTTCACCAGCGCTTGGAGCATTCACGCGCAGGCAGCCTCACAGTGCCGCTTTCCAAAAACGGATGGCTGGCAGGGTTGACGAGCCTGTCGTGCACACCGGGGGAAGGTCCTGCTGCCCCCCACCCCCACCCCTCCTAGAGGCCAGGCCCTTCCGAGGCAGGGCTCCTGGTCACACCAGCCTCTGGAGAGGATAACCAGAGGCCACTTGTGACTCAGGATTGCTTTTCCTTCTGGATTGGCAAAGATAAGTGAAACCGTCTCCCACTCCTCCTTCTGGCATGCTGTGTCCAGCTGCCTCTCCTCCGCTCCTGCCCCGGAATCCCCAGGGGAGGGGTCTCCCAATTGAAGAGGGCATCCCCCTGATTTCCAGAGGCACCATGGGGGTCCACCTGACTGCATGTGGTTTAGACCCAGTTCCCTGCTCCCGCGCAACACACCTTAACAGAATAGCAGAATAGCAGAGTTGGAAAGGACCTTGGAGGTCATCTAGTCCAACCCCCTGCTAAAGCAGAAGAGTCTACAGCTGTCCAATCCCTTCTTGAAAACCTCCAGTGAGCATTCAGAACTTCTGGAGGGAAGCTGTTTCTTGGGCACCTGGCACCAGCTGGCCAGGACCAGCAAGCCTAACCAGGGACACTAGGTAAAAGAAGTGTGTGTGAGAGAGAGAGACAGGAGGGGAGGGAGGGACAGAGAAAGACAGAGAAGGAGAGAGAGGGGGAGGGAGAGGGGGGAGAGAGAGAGAGAGAGAGAGAGAGAGAGAGAGAGAGGGGGGGGGGGGCCATCTCAATATGTGCTGCTCCATGAGTTAAGGGGGTAACACAAGGGATCCATCTGCTGAATGGGGACAAGGACAGCTTTCTCTCTGCCCCATAGCAACCAGTCCTCTTGGCCTGAGGGGCTGGTTCTGGGGGGAAAGATGGAGAGCCCCAGCTGAAGTCCCAGCCATCCAAGAAGGGGGTGGGGGTGGGGTGGGCTCTCCTCCTCTCCAGGACAGGACATTTCACTCTTGAGGAGAGCGGGAGAAAGCAATTTCACAGGACAGAGAACCTGGAGGTTCTGGGGGACTATTGGCGCCCCCAGAGCCTTGGGATTAACCAGGACACCCGCAGCCCCCACCCCACCCCCCACCCAGCCTCCTCTCAGGAGCCGGGAGGGTGGGAGGGGTGTGCTTTTCAAGGGGGCCAGAAGGAGGGCTGAGAGCAGAGCCCCCTGATGCGGGGGGGGGGGGTAGCCTGACAGCACCGGCTGGCAGCCTTGGAGCCGGACCTCCTTAGCCAGGCGGAGAGACCCCCCCCCCGCCCCAACTCAGGCCGATGCCATTCTAAGGGCTTAAGAGGCAGGCGTTTGGTTGGTGTCGCTTGGCGTGAAGACCAGCCGGACGAGAGCGGGGACCCTTGCGGGGACGAGCTCTCCAGCCCCCTTCCTCGCCCAAGGAGAAGGGGGGGGGTGCGGTGGCCCCGGAGGAAGCGAGAGAGGGCCTGACCTGACCCACCGAGCAGCCGTCGGAGGAAGAGCTGGCCGTGCGCAAAGCGGCGCTCGGGAGCCGGCTGGCCGCTCGGGGGTCGCAGCCGCGCAGCCCCTGCGGGGGCGGAGCCTGAGCGAGCGCGGGGAGGGGCTTCTGCGCGGGAGCTTCCAGCCGCTGCGGGGTGGTTAAAAGCCGCCGGGCGGCGCGGAGCCAGCAGGCAGGCGGGCGAGGGGCGGCTCCTCCTCCTCCTCCTCCTCCTCCTCCTCCTCCTCTTCCTGGTGCCAGCCTCGAGCTCCGGGCAGCGTCCAGCCAGCCACGCCTGCCCTCCCCCTGCGGCAGCCCTTGTGGCAGCCCGTGTGGGTCCCGGGCAGCGCAGCTTTGGGGTCTTTCCTGGAGGAGGCAGCGGCGGTGGGATGGGCTGGAGTCGGGCAGCTTGCTAGGAGAGGAGCCGGCGCGGTCGGACAGCCTCAGGTGAGCGCTGTAGGGCTGGGCTGGGCTGCGGCGAGATGCGGGCTCCGGTCACCGAGGCACGGAGCGGGGGGGGGGGCGGGGGGAGGATCGGGAGGGCTGTCTAAGGCGGGGAGGGGGAGATCTGTCGAGGAACGGCGCTCCAGGGCGAGGGGCAGCCAGGAGGAGGCAACCCAAAGCCCAGGAGAAACGGGCCTCCCTCGGGGCGACCCCCCCCCTCGCCGCTGCCTTATCCGCGGAGGGGGAGCCTTCCGGGGTGCAGTGAGGGGGGGGGCTGGAAAGCAGGAACGGCTGGACCCTGGTGGATAGTTCCCTCTCCCCGGCCGATGAGACTCCCGCTGTCTCGAAAGCCAGGAGACGTCCCGCATCCCCTGACCTGGGGGGTAGCGTCCAACGGCCTCCCCCACCGGCAACATGATCGGGTCGAGCCCCCCCCCCTCACACACACACACACACACTGTCCTCCGGGGTTCCTGGAAGGCGGTGGACGCTGGAAGCTTCGCGGGCGATCCGGGAGCCGAGAGATTATGCCACACAGCTGGAGGGGCTGGCGCGTCGCTGCCACCGGCTCCAGGGCACCTCCGCATCCCGCAGCCCTAGGAATGCTCTCGATATGGGGGGTAGCGGGGGGGGAAGGGGCGTCCCTGGTCTCCCTACCTGCGGGCGGGCGGAGCAGGCGAGCCCCGAAAGGCGACGCGGGGTCCAGCCGTGCGGGGCAATAGAGGAAGCTGCAGGCCAAGGGCTGGGTGTGCCCCCCCCCTCCACTTCTCTCCCCGCCCCCCCCCCGCCCGGATCCCTGGTAGAGAGCAGACCGTGTTCGTGAGCTGATGGGTGGTGGGGAGGCGAGGGCAGCAGGGTCGATTCTAGGCTCTCTTCCAAAGTGCGAGGGGCTGCGGGGGGGGAAGGGGCGAGGGGCGAGGCACAAGCCAAGATGGGTGGTCGAGGTGCTGCGGCAGCAGCCCATCCGATGCAAGAACAAAACCCGGAGCCCTGGGTGGGGTGGGGTGCGGCGAATTCAAAGGCCCAGCCCATTCTAGGTTGTATCTACACAACTCGATGCCTCCAATGCTGGGGAAATTATTCTTCTCTGCTGGGCACCAAAGGAACCCCTTGGAAAATGGCGCATGGGCTCCCTGCCATGGAAGAACCCGCCCCTGTCTGGGAAAAGGTGTTTGGAGGCCAAAGAGGGGCTTCCTCATAGCCGGGACTCACCTGCCCTGAAATCCATCCTCAGGGTCAGCCCGAGAGGAAGACCCGAGAAGCATATTGGGATATGTGCAAAGAGGCTTTTGCTCCCCTGGACTTGGGAGGTGTGTGTGTGTGGGGGGGGGAGTTGTGCTTCCTGGTTACTAAAAGGTGCCGTTTGCGTTTATTGTGTTAGAAATCGCTGGTTGCCTAAGCCTTCTTGTTAGGACTCTTTTTCTGCCGTCCCCCAAAGGGAAGCCGGAGGGAGGGGGGGGACTGAGAGGAGAGGAATGGGCTCCCGTGTTGTGAGTCACTGTGGATCTGGGCCTCTGTTCCCAACACCTTCGGAAAATGCTCTTTGGAGAACCGTTTGCGTGAAAAGAACGCATCTGGCATCTTTTTTGGGTATGGGGGGGGAGGGTATTGCGTGGCCCACGAGGCATGCAAGGCTTGGCATTCCAGTGGTTTTTACTGATTTATTTGCCAGGCAACTCTGGCCAGCTAAGCAGGGCTAAAACCATCCAGGCATCGTAGGCGAACCAGCACAGACAGAGGGGATGTGCCAGGGACCATAACTCCCATCGCCTCCCCCCACACACACACACACCTCCATGTTGGTGGCTCACCCGATGTGCTGGTGAAGTGCCCAAGGGCAGCTTTGCTGAGCCAGAAGACAAGTAGGCAGAGACAGCCACACCCACCCCAGGCCAGCCACATCTCTGCCCTTTGGCTGATCTCGCATACTTTGGCATCTCTTCCGCCCTCAGCTGGCGCTCAGAGGTACCAGAATCCCTCAATCCGTCTAGTGGTGAATCGGGAAAGGACTTGGGAGCATCTGCAGAGCCCTTTGGAGTACTTTTTTTTTAGATTCCCTTAACATTTCTAGGACGGTGCGGCAATTTGTTTCTTTGTTTTATTCGTGGTTTTTTTTTTATGCTGCCAAATCTCACTGATATGGCGACTCCGAGTGACTCGCGATGTAATGAAAAGTAAAACAGAAAAAAGAAAAGGTCACGCAAGCCATTAAAATTAGGAGAGTTGAACAGAAATCCAAGAGGATGGACAGCCTGGAGGTGGGGATCTCCTCTATCGGATCAACCACCACCACCCACCCCCCAACATAGCAGATCCCTGCAGGGGCCCCAGACCAAGTGGCAGAGCCAGGTCTTTCAGGAGAATAAGGGTCAGAATGAGACTATCTCGGAGGGTGGGGGCCCCAGCAGAAAAGGCTCTTTCCCCCCCCCCCCGCCCCGTTAGCCAAAATTCTTTAGCAGATGGGATCTGCTCCTTCCATTGGAACAAGTGGGGCAGGCCAACCCCATTGGAGTCAGACAGCTACTCCAAAAACCTGGAGCCACACCAGGAAGGACTTCAAAAGACCAACACCTTGAATTGGAACTGGAAGCAGTCCCTTAACATCCCTTAAGATACACATAGTGGTACGGCATGCTCTCCCCCTCCCCCTCCTTCCATTTGTGGGCCACCTCCTTGCTGAAAGTGGCACAGTCTCCCCTCCCTTCCAACCCTCCCCCTCCTCTCTGCTCCCTCCACCACCCATCACCAGCCAGGTGCTGAGAACCTAAGTGGGTGTAAAAGTACAGTGTGCACATGTGGCTCTTTCACTCCCCCCCCCCTTTGAACGTGGGGCTAATGGGCTGGCAGTGGAGGGGAAGGAGATGTGGCCCCACCACTGCTGGGAGTTTGGGACAAGGATATTGCTGCTGCTGTGGGCACCTGCTGGCACAAGGCTTCTTCGAGACTCGCCTTGCCTGGCCCCCTTTTTGCCCGTCGTTTCTTTTTGTGAACGGAGTGCAGGGCACGCCTACAATGCGATGCCCAACTCACAGCCCCTGCAGCACAGGTTTGACTTAATCTGATCAGGAGGGTCATCTCAATGTTGCTGAAACAATACTACTAGGCGGATCTCTTGGGGGGCTGGCAAAGCAAGGGCACCCCAGCACTCAAGGCAACCTCTGCGCTGCCCACTGATCTGCCTAAGGTGATTCCATCTCTCTCCACCAATTAAGCAGAGATGCCAGGAGGAGCACCGTCTCTGAGCAGTCCTCACTCTGGATGGACAGCCCAGCCCAGTGTGTGTGGGAAGAGGAGGGAGAAGAGGGCTGCCTTGGCAGACTCGGACCATGACTGCAGGATCAGCTCCGAAGACAAGTCTGCCTGTCAAGTCTAGGGACCACGGTGGTCTCTAATATGTCTGTAGCTCAGGATCTGTAGGTAATATCTTTGTAGCTCAGGGTTGAAATGAGGGGTCTTTGATGCTTTCTGAACTTGGTTGTGTTCTTGCAGACGTTTGATGACCCAACTAGGGAACATCATCAGTGCTGGAAGGGAGTGGGGTTTGGGAGGAGGAGGAGGAGGAGGAGGAGGAGGAGGAGGAGGAAGAGGAAGGAAAAGTGTGGGGTCCTTGGTGCTGTCTGAACTTGGTTGTTTTCTGGCAGATGTTTCATGACCCAACTAGGGAACATCTTCATCACTGATGATGTTACCTAGTTCGGGTAATGAAATGTCTGGAAGAAAACCAAGCTCAGAGATCACCAAGGACCTTCTCCTTGCATCTGCCTTCTAGCATTGATGTTGTTGACTAGTTGGGTCATGAAATGTCTGCAAGAAAACAACTAAGCTCAGAAAGCCCCAAGACACCCTGTCCGTCCCCTCAAGAAGGTCTCTGGACTAAGCTTAGAGCTGCAGGGACCTCTGGAGAGGGATCTCAGCCTGGAGCACCCTAGACAGGAAGAGAGTGTTCCTCGCAGGGGAGGATGGATCCTCAGTCAACATCTCCTGGAACTTGGGTCTTCCTGCTTCATGCACCTTTCTGTCCCATAAAAGGACTCCCGTCACCAGTTCTGGCCAATGGCATCTCCTCCGGGTCCCTCAGGCATCTAATAGAGGGAAGTGGCTCTGTTCTCTCTGTTAGCGCTCTGCTTTCCAGAACGACAACATCGGGACTCATTAATTCATCTTTTAGAGGTTTGGTACTCAAAGAGAAACTCAGGTGTACATCTCACAGTCTCCTACATCTTGCAATGCTTAGTACCCTGCATGACATTTGCAAACCAGGTTTGATTCTTGTTCACCAAATGAGTCACCTGTAGTTGCTCCTCTGGGATTGCAGCCATCGAAAACCCCCACTCAACATCACGGCACCGGCTTTCGGATCCACGCACACAACTGCTCTCTCAGCAGGTGGAGGGGAGGCTGACTCATGAGTCTGCTCCTCGTGGCAGCCCTGGCATCCAACAGGTGCACCATACCCAGCGCCACTTGGCTTGCCTTTAGAGTTTCCTGGATCCTGAACTGTTCAAATGGGTTTAAAAATGGAGAACTGTGTTCATCTCATTGGAAGCCCATTCTCAGCTGCCTGAATGTTGTGGCATAAGTGACGGACCCTTGTGGGCAAAGAGAAGGGGTCCCTTGGCCAATGGCAGCAGTGGCACTGGGGGCTGGACAGCCACCCTGGCTCAGCTGGCGATGTGAAAGCCAGGAAGGTCCATTGTCAATCAGCAGGAGAACGGATGTTTTGAGCAGATATAAGCATTTCATAGAGCTCACCTGCCAAATCGTAGAGGTGGGATTCTGGGTTTCCCTGGCAACCAGAGAGAGAGCCAATTGCACCCAAATGCAGTGCAGTTAGCAAAGCAGGAGGGGGGGGGCAAAGAATGCCAAATGAGGGAGGGGCCACAAGGAGCAGCTTGTGCAAGCTCTTGGTGTGACTGCAAATGAGCTGAGCATCCCCCAGATTAAACAGGGCTTGCTTATGAGACGGGCAGGTGAAGCAGCATGGTGGGGAGTGTACCTACAGGCACGGGTGTGGGCCTGAGTGCATGAAGAAAAAATTGGCATGGATTGGGTCAAAAGTTCATGGGTGAGCTCAAACACAGCTGGGACCAGTGTGCAATTCTCTGCAATAGCAGGTGTGATAAATGTTTGCCTAGTAAAAATATCACCAATTAACCAGTGGAACAGCTTCCCTCCAGAAGTTGTGGTTGCTCCATCACTGGAGGTTTTTAAGAAGAGACTGGCCAGCCACTTGACTGAAATGATATAGGGCAGGGGTGTCCAACTCGCCGTGTCACGTGACGTGTTGCGACGTATCGTGATTTTTTTTTCCCTTGCCAGAGCTGGGGTAGGCGTGGCTTCAGCGTGATGCATTTGACATCCCTGGTATAGGGCAGGGGTAGGCAACCTCGGCTCTTTTATGACTCATGGACTTCAACTCCCAGAATTCCTGAGTCAGCTATGCTGAGGGGAAAGGGAGAGGTTTCCGTGCTGAGCCATGCTGACTCAGGAATTCTGGGAGTTGAAGTCCATGAGTCATAAAAGAGCCGAGGTTGCCTACCCTTGGTATAGGGTCTCCTGCTTGAGCAGGGGGTTGGATTAGGAGGCCTCCAAGGTCCCCTCCCAACTCTGCTATTCTGTTATCTCCTCCTCTCAGGAAAAGAGAAAAAGGATAGAGAATCACGATCAAATTCAGCCAGAGTATCGCTGGACTGCATTCTTCAGTTCTGCTCCGTCTGGACTTTGATCCTGGTCAGTTATTCCCATGAATCTTGAAAATGCCATTTTTTTTACGACTTCACTGTAGGCATCTTGGCTGTGGTCATGGGAGTTGTAGTCCAGAACTTCCCAGAGATGCCAGCTGGAGAAAGCTGCCATAGGATAAATGTTTGACTCTCTCCTGGTTCATCACCATCTCTGAGGTAGGTGGGGAGAACCGTCTGGACCTTAAATCTTGACATTCTTGTGAATGCCTTTCCATGGAGATTCTCGCATGTCTGGCTGTTTCACTCCTCTGAAGGCCCAGGGGACATCTGGAACAATTGGCACCATTGCAGAAGACATTTCAGTTTGATGGGGGTGGGGAGGGTGAAGAGACTGAAACTAACAAATTATATTACAGTGCATAATCTTTTGTAAGGTGCTGCTCGCAAAAGCTTACACATTTTAATACAATTTGCTACTTGGAAAAGGTTTTCCAGACTAAGGATTTTTGGTTATAGTAGACCAGGGGTCTTCAAACCTGGCCCTTTTATGACCTGTGAGCTTCAACACCCAGAATTCCTCAGTCGGCCATTTTGATGAAACTGTTGGCTTGGATCCAGACCAGGCGTCTTCAAACCTGGCCCTTTTATGACCTGTGGGCTTCAACTCCCAGAATTCCTCAGTCGGCCATTTTGATGAAACTGTTGGCTTGGATCCAGACCAGGCGTCTTCAAACCTGGCCCTTTTATGACCTGTGGGCTTCAACACCCAGAATTCCTCAGTCGGCCATTTTGATGAAACTATTGGCTTGGATCCAGACCAGGGGTCTTCAAACCTGGCCTTTTTATGACCTGTGGGCTTCAACTCCCAGAATTCGTCAGCCAGGCACGCTAGCTGAGGAATTTTGGGAGTTGAAGTCCACAAGTCATAAAAGGGCCAAGTTTGAAGATCCCCTGACGTAGACTAATACCATTCTTCTCCTAGAGCAGAGGTGTCCCAACTTTGGTGATTTTTAAGACTTGTGGACTTCAACTCCCAGAATTCCCCAGCCAGCGATGCTGGCTGGAGAATTCTGGGAATTGAAGTCCACGGGTCTTAAAGTCACCAAGGTTCGAGACCCCTATCCTAGAGTTGATGATTTAGAGTTGTTCTTCAGGCTGATGACTTCTCTGATCAACCCTATGAATTCCCTCCTGACTTTAAACAGCCAGGCTGAGCATATAAAATAAATGATTGTGACAGATGTCAGGAGAGAAGCCATATATTTGCTGTCAGCTGTGAAATACTGTAGGCCATTGGGCTGGATAAAGCCTTGTTCTTTGTGCTGCTGAACAATAGACACAAACCAGAGATCCAGCCAATTTCTCCATAAACTATGCAACTGGGTCACTTTTATATGCTTTTGTTAGCATAAAATTGCCTCTATTTCTATTCTTGCCAACTAAGGCAACCTCAGACTATAGATGGTCTTGATTTTCCACTTCCTGATCAGGGAAACCGAGTAGGGTTTATTTTATTTTTTCTTGAACTCGCCAATCTTCAGGATAATTTCAGAATACAAAATAAGAGAGTTGAAAGGGGCCTTGGAGGTCTTCTAGTCCAACCCCTGCTCAAGCAGGAAACCGTAGATTTTTCAGACAAATGGTTTTCCAATCTCTTCTTGAAAACCTACAGTGAGGAGCACCCGCTGTAGGCAAGTCGTTTCACTGGTCAATTGTTCTAACTGTCAGGAAATTTCTCCTTAATTCTGGGTTGCTTCTCTCCGTGATTAATTTCCATCCATTGTTTCTTGTCTTGCCTTCTGGTGCTTTGGAGAATAGGTTGACCCCCTCTTCTTTGTGGCAGCCTTGGAAGACTGCTCTCATGTCACCCCTAGTCCTTCTTTTCTCTAGACTAGCCAATTCCTGCAACCGTTCTTCAAATGTTTTAGTGTCCAGGCCATTTATCATCTTCGTTCTTCTTCTCTCCAATATTTCCAAAGGCTCAACATCTTTTTTATAAAGTGGTGCCAAAAATGGATGCGGTATTCTGGATGTCGCCTGGAGTACCACACTTGCTGAAACCAAATCTGAATATTTTTTTTTAGCTTTCTCCAATTTTTCAGCATGAGACTTAGGTCAAAAGCAGTCTCCTGTGCTTTGAATTGTTGTGACATAAGAACAGCCTGTTGATCAGACTCAGGAGGTGAAGAACATCAAGAGCAGTTGCTGAGTGAAGATGCTGAAAAGAGAGACAGCCTCGTACCTATTTGGGTTTCATGTCTCCTTGAGTAGAAGGAATGTGTTCAGCTGGAGTATCTTCCTTCAATTCAAGTCCATCACTCTCGGTTTGGTACCCTGAAATGGTGGAGAAAACATTTTGCCCTTCTTCTTGGTGGCATTTTTGAAGAGATTTTGTGTCTCTCTCTCAATCTTCTCTTTTTTAGGCTAAACATCACCATTTCTTTCTCACTGTGTCTTCATAAAAGTTTCTAGAAAGCCCCTTGATCATCCTTGATGCTCTTCTCTGAACCCATCTTCGTGTCTCTGAATCCATCTTCAGGAGAGATGGATTGTGCAGAACAGAGGAGCACGGTGCCTTCCCGAGATTTAGAAGCTGTCCTTCACCTGGGATACAACCTGGGATTACGTCTGCCATTCTTTCCATACTGTGTAGTTGGCTTATATAAAGCTTACATTGAGTTATAATTCCAAGTCACTTTTTCAAGAATACCTCACCCTGGTCCTCTACGTTTGAGTCGCTATTCTTTCTGGCTGTTCCATTTCATTTCCCTGTTTTCAGCTCATTTCTGTAGCCCCTCGAGAACTTTCTGAAATTTTATTGCTGCCACCCAGTCTTCTGTCTCTTGCATGCAGGGAACATCTCTTGCAAAGTCATGATGTTGAAGAGTGGAAGATCAGGATTGATCCTCAGGCCAGCCTCTTGAATACATGTCTAGGACAACTCTCCCCAGCCAGCTCACCGCAGGGACAATTCAACAGGGGATAACTCAAGAAAAGGACAAGTGAAATGCAGTGGGCCTTGTCTTGCTTTAGGTTCGAACCTTCTCAAGTTAAAAATTATTGAGGCTAGGGTGAACTGCAGTTCACTTGTCCTTCTGTTGAGTTACCCCGTGTTAAATTGTCCAGCAAGTTGTTCCCACAGCAAGTTGTCCCCACAGTTGGCCAGGGTGAATTGTCCTATTCTGCTTACTACACTATTGCTCTCCAATTTAAGGATTAGCTATTAAATAGCATGCTTGAAGTTTGATTTTTTTTAACCAGCTATGTATCCACTTAATGTCATACCATCCACCTACATTTAAGTGCTCCTAATTATGAGGTAAGGTTTTTTGCTTGTTCACAGTATTTGGATAGTGTTCCCTAAGACTCCAAGTGACAGCATTGCCACAGTCTATTAAGGAATCTCCCCATCGAAGGAGATAAGGGTTATTTATTTATGTATTTAATTGATGGATGATTGATTGATTTAAAAGACCTGTAGATCCATTCAGCTTAAGTAATTCTGGGTGGCTCACAATAATGAGAAAAAAACAATGAATAAAGCAGTAAAAAAAAGCTGGGCAAGTAAGATTTGTTCCTGACAAATCTATGCCAATTTTTAGTATTGTATTATTTTAAAGCAGGGGTGTCAAACTGCCAGCCCGCGGGCCAGATGCATCATGGCGAAACCGCACCCACCCCATTGCCGGCAATGGGGAAAAAAAGTCGCAATACGTTGCGGCACGTCACGTGACGTTGCGAGTTTGGCACCCCTGTTTTAAAGGTCTTTTGAAATGACCATTTTATGATCCGCTCAGGAATCTTCTTAGGCTTTGACTTCAGCTTGGCTGGTCTACCTCCTTTTGAAGGCAAAACGACATTGGCTTTTCTTGAATCATCTGGCATCCTCTCTGGTTGCCCAGGACTTATTAAAGATAATAGGCAAAAGGCTGGTCCAAGAGATAAGCAGGGTGCAGTGCTTCTGGTTGTGAAGCTCTGAACCAGACATGTCAAACACAAGGCCCGGGGGCCAGATCTAGCCCGCAAAGTGGTTTCATGCAGCCCGCAAAGCCATCCTGGAAACAGTGAGGGAACGGCCCCCACTGCCTTGGCCCTGGCCCAGAGACCCTCCTTCTGCCAGAGACCCTCAGATCTGTCCCACTCCTGCCCAGGCCCCCATAGGCACCCTTGATGAGAACGATGTAGAGCTGGCCACGCCTACCCAGTAGGCCATATGCACTCTAGCCACGCCTACCCAGTAGGCCACGCCCACCCAGGCCACACCCACCTGCCCCCCTGAGGGCAACCGCAATGCTGATGCGGCCCTCAATGAAATTGAGTTTGACACCCCTGCTCTAAACTGAGTAAAAATGAAGAAATGTCCTTGGCTGTGTTTCTGTCGAGCTTCAGTCCTGCTCTTATCATCTCCTGCTAAAAGGTTTCCTCGCTCCCTTTTCCTGTCTGTTCTCTTATTCCGCCTTCCCTGAACAGCAGCAAACATTCAGATGCAGCTGAGATATTCTTAGCCTTCCTTCTCGAACTTCAGGCTGAACCAGGCCCAAACATCTTCTTTTGCAACTTGACCCTCTTTCAAGAAGGTGAAATGTTTGTGTTCAGAATTTTTATTAGGCCTTTCATGTATCCATCCGAGCATCTTCTGAACGGCTTCCCTTTGGGAATGGTGGGTGCTCCGCCAGTGAAGGTGTTCAGGAAAAGATTGGAAAGCCATTTGTCTGGAACGGTATAGGTGTCCTGCCTGGATAAGGGATCAGTCTAGAAAACCACCAAGGTCCCTTCCAACTCTGTTATTCTGTTAATTAATCAGTGGGATGGCTTGCCTCCGGAAGTTGTGGGGCATCCATCACTGGAGGTTTTCAGAAATACACTGAACAACCATTTGCTGAAATAGTATAGGGCCTCCTATTGGAGCAGGGGGTTAGACTAGAAGGCCTCCAAGGTTCCTTCCAACGATGGCCTTAGTGTATTCTAATGTAATACATTTAAGATTAAGATAACTTTTATTGTCATTTTTTTACTGTGAACACACTGGCTCACATTAAAAATGAAATTCTGTTGCTTGCTCTCCAAAGAAAGTATATCTACCTATACACACATAACACAGAGATAGACATGCTATAGACATACTTACTATCTACACCCATACATATACATATACATATACATATACATATACATATACATATACATATACATATACATATACATATACATATACATATACATATACATATACATATACATATACATATACATAGGGATGCAGTGGCTCAGTGGGTTAGGACACTAAGCCTGTCGATCAGAAGGTCGGCAGTTTGGCGGGTCGAATCCCGAGTGCCGCGTAGCAGAGTGACTGCCTGTTACTCGTCCCAGCTTCTGCCAACCTAGCAGTTTGAAAGCATGTAAAAATGCAAGTAGAAAAATAGGGACCACTACGGTGGGAAGGTAACAGCGTTCTGTGCGCCTTTGGTGTCTAGTCATGCCGGCCACATGACCACGGAGACGTCCTCGGACAAGCGCTGGCTCTTCGGCTTTGAAATGGACATGAGCACCGGCCCCTAGAGTCGGAAACGACTAGCACGCATGTGCGGGGGAACCTTTACCTTTTACCTTTTTATACATATACATATACCAGGGGTAGGCAACCTTGGCTCTTTTATGACTCGTGGACTTCAACTCCCAGAATTCCTGAGCCAGCACAGCTGGCTCAGGAACTCTGGGAGTTGAAGTCCACGAGTCATAAAAGAGCCAAGGTTGCCTACCCCTGACATATACCAATCACTGTCCATTTTGAATACAAACCAGAAAGAGGAAACTTGAGAGTTCACAAGGTTGGTACTATAATGTGCACCCTTTTGCTCATTCCTATCTTGGCAAAGGGATGTTTTTCCTCCCAAGAGGGAGAAAATTGAGGAGGTGTGGCAAACAGCTAGGCAGGATTGCTGGGAAGGAAGTGCCCAGTGAGAAGAAAACCAAGAGCTTTCTCCCCCTTCGGCTTCAGCTGCTTCCCCTGGGGACTTTCCTCCAGCCTGCCTTTGCAGTAATTTTAGCTGGCCCCTGTCTTTAATATGGGACCTTTGCAGGTCGATGTGCGGTAGCTGAGAGGAGGGGGGTCTGCTGGGGGAAGCAGCTCCAAAGAGAACCGAGAAGTTGAATAGGGGCGATCTGAGCCCAGTCCCACCTTTGCAGTCCTCAACACACAGTTCTTGCAGGGTGGGGTGGGTGGAAATAAGGCAACTCCAGGAAGTGGGGGGGTGCGTGTGCGTGTGAATTGCTCCTAGACCTCCTGAAGAAGCTTCTGCTCTACATAAGAGGGAGCCGAGGCAAGGAGGGAACCGAACCGTCCCGCCAGCTTCCTTCTCTTGGGGCATCTGGGTGTCTTGCGCCAGTCATAGCCCAACCCAGCACCCCAATCTGAGGAGCAAAGCAGCCCCTGGTCCTGCAGAGCCCACCGGGGCTGGCTTTGGGGGGGGGTTTGCTGAAGTTCAAGGTCAGCTGGGGGGGACGCTGCGGCAAGGGCCCCCCCTCCCCCCAAAGCCCTCCCGAAGGACATTCCAGCCATTGCTCTCTGCGGGGAAACACTGAGGCTGCCCGGGGAGAGTTGCACTGGGGTGTCCTCGTCGTCCTAGCGGGCTCCCTTGGGTGGGGGGAAGGCCGGACCCGCGCGGGCAGCGGGACGGCGGCGAGCAGCGGAGGTGGGAGGGCTGCGGTCGGGCGTTGCGCCTCGGAGCCCGGCTGGCGAGGACTGGGGTGCCGGATCCGCTGGCTGCCCGCTACGGGCCCGGCCTCACCCGCGGGGTGTCTCCGCAGAGGCAGCCATGGGGGTGCTGATGTCCCGGCGGCAGACGGTGGAGCAGGTGCAGAAGGTCAGCCTGGCCGTCTCGGCCTTCAAAGATGGGCTCCGGGAACGGCCCGCCGCCAAGCGCCCGGCCAAAGAGGCCGCCAGCCGCCGCGGGACCTTGGAAGAAGACGCCGTGCAGGAACTCCGCGAGGAGGAGGAGGGAGCGCCGGGGGGACCCTCCCACTCGTGGGGCGGCGGGACCCGGAGCGCCGCCTGGGCGAGGCTGCGGGACGGCCGCGGCGTGGAGCCCGAAGACCTGGACCGGCCTACCTGCTTCACGCCCCCGGCCCTGGTCCGCCCCGTCCGGCCGACGTGCGAGGAAGAGCGGCTGGAGATCAGCCTGGAGCAACGCGAGCAGGTGAGCCGGGGGGGGGAAGGGGGCCCAACCAGTTCCTGCCCCAAGCCTTTCGGGGTGGGGCTGTTCCTGGGACTGACCCAGATCAAGCGGGCGAGGGTTCCTGCACCTGCTGGTCTCAAGCCCCGCCCCCACCTGTCCAGGTGTGCTTAGGAACCTGCTTCCCACGGGGGGGGGGGAGGTCAGTCAGCAAAGATGCCCCCCAAGAGCCCCTGTTGTGATCAGGCCATAGACCACTTTCTCTCCTCTCTCTCTCAACTATCAGCTGCTTGCAAGTGGTATAGGTAATGGTACGGGGTCTCCTGCTTGAGTGGGGGTTGGACTAGAAGACCTCCAAGGTCCCTTCCATGTCCGCGACTGTTAACTGGGAAGCGTCCCAGTAACTGAACAACCTGGGAGCTCTCAGGGTCCTTGGGAGCCAGATCCTAGCCAACCCATCTGAGACTGGATTTTCAAACACACACAGAGAGAGAGAGAGACCTCCCCAATTGGCTGCCATCCCTATAGCAACCAGCAGCGATTCCCAATTCCCTAGCTCAGACATGTCAAACACAAGGCCCGGGGGCCGGATCCGGCCCGTGAAGTGGTTTCATGCAGCCCGCGAAGCCATCCTGGAAACAGTGAGGGAACGGCCCCCACTGCCTTGGTCCTGGCCCAGAGACCCTCCTTCTGCCAGAGACCCTCAGATCTGTCCCACTCCTGCCCAGGCCCCCATAGGCACCCTTGATGCAACGATGTAGAGCTGGCCACGCCCACCCAGTAGGCCGCGCCCACCCAGGCCATACCCACCCGGCCCCCTGAGGGCAACCGCAATGCTGATGCGGCCCTCAATGAAATTGAGTTTGACACCCCTAGCTGGACTCTGCTGTGGGCAGAAGAACCCGCTTCGGTTGGCCTGGGTCTTCTTACATTTCGGTTCAGGGAAGGACTCCACATTGCAAAAGAGGACCGGATCCTTTTCTCTCTCCAGACTCTTTAGCGGCTCAAGTGGGGTGGGGGGTGGGGTGTCTGCCCCAGCCATTATTCCATTATTTCCTTTTTGCCCTTCTTGGCCCCTTTCCTATTTCTGTTGGTTTCTCCCTTAAGGTGCCCAGAATGGAAGAGAGCCATCCCGTGTAGCTTTGCTGCTCATTTGCTTCAAGGCTTCATTGTGGATCCTTCTTTCTCTTTGCAAGGATCCCTCCTCTCTTGAGGATTCCAAGCATGAAATTCCCCGTTTTTGTGGAACAGCCCTGAACCTGATTGCCGTTTTCATCATTCTGTCCTCCTTCCTGACTTCAAAGTCACTTTCCAATCAGTCACGGAAGGCTCAGATCCTCTTAATGTATAAATCCAGTGATGCTGTCAGTCTGCATCCCTTATACAGGTAGTCCTCAATGTATGACCACACTTGGGTCATAAGTCAAGGAGCCCAAAATTTCTGTTGCTAAGCGAGATAGGTTTGTAAATATTTTTTCCCCATTTTATGATCTTTCTTGCTACGGCCTTTTTCTCAAGTGAATCTCTGCAGTTGTTAAGCTAAGTTGTGAACTTAATCTGACCTCCCCAGTCACTTTGCTTATAAGAAGATGGCAAAAGGCAATCATGTGACCCTGGGACACTGTGACCGTTGAAAATAGGAGTCATTTGACAAGCGTCTGAATTTTGATGACGGTGGGAATGCTGCAACGGTTGTAAGTGGGAGAATGGAATGGAATGGAATGGAATGAGTAGAGTAGAGTAGAGTAGAGTAGAGTAGAGTAGAGTAGAGTAGAGTAGAACGGAACGGAACGGAACGGAACAGAACAATAGAATGGAATGGAATGGAATGGAATGGAATGGAATGGAATGGAATGGAATGAGTAGAGTAGAGTAGAACGGAACAGAACAGAACAATAGAATAGAATAGAATAGAATAGAATAGAATAGAATAGAATAGAATAGAATAGAATAGAATAGAATAGAATAGAATAGAATAGAATAGAATAGAATAGAATAGAATAGAATAGAATAGAATAGAATAGAATGGGAATGGGAATGGGAATGAAATGAGTAGAGTAGAGTAGAGTAGAACGGAACGGAACAGAACAGAACAGAACAGAATAGAATAGAATGATCATAAGTTACTTTTTTCAGTGCCGCTGTAACTTTGAATGGTCACTAAATGAACTGTTGTAAGTTGAAGACTACCAGTACATAGTTAAATGTCTATGGAGATTCCCAGATCACAGTTAGTTCTTCAGCTTCAAGAAGCTGAAGAAGCTTCTTGGATGAGAAGTGAAACGTCTTCAGAGAAAAAACAAAAAAGTCCATTTGCCTCCTGAAAAAAGCATCTTTGGGACTACCGGTACATCTTTGCCCTCAACTGCCTTTGCCTCAAAGCCCACCCATCTCTCTTCACAACCCCCTTTGGATTTGACCAACTTGCATAAAAAAACATCCTGCTCTGCAGAATCTCCTGAGATAACAGCTGGATTTCTGCATTGCTCCACACCAAATATTACCCGACCCCTCCACTCTGAGTAATATATTGTGCCAGCCCAAGCTCTGTGTGTGTGTGTGTGTGTGTGTGTGTGTGTGTGTGAGAGAGAGAGAGAGAGAGAGAGAGAGAGAGAGAGAGAGTGCTTTCCTGGCACAATTGTCTTTCAGAGAGAGAGAGAGAGAGAGAGAGAGAGAGCGCTTTCCTGGCACAATTGTCTTTCAGTCCTGAAAGCAAACTCTCTCTCTCTCTCTCCATATATATGTGAGGCTGGGGAGAACAAGAAGCAATCTCTCCAGGGGCCTCATAGAAAATCCAGCCACGTCTGGAACAGGAGAAGCTCGGGATTAGGCAAATAAGCAGCCTCCGAAGGGGAAGATTTAGCACAAAGGTTGTTTGCCCTCTCCCCCTCCCCCAGAGAATTGGCATTACCTGATGACACAGTCCTGGTGTGTTGCTTTCAGCGTTCATTGTCTAACACATCTGGAAAGTGCCAAGTTGGAAAGGCCTGCCCTTAAAAAGACCCAGTGCACAGCTGGGCGTCCTCTGTTCATTTATTCATTCCATTTCTATACCTGCCCAAATTAACCAAGTGACTCTGGGTGGCTTAAAATTCTAAAACAATTAAAAATATCAAAACAGTAAAAACAAAAGCTGAATAAATTTCTCATCGCTGTCCCCATCAGAATCTCAAGTGTTTGGGGGAAGAGGGAGAGGGACGAACTAAGAACTGTTCATCTTTGAATGTGAACCTGCTTAAATTAGACTTTTCTGAACCAAAACAAATGGTTTATTTAGAAACCATTTCTCCCATTTTGGTGCAGTTCTCCCTCACAAAACAGCTGGAAGAAAACGAATTACTGGGTATTAATTAACACAGGAAAAAATGACTTTAGGGAGAGGGACTTGCAAAGCAGGGGAATATTCTAGAAAAGGTCACGAAAAATATAAATGAGAAAAAGGCCTATTTTGGGGTGATATGTGACAAGAAATGGAATCACATGTGGTTGGAAGAACAAGTAGTGGAACCAACTGGAAATGCTTGGGAGAATCAGAACAACTTCCAACTGCTTCCTTCTGCCCAGAACAGAGGTCACCTTCATGCCCCAATTGGCCGCAGCCGGGATCCTGAAGCTGGTGGCCCAAGAATGTAGCTTCTCTCCAGAAAGAGCCTGGAAACTCCTCTGGGGCTCTTCATTAATACCTATCCTTTTCAGAGCAAATTTAATGGCCCCTGGCTTGACCAGTCATATTCTCTGCAGGCCCCGGGGTGTGGGGGTGGCAGTGAGAACAATTAATCAGCAGAACAGAAGTTTTTTTTTAATTTAATTCCATTTATATCCCGCCCTTCTCCGAAGACTCAGGGCGGCTTACAAGCTTACAGTTGCCTCCAGGAGTTGTGGGTGCTCCAACACTGGAGGATTTTAAGAAGAGACTGGACAGCCACTTGTCTAACATGGGATAGGGCAGTGATGGCGAACCTTTTAGAGACCAAGTGCCCAAACCGCAACCCAAAACCCATTTATTTATCGCAAAGTGCCAGGGCCGAATCAGCACTGTGGTGCCTTCAGGGGCGGCAGGGAGGCGCCTCTGAGTGCCACCTCTGGCACACAAAACCCGGGGGCACAAAAATGGGCCACCGTGCTGCAAGGCGCAAAAACGGCCGCCGCAGCACTGCAGGGTGCAGATACAAGACGCTGCACCATGGAAGAACGGGGCAGGGCTAGTGAGTATCACGCAGGCACTAACCCCACCCGGCAGCGGATAACACCCAGGGGGAGGGCCTTCTCTGTGGGTGCACCTGCCCTTTGGAACCAGCTGCCCGTGGAGCTGAGGACTGCCCCTGACCTTCGTTCATTCCGCCGGGACCTGAAGACCTGGCTCTTTGAGCTCTCCGGCCCAGGCTGAGAATTTTTTAACCGGGGGTTTTTATTTTAAGGGATAATTTAATCTTTTTTAATTGTTTTTTTAACTTTTGTATTTGTATTGCTGCTTTTAAATACCCTGTAAACCGCCCTGAGTCCTTCGGGAAAGGGCGGTATATAAATTTAATAAAATTTAAATTAAATTTGCAGCCCCGTGCACACATGCATGCATGTAAAATGCTTCCCCCTCCCTTTTCTTCCAGTCCATCAATTGACAATGGCTGATGACCTCTGCTCTACCACCTCGGCTCGAGCTTCGCCTCCTTTGAGCTGGGCGAAGCTCCTGCTCCAGGCAGTGGGGGTGGCCTGATGGACCTGCTGCTGGTGGCAGTGGCGCGCGTGCTAACAGAGAGGGCTCTGAGTGCCACCTCTGGCATGCATGCCATAGGTTAGCCACCACTGGGATAGGGTCTCCTGCTTGTGCAGGGGGGTGGTCCCTTCTGTTAATCACCAAAACAGTTTGTCTCCAAAAGTCGTGGGTGCTCCAACACTGGAGCTATTTAATAATAATAATAATAATAATAATAATAATAATAATAATAATAATAATAATAATAATAATATAATATAATAATAATTTTATTTGTATACCGCCCTTCTCTCGAAGGACTCAGGACGGTGAACAGGGCAAACATATAAAAGTACAAAGATACAAAAGTTAAAAAAGAATTAAACAAAATGCCCAAGCTAAAACAATAGATAAATATATTAAAAACAACAATAAAATCCCAAACCCATCCCCCATCAGGCCAGGCCGGCTTGTTCGAATAAGTGAGTCTTCAGATCGCGTCGGAAGGAGCGAAGGTCGGGCGCCATCCGGAGCTCAACCGGCAAACGATTCCATAAATCCAGGGCGCCCACAGAGAAGGACCTCCCCCTGGGGGCCACCAGGCGACATTCTCTAAGAAGAGACTGGACAGCTACTTGCCTGGCATGGTAGAGGGTCTCCTGCTTGAGCAGGGGGCTGGATTAGAAGACCTCCAAGGTCCCTTCCAGCTCTGTTGTCCCGAGTCCTCTCCTTTCTCTTTCTTGGCATTGGCCAATCCAAAGTTCAGAGGCTCGTCTGTGCCAGGAGCCCCAAAGAGGCTCGCCCACCTGGGCTGGGTTCTCAGGACCGGAAGGCCCTTCCCGGATCTTTCCCAGCCCTCCTTCCCCCTGCAGGTGACCAACGAGGAGATGTGTGAAGTCTGTGAGGTGTGGACGGCAGACAGCCTTCTGCCCTGCCGGGTGTGCACCAAGGTCTATCATGACGGCTGCCTGCGGCGCATGGGCCTGCTCTCCCCGGACGAGGCCTCGGAGGCTATTGAGGCGGCCCACTCCACCGTCGGCTGGAGCTGCTACCACTGCGTAAGCCATGGGGCTGGGAGGGGGGCTACAGCAGCTCACCGTGGCCAGCTTACTGCGGCCCACTCACCTGGCCAGCTCGGTGTGGGACCACTCACCGCAGGACAAGAGTTACCTTAATATAGGTATAGGGTTTCCTGCCTGAGCAGGGGGTTGGACTAGATGACCTCCAAGGTCCCTTCCAACTTATTATTATTATTATTATTATTATTATTATTATTATTATTATTATTATTATTATTATTATTATTATTATTTCAAAGAAGTAGTGGAATAGAACCATGAAAGGAAGGATGCCAAAGGAGGGAGGAGATGAAATGTGAATGACAGCAATTAAAATATATTTTTAAAAAAAATATTTTAAATAATTACATCGAATTGTTGAATTGTCCCATGGCAAGTTGGCCCATTCTGCTGGGAGGGGAGCAGGGAGGCCACGGAGGGACTGAGATGGTCTGGTCTTGCCAGACCCCTTTTGGGAGACTGGTGCCGAGAAGGATTTGGGGGAATGGGACAGGGGTAGGGAATGGCAGAGGGGAGAGTCGGGGGGCCAGGAATATATGGTGGTAGAGGCAAGGTGCATTTAGTTATGGGAAGATATGGAGGGGAGGGAGAGAGTCGGAATAGGTCAGGGGTAGGCAACCTTGGCTCTCTTATGGCTGGTGGACTTCAACTCCCAGAATTCCTGAGCCAACATGGCTCAGCTTGGAAATTCTCCCTTTCCCCTCAGCATGGCTGGCTCAGGAATTCTGGGAGTTGAAGTCCACAGGTGGTAAAAAGGCCGGAGTTGCTGAGCCCTGATTTGGAGGACAGCAGGGCACGGCTGCAAAACAAGGTGTGAAATCTTGCTTGGGAAATGAGTGGGGCAGGTGGTGGGGTGGGGAGGCTGTCCAGTAGCCCATCCAGAAGGCACCGGGGGGGGGGCAAGCTGATTGGCAGACCATCCCGCTATCCAGGGCCGTGGGGGGCAACCAAGAGGGGTCAGCAGGCACCCGCCTTTCTCTCCCCCCATGGCGGGTACACAGTCCTAAAAAGGGCTAGCTATGTTGTAACCTCAAACATTTCCTTTTTTTCCTGGCAGGATAACCTGAACTCGCTGCTCACGGAAGAGGAGATGAGTTCTCTCTCTGATGCCTTCCGGCAGACCAGCATCTCGCCTGGTAAGGCTGGCAGGAGTGGCCCCCAGACCCGTTTAGGGCAGAGGTGGAGCACTGGCAGAGGGGTCCCTTTCACAGGGCAGAGACATCCCCCCCCATCTGCTTCAAGAAGTGGTTGAGGACGGGGAGGGACGGTCCCCAAACCCCGTCTCAGCCAAGAGATGGGGGAAGGTTGGGAGGGGCTTTCTCTCTCATTGGTGGACAGAGGACTTGGGGGAGGGGCTCCCGCAGGGGCTTCTTTGCCTTGGGGGAGATCAGGAGCCTCCTCTGACCATGATTCGGGTGGCGGGGGGGGGGCTGTTTCCACAGAGAATACTCTGACCCTGGAGGACTTCTTGCGCTACAAGGGCCTGGCAGGGCAGCCCAGCAGTGAGGAAGAAAAAGAACGCCACAGCCTGCAGTTTGCGGCCCTGGACCCCAGGCAGAAGGGCCACATCGCCTGGGCGGACTTCCTCTCCCATGAGTCCCTGCTGATGCTGCAGAGAACGCGCACGCAGGTGGGGGGTCCTCTCCTGGAGGGGCTGCAGAGCGGGAAGGAAACACACACACACACACACACACACACACGGAGCAGCTCAGCTCCCAGACAAAGAGGCTTGTTCCCAATCTTGGGAGTGGGGGCAGCGGTCATCTTTTCCCCCACATCCTCTCCTAGAAGTGAGCGAGGGCCCATTATCCCTGCAAGGGCCAGAAGATTTGGGTGGGGGTCCTGCGCCCTCCGTGCAGCCTCTCCTGCTTTGCTTCCCTCCCCAGGAGGGGCTGCTGCACCTGCTGACGGGCAAGGAGAGGGAGCGGGCACGGGAGGCCTTCCTGACCCTAGACCGGCACAGGGAGGGGCTCATCAGCCAGGAGGAGAGCCAGCGCTCCCATCACACCTGGTTCCGAAAACGGCATCCGGGGGCACCCCCCTCCATCGCCAGGTAAGACCTTGGCAGGTGAGGGGTGGGTTACCCGTGGCCCCCCCGTGGCTGGCTGGCCGTCACTGCGGGCAGTTTCGACAGCTGGTTTCTCTCCACTGGCCAGTTGCCACCATAGCAGGGCTCTCCACACTGGGCAACATTAAGACTTGGGGATTTCAATAATTCCCAGAATTCCTCAGCCAGCCTGGCAACATTAAGACTTGGGGATTTCAATACTTCCCAGAATTCCTCAGCCAGCATGGCAACATTAAGACTTGGGGATTTCAGTAATTCCCAGAATTCCTCAGCCAGCCTGGCAACATTAGGACTTGGGGATTTCAATAATTCCCAGAATTCCTCAGCCAGCCTGGCAACATTAAGACTTGGGGATTTCAGTAATTCCCAGAATTCCTCAGCCAGCATGGCAACATTAAGACTTGGGGATTTCAGTAATTCCCAGAATTCCTCAGCCAGCCTGGCAACATTAAGACTTGGGGACATCAACAATTCCCAGAATTCCACATCCAGCCTGGCAACATTAAGACTTGGGGATTTCAATAAATCCCAGAATTCCCCAGCCAGCCTGGCAACATTAAGACTTGGGGATTTCAATAAATCCTAGAATTCTTCAGTCAGCATGGCAACCTTAAGACTTGGGGATTTCAACAACTCCCAGAATTCCCCAATTCTGGGAGTTGAAGTCCACAAGCCTTAAAGTGGCCAGGCTTGGCACTGCCTGCCCTTGACCCATGTGGGCTGCCATGGTGGGATGGCCACAAGAGCCGAGTGGGAGGCAGGTGGGGACACAGCTGGACCAAGCAATGCAAGGCCACCTTATGCCCAAGTAATCGGGACATTACAGGTGGTCCTTGACTTACGACCTGCCACTTAGCGGCCATTGGAAGTTACTTTGGACCCTCCAAAGGGACCACACCCAGTTCTGAAGTTCTGATTGCCACACACTCACACCCCGCAGCCCACAGTCGCAGGACTGCATTGTGGTGGCTTGGCAACAGATGCACATTTGGAATTGTTTGTAGCATCCCACAGTCACGTGACCGCGATTTCAAATGTTTTTGCCAAAAGCCAGCATTGATGCCGACTTCCATTAAAACACCCCCTAGCAATGGGTTCATTTAACCACTGCTGTGTTCGCTTATTGAATGCCGCAGAAAAGGTCCTAAAATGTAATTGGGTCACCTGATGACCTGCTTTACACAACGGTCATAATTTATGACCATAATTGCCAGGCTCAGTTATGATCGCAAGTCAAAGAAGGCAGAATGGGGGCATGGTTTCTTTCGGGGGGGAGCCCATCCTGACCCACACACACCAGCTGAGCAGCAGCTATGAAAGAAGCCCTCATATCCCCCCCCACCGCCCTTTATGCTGGGATGAGTTGTGGCCAATTGGCTGATCCAGCCAGCTTCTCTCCAGACTAGGAGTCCCCTAATCCTGGGCCTGGGTCTGTGTGTGGCTCTCTTTCAGAGTCAGCCAGGTGGAGCCCGTCTCTGAAAGCGGCAGCCACAGGCAGGAAGACAAAGAGGTGCTCAAAAAAGAGCAGAAGAAACCAAGGTAAGTGCAGAGACCCTTCCCAAAAGATGCCTCCCAAAAGTGAGGGGTCCGGGCAGTGCTGCGGGCCAGGGATCGTGGCCAGTTGCAGCCAAAGAACCTCTGGATGTCCACAGTCCCCCTGGAGCAAGGCACTCTCACTTCCCCTAGAGTCAAAGCTGCTCCTGCATTGTAAGCAAGCCCAGGTTTGAATAATTGGAATAATAAACAGAATAGCAACCCAGGTGCTTGTACTGGATAGAGCCCCAACCAGCCCCGTTGACCGAGAGATCTGTAGTAAGCCATGTAGCAAGACCGTGTTCTTCTCAGTGGGTTACTTTCCCGTCTGACGGTTCTCCTGGTACCACCTGGAGTGCTTTGAGCTGTGGTGCTAAGGAGATCCCCTTTCCACCAGCCCTGGAGGTGGGGGGGGGAGTGAATGTCTTGCCCCAAATCAAGAAATGCAGAATTTAAGCAGCCTTTTGCATTAAGGATATTGGATGTTACGGGTGAGGATGGCTTTAGTGAGGTGTTTCTATATCAGGCCAATGAAGTCAGATCTTTGCGTAACTTTGGCTTTTAGCAATATTTCTAGCCTGCCCTAATACTGAAGGACTCTGGACAGTGAATCCTAAAGCTTAAACCAGGGGTTTAGACCAGGTTCTCCAAACCTGGAAACTTTTAAGACTTGCTTAAAAACGTAAGATCAGAGGTCTTCAACTTGGCAACTTTAAAGACTGGTGGACCTCAACTCCCGGAATTTCCCAGCGATCAACCCTGGCTAAGGAATTCTGGGAGTTGAAGTCCACCCGTCTTAAAAGTTGTCAAGTTTGGAGACCCCTGGTTTAGACTAGGTATGTAGGAAAACATGTCAGAAAAACAGGGAAGACACGGTTACATACACACAGTGCTTTTTTTGTAAAAGAAAAAGGTGCCGGAACTCACGCATGTCATCCAACCCGCCTTTCCTACCCTACAAAGGTTCCATCCAAAAAAGGTGCCGGAACTCCGTTCTGAGCGTTCTATGAGAAAAAAAGCCCTGCATACACAAATTCCAAATAAAATTAACAATCTAGGTAACCTAAGTTACTTACGCCTCCCTGACTTAGCCACTCTGGCCCTGCATGAATAAGATACAAAGTTCAGTACAGGTTGGCAACACCTGGGAAAGAACGGAGCTGCCGAAAGATTGTCAGGGTCCCCAGCTTGGATGTTGGCAGGCAGGTTTGTTATTGTTGGTCTTTTATGTTCCTTCTTCCAATTTATGGAGCAAGGAGGGTAAGTGAAAGGCGTCTTCTTTGGGGAAATTGATAGTTGCTTTGCCCAGGTGGGTGAAAATATGCTCTGGATTTAGTCAGCAATTCAAAAATTTATTCTGGACACAAATCCACTTTTTCCCTAATAGTGGACTAAATGAGCTTCTGTGAGAGGTTTTTAAGGAAACAAATCTGGATTCCGTTTAATGGGACGCGGTGGCTCAGTGGGTTAGGACGCTGAGCTTGTCGATCAGAAGGTCGGCAGTTTGGCGGGTCGAATCCCGAGTGCCGCGTAGCAGAGCGAGCGCCTGTTACTCGTCCCAGCTTCTGCCAACCTAGCAGTTCGAAAGCACGTAAAAAGTGCAAGTAGAAAAATAGGGACCACGACGGTGGGGAAGGTAACAGCGTTCCGTGCGCCTTTGGCGTCTAGTCATGCCGGCCACATGACCACGGAGACGTCCTCGGACAAGCGCTGGAAACGACTAGCACGCATGTGCGGGGGAACCTTTACCTCATAACCTATGAAGTGCTTTAGGAGTTGCTGTAGTTCCATAATGAATATTAGGTGGTTATCCTAGCACCCCACTTTCCGGACAGTCAGAGCAATTAATCAGTAGAACAGAAGTTGCCTACAGAAGTTGTGAGCACTCCGTCACTGGAGGTTTTTAAGAAGAGACTAGACAGCCACTTGTCTGAAATGGTATAGGCAGGGTCTCCTGCCTTAGCAGGGGATTGGACTAGATGACCTCCAAGGTCCTTTCCAATTCCGTTGTTCTATTATTCTGAGCCAGGACAGGCTTGTCAGCTGATCTAGAGGCCAACATTTCATGAGCAGAATCCCCACAAGTGTCCCACCGTTAGCCACACGTGGAACGCCTCTCTCCCTGGGGCCGCCTCTACCTTGGGGTCTGCTAGCGAGAGGAGTCAGCGCTGACAATTAGCTAAGCCTCGTTAGGAATTGAGATGAGGCACCGGCGTTGCCATGGGAACAGTTGGCAGCAGAGCAAGCTGTGAATCTTCAGAGGCGTGGGAGGGACAGCACCTGGCTCAGTCGGGCGGGCAGCTGTGGTCAAGAAGGAGGCACACAGAGAAAGGGGTTCCTGCTGGAGATGGAATTCTGTGGTCAGGGAAGGACCCAGAGAAGGCTAGACTGCCCCGCTGTTCAATTCATTCCACCACCCGCCTGCTATTTGCATGGCGGGCGCTCTTCCCCACCTGCCGGCTCCCCCACTCAGTCCTGAGGAAGATCCACAGGAGACATGTGGAGATGCCCGCCTCCATGCCTCCAGGCACTGAAGCCCTTGCCAAGCATCTTGAAAATGCACCCCTCTAGCGTGGTCTGGTTGTTGCCCAAGCCTTGGAGAAGCCTGCAAAGTATGGAGTCCTGGATCTGTGGTTGGTTTCCAGCAATGTGTAAGATGCCTCTTCCTTCGTATTGGTGGTGATTAATCAGTCCAAGTTTAATCAAAGCCCAGGACTACCAGCAGAGCAGCAAGGAGTGCTTGAGTTGCTGAGTCTCAATTTTTTTAGTTTATTAGAAAGGATATCTAATAAATTGCTTTTTTCTATAGGTAGTCCTCGACTTACAGCAGTTTGTTTAGTGACCATTCAAAGTTACAACGGCGCTGAAAAGTCACTTAGAACCGTTACTCACACTTACGACCGTTGCAGCATCCCCGTAGTCAAAATTAAGGCACTTGGCAACTGGCTGGTATTTATGACGGTGTCCTGGGATCGCGTGATCCCCTTTTGGGAACTTCTGGCAAGCAAGGTCCATGGGGAAGCCAGACTCACTTAACAACCGTGTGATTAACTTAACGACTGCAGTGATTCACCTAACAACTGTGGCAAGAAAGGTCATAAAATGGGGCAAAATTCACTTAACATCTGTCTCGCTTAGCAACATAAATTTTGGGCTCAATTGTGGTCGTAAGTCGAGGACTCCCTGCAACGCAGTAGGCAGAAGCCCACGCCTGTCCTCAGCCATTTTTGCTCTCTTTGGCAGTCTCTCCTGAGAACTGGCATATCCCACATGCTACGTTTCTACCAGCATAAACGGATTAACTGGCCTCTACGGATTTCTCCACCTTTAATGTCTTTAAAATTTTATGCAAAGATCCACAAATTCGTTTTCTTGGTCTGCTTCCCCATCATTTCTGTAAAATGTGCAGTCGCTCCCTCCATTTTCACCATCTAACACAGGACTCTTCAAACTTGGCCCTTTTATGACTTGTGGACTTCAACTCCCAGAATTCCTCAGCTAGGCACAAGTGCCTGGCTGATGAATTCTGGGAGTTGAAGTCCACAAGTCATAAAAGGGCCAAGTTTGAAGACCCCTGGTCTAACACGACTACGTTGTCCTTTGGTAAATTACTGTTCAGCTGCTTGCACCTCTTGGCCTGGCAAAGCCCGGGCAAAAATGATTTATGATCCCAGCCAGCAAAATGGCGTCATCCATGCACCCCCACCAATGCACCTCTGCTCTTACCACAAGTGTCCCTCACATGTTTGTCCATTGATATATTAAGCAATCAGGCGGACATCCCACACCTTTATCTAACTACCCCAAGGAGACATTCTTAAATCTAGAGACCACCTTGCAAATCAAGTTGACCACATCTTCCCACCGTGTGCAGCCGCCGCCAAAAAAGCTAACACAATCCTTGGTTGTATAAACAGAGGCATAGATTCAAGATCACCTCAACTTCTAGTGTAGCTTTACAAAGCCTTGTTAAGACCACACTTGGGATACTGCACCTGGTTTTGGTCATCACAATACAAAAAAGATGTTGAGACTCTGGAAAGAGAAGAGCAACAAAGATGATTAGGGGCTGGAGGGTGAAACATAGAATGAACGGTTGCAGGAGCTGGGTATATCTAGCCTAGACAAAAGAAGGACTAGGAGTGACATGATAGCAGTCTTCCGATCTTTGAGGGGCTGCCACAAAGAAGAGGGAGCCAAGCTATTCTCCAAAGCACCTGAAAGCAGGACAAGAAGCAACAGATTGGAAACTAATCAAGAAGAGAAGCAACCTGGAATTAAGGAGAAACTTCCTAACAGAACAGTTAACCAGTGGAACAACCTGCCTCCAGAAGTTGTGGATGCTTTAAAAAAAAACTGGACAGGCACTTGTCTGGAATGGTCTAGCTAGGGGTCTACTTGAGCAATGGTTTGGACTAGAAGACCTCCAGGGTTCCCCTCAGCTCTATTCTGATTGAGGGGCATGTTGTGTGCTGACAGAACTCAGCCTTGACTTCTCCTTAAATTACAGATATTCTTAAGGAGTCTGGTAGAACAATTTCCAACAAAAGAAAACATTAAAAAGTTTGTTTTTTTAATCTACCTTTTAAGATATGCTCCTGGGGGTGTCCCCTTCATGGATTACTGCCTTGTCGTGGCGAAGGGGCTTGCGTAATTCAACCCTGACTGCTCTTTAGAAGGCCAGATCCTGAAGCTAAAATTCAAATACTTTGGCCACCTAATGAGAAGGAAGGACTCACTGGAGAAGAGCCTAATGCTGGGAAAGATTGAGGGCAAGAGAAGAAAGGGACGACAGAGAATGAGGTGGCTGGATGGAGTCACTGAAGCAGTAGGCGTGAGCTTAAATGGACTCCAGAAGATGGTAGAGGACAGGAAGGCCTGGAGGAACATGGTCCATAGGGTCGCAATGGGTCAGACACGACTTCGCAACTAACAACAACAACAACCTGGGGGTGTGTGGTGTGTTATTGTCAGTGTTTGTTAGATGCACCACTTGTGAACTGCTTTTCTTTAAAAGAGAGAGAGAGAGAGCAGATGGCACCAGGCCAGTCCCAGCTCTGGCCATGCGTCCCTAGCCTCAAACAATGGGGCATCACTCAAACTGGGCACTGTCCTCCCCTTGCTTGGCAGAGGGACTGGAGCCAGCCTCATCTCATCTCTGGTTGTCCCAAAGGTGCTTTTTCCAAAAGACCACTGGACTTTCTTGGGGTTTTTTTTTCCTTCAAAAACATTTCACTTCTCATCCAAGAAACTTCTTTCACTTCTAACGGACTTGATTTCCCCACCAGTCAATTAGAACCGAAGAAGCTTCTTGGATGAGAAGCAATTTTTTTTAACAAAACAAAAGAAGAAAGTCTGGTTGTCTTTTGGAGAAAACCCCTTTGGGATCACCGTGGCCTCCAGAGACACTCACCCTGGTTGTCTCCCTGTTTTGTCCACCACAGGACCGTCACCTGGCCGGCCTTTTTGAGAGAGAGCACGGTTTACATCCTCGCGGCCCGGCCCAACAGTGCCGCCATCCATCTGAAGCCACTGATGTGAGGCCGTTTGGCGGAGACGGGAGAAGGCCAAAAATTGTGCCTCCTTCGATGCAACAAAGGAAGGAGCTACTTGCCATCATGACGCACACTGGACTGGCTGCCCCCAAAGTGCCGGAGGCCCCTCAGGAGCTGCATCCCACGCGAGGACAATCGCAGGAGGGCTGATGGAAGCATCTTTGCCCACCGGGCTACGGATCCTCCACTCACTCTCTCTCTCTCTCTCTCTCTCTCTCTCTCTCAGTCCATACAGTCTCCCGTGGGCACAGAATGTGGGCTGAAGCGGGGGGGGGGGAAGAAGCCTCTTTTCACACTGATTTTAGCATGCTCTCTGGGGAGCCAGATGCCAGAGCAGCCTCCAGGTTCCTTCCGCTTCCCCTCTGGTTTTTCGGTTTGTTTGTTTGTGGTCTTCTAAAGGGATTCTGACAGCATCCTGGCATCTGGAAACGAAACGCGAGCATCTGTCAGCCCTCTTCTCTTCCGCCCAGCAAGGCCAAGCTGTTTTCTGACTGGTCGAGATGGATGGAGCTCAGCGGCTTTCTGGCTTTGAGTGGCCAACAGAGAGACACAAAGCGAGGCCAGCATGACTGCAGACTCTGGTTTCTGGCTGGCCAAGGAAAGCAGGCCACGGCATGCTGGATTGTTTTGGCTCCAGTGGAACCAAAGGCCTTCATCCTGGAGCTTCTGGGGGCTTGCCTGGGAACCAGCTTCACACATTACATCCCCTTCCCTTTGCTGGTGCTTGTTACTGGTCTTCAGCTGAGAAGCATCTTTGCCACTAAGTTTTCCGAAGTGGGGCCAGGTGGTTCCCAGGTTTTGAGACGTGTCTGCTGGCCCATCCATGTCAAATCTAACCCTGGCATAGTCTGGCAGCCCCCATTTAGCGGTTGCATTTTGTGTCCCCCCCTCTTTCCCTCGCCAATACAGGAGGAGCTGATCCCACCCAGAGGAGCCAAATGACTTTTTCATTTCTCGCTAAGAACCGCTTTTCCTTCAGAGAGCGCCTGCCCTGGAGCTGAGCCCCAGACTTCCTGTCCTGCTGGTCGAGAAGGTGCCCACCTGCCAAGGAAGCAGCGTTGCCAGCCAGTGAAGCCCCCTCCCCACCTTGGGTTTGTTTGCACCCAAGAATCAAAGGGACCCACCAACATGATTTGCCTCTACTTTTCCAGCCCTTCCTCCAGTCTCTTGGGGGGAGGGGGTTGAAATGTTAGGGAAGTCATTGACTGTATTGGTGGGAGGGGGAGGGGCTTAGAAGCCTTCATCATTTGCAGGCAATTAAAGGGGGCCAGGTTGGAATCCCAAGTCCCTCGGACCTCAGAGCCAAGGGGGCAGGGTAGGCCCTGTGGTCAGGCTTCCTGTACAGGTAGTCCTCGACTTATTAGTGGCCATTCAAAGTTTAAGAAACAATGCCTAACGGCCGTTTTTCATACTTACAACCATTGCAGCGTCCCCATGGTCATGAGATCAAGCTTCAGAGGCTTGGCAACTGTCATGTACTTACAACGGTTGCTGTGTCCCAAGGTCACCGGATTCCCCTTTTGCGACTTCTGACCAGCAGAGTCAATGGGGAAGCCAGATTCACGTCACAACCGTGTTACTCACTTCTCAGCTGCAGCAATTCACTTAGCAATTGAGGCAAGGAAGGTCGTAAAATGGGGCAAAATTCACTGAACCGGTTTCTCACTTAGCAGCGTGAATTCTCAGCTCAGTGGCAGTCACAAGTCAAGGACTACCCGTGTTGAGGCTCAATTCGGCTAATCCTAAGAGCCTGGCAGCTCGTTGTGCAGGTCCTGCCTGAACATCAACACTCCTGGGTGAACAGCTGGTGAATCCCTGCCTGAGGTCCCGGCTTAGTCCCTCCACAGCCTGCCTGCCTGCAGTGGCCATTCTCCTTTTGTGGGAGAAGTGGAGAAGGGGGAATCCCGAGCTGCTCCTTGCAGAATTCCCATTTGGTTGGGTTCAAAGGGGAAAAGAACTCCAGATCAAAGCCATAACATTGTGCTAGGCCAGGGATAGGCAACCTTGGCTCTTTTATGACTCGTGGACTTCCACTCCCAGAATTCCTGAGCCAGCCATGCTGAGGGGAAAGGGAGAGGTTTCCAAGCTGGGCCATGCTGGCTCAGGAATTCTGGGAGTTGAAGTCCACGAGTCATAGAGATGCCAAGGTTGGCCTAGCCCAGGGGTAGGCAACCTTGGCTCTTTTATGACTCGTGGACTTCAACTCCCAGAATTCCTGAGCCAGCCATGCTGAGGGAAAAGCTGAGCCATGCTAGCTCAGGAATTCTGGGAGTTGAAGTCCATGAGTCATAAAAGAGCCAAGTTTGCCTACCCCTGGCCTAGGCCAGCCTCAGAAGAAAACCTTGGTCCATTGGGAAGCAACTGGTTCTCTGGGCTGAAGTTAAGGAGGGCGGGAGTCTCTCCTTTCCAGCAAGATTGATTGTCGTGTGGAGGATCAGAGGAAACTTTAGGTGGTTTACCTGCCTCCCCATAACCCCAATGGAAATCTGAGATACAGGTAGTCCTCAACTTACAACAGTTTGTTTAATGACTGTTCCCACAACAGCCTTGAAAAAACTTAAGTTATGGCTGGTTTTCACATGACCGTTGCAACAGCCCCCTGGTCACGCAATCAAAATACAAACGCTTGGCAACTGACTCCTATTTATGACGGTTGCAGCGTCCTGGGGTCACGCGATCCCCTTTTCCAAACTTCTGAAAGCAAAGTCAATGGGAAATCCAGATCCACTTAACAACCGTGTTACTAACTTTAAACAACTGTGGTGATCCGCTTAACAACCGTGGCGAGAAAGGTCGTAAAACAGAGCAAAGCTCCCTTAAGCAATGTCTCGATTAGCAACTAAAATTTGGGCCTCTGTTGTGGTTGAAAGTCAAGGGCTATCTGTACTTTCCCATTTCTGCTGCTCTTAGGCAGGGGTGTCCACAGGGCATGGTCAAGATGACAGCCAGAACATTATGATTGAAACTCCACATAAAAAAGGTGGAATTTTGATCACACCATCCTGGCCACTCCTAAGCCATCATTCTATGTCTCCCTAGGAAAAGTTACTTGCCTTTCCCGGATGGGGGTTTAAGGCCTTGGAGGCCTGGTTGTCCTTGCTGCCCATTGTGCCTCCTGACTGCCTCCTCCTTCCAAGAACCATGTTGCAGGATCAGGCCAAAAGCCACCTGCCCTCCAGGACAAGCAACCAAAGACCAAGCAGAGGCTGGTGATGACCACAACAGCCAAGGCCTTGGCAGCTGGAAGCAGGAGGCTGGCTGCTCCCACCTGTCTCTCCAAGGAGTCTTCCTGGGGTTGTGAGACCAGAAGGGGAAGACCCCAGTACTTAAATGTCTGTGGAGATTCTCCATCCTCCAGGTCATGGCTGTCCCAAAGGTGCTTTTTCCAAAAGGCAACTGGACTTTCTTGGTTTTTTCCTTTGAAAACATTTCTCTTCTCATCCAAGAAGCTTCTTCAACTTTGATTGACTGGTGGAGTCATGTGGTCTCTGAGGGTTGGTCATTAGCTTTCAAACCATTAAGGCAGAAGCTCGACGTACCCTAAGGGTAAAACAAACCCAGACACAAACTGGGCAATTGGTATACACAATGCAGTGCAGCGAGACATGTGCAGACCTGGTACATTGGGGAAACAAAACAACCACTTCACAAACACGTAGCACAACATCAGGACAAGCCCATCTGCATCTGAAAAACAAGGATCGCTCTTTTGAAGACAGAAAAGTCCACATTCTGGACAGAGAGGACCCCAGGTTTGCAAGAGGGGTCAAAGGGGCCATCCAAATTAAGAGTGAACAGAGGGGGAGGGATACAACACCAGCCCTCTCCTGTTCACAACACGGTGGTCCTTTCGCAGTTCCAAGAAATTTCTACACCCATTTGCACTATTCAAGTGACCCTCAGGGCACAGATAAACTTCCAAGTGGCCTCAAACAACTCTCGGAAAGAACCAGATGACTGCAAGGAATATAGATCCTTCCATTCCCCACCATTCAGTTAGAACTGAAGAATCCTCCTGGGTGAGAAGCGAAACCTTTTCAAAGAAAAATCTCCTGACTTGGGATTAGTCGATGCGTCAGGAAGGTCCCCAGTTTGTACTGGAGGGAGAGAACACCCAGGCCTCCTCTCTTGATTAGAGTCCCCCAAATGTTGGAGAAACAGGAGACCAGCTGACCTGCTAAAACTTGAGATGTAAAAGACCAGCAGACGTTCCTTGGAAAGGCACTGGGGGGCCTCCGTAGTGCACCCCACTTGTTTCCAGGAGCCTCTTTCAGGACAGAGGAGCCCCTTTTCTCATTGGACTCACCAGAGATAGCTAAATCCGTGGACCGAACCCCAAGACCCTGCACCCCTTCCCCTCCCTTTCAACAGCTCCTGTTAATTCTGTAGTAAGACAACCCAAACTCTGTGACATGAATAAATTACGTACATTAGTTTGTCTTCTTGCAATATTGTTGTGGGGGTTGCATCATTAAGTCCAGGGTTGTTTTGTGTGTGTGTGTTTTATTCTTAACAAGCTATCCATTGAGTGGGGGGGGGAAATACAGACAAGAATCCTGCCCTTTTTTTCTGTGATTTCACAAGATACGGGCTGGTACATTTTTAAAAACAATCCTGGGTTGTATAAACAGAGGGACAGAATCAAGATCACGAGAAGCATTAGTACCGCTTTATAAAACCCTAGTAAGACCACCCCTGGAATACTGCAACCAATTCTGGTCACCGTACTACAAAAAAGATGTTGAGAGTTTGGAAAAAGTTCAGAGAAGAGCAACTAAGATGATCAAAGGCCTGGAGACTAAAACATATGAAGAACAGCTGCAGGACTTGGGCTTGGCCAGTCTAAAGAAAAGAAGAAATAGGGGAGACATGATAGCAGTATTCCAGTATTTGAGGGGCTGCCACAAAGAAGAGGGAGTCAAGTTAGTTTCCAAGCCACCAGAGGGAAGGACGAGAAGCAATGGTTGGAAACTCACCAAAGAGAGAAGCAACCTGGAATTAAGAAGAAACTTCCTAACAGTGAGGACAATTAACCAGTGGAACAGCTGGCCTCCAGGAATCGTGGGTGCTCCATCACTGGAAATTTTTTAGAAGAGACCAGACAGTCACTTGTCTGAAATGGTATAGGTTCTCCTGCTCGAGCAGAGAGTTGGACTAGAAGACCTTCAAGGTAATAATAATAATAATAATAAGTTGGAAGGGACCTTGGAGGTCATCTAGCCCAGCCCCCTGCTCAGGCAAGAAACCCTATACCATTTCAGACAAATGGCTGGCCAGTCTCTTCTTAAAACCCTCCAGTGTCGGAACACCCCCAACTTCTGGAGGCAAGTCGTTCCACTGATTAATTGTTCTCACTATCAGGAAGTTTCTCCTTAGTTCCAGGTTGCTTCTCTCCTTGACTAGTCTCCATCCGTTGCTTCTTGTCCTGCTTTCAGGTGCTTTGGAGAATAGCTTGGGTCCCTCTTCTTTGTGGCAGCCCCTGAGATATTGGAACACTGCTATCACATAGTCTACTCCTGTTCTGTTCTGTTCTGTTCTGTTCTCCAGGGACCAAAATCAAAAATTTTAAAACCTAAGACTACGACATGAAATAAATGATTTTTTATAATGTTAGTAACAAGTTAGTTATGGAAACATTTATACAATTAGCCACGATAACATATTTACTAGAAATATCCAGAGCAAGAGAGATGAAGGTCACTTGCTCTTCCTAATTTGCAAAGGAGGTGAGGAGCATCTGCTGAGTTAAGAAAAATAAATAAATCTAAAGACTTCCGTGCCTCACAGTGTCACTCCCAGAGCTTCCTGGCTTGACCGTCTGCCAAAAGAGATTCTGCCACTGAAACAAGCATTCCAGGATATGCCAGGAAGAAAAAAGTCAACATTTTAGAGAATCTGCTTTTTTAAAACTTAATAAACATAGAAAAGGACTCCCGGGGAAATTTATAGAAAAGAAAATGATTTCCATCCAGTCCTGGATTCATTTTGGCCTTTTTCCCATTGGTTTTTAATTATGAAAATCAGTGTAAAAACTTTGAAATAAAAAAAGTTCACAAGTGGTGCAGTGAAGATTTTTGTTGCACTTTTCATTTCTACTCAGTTTGGGACATAAAGCTTAGGATATCAGATCTTTCCTGGGATGTTAGTTTCCACACAGAGATGCCGGGTTCCCAGCGGATGCTAGATGGGGCTCCCGTTGCCCTGGCTGGGTTACATCGCAACCATTGGCTGAACATCTTGAGTGAACCAGCCTTTGAGCCTTTGTGGGATTTTGCCCTGGCGTGTTATAGTGAACACAGTCATGCTTTACAGATGGGACCACGCAGCTGGACATGACAGCGCCTCTGGTAACCTGGCCCCATGCCAGGGAGGGCTTCAAAGGTGATAACAACACCTTGAGTTGGCTTTGGAAGCAAGCCAGCAATGAATGCACCTCACGCAACAGGGGTGCTACACGGACAACACTGGGAGTCCCCAGAACTGCTCACACTGCTGCATGGTTGCAGATACTCTCCAAGGGTAGCCCCATCTAGAGCACATTATGATTTATTATTATTATTATTATTATTATTATTATTATTATTATTATTATTATTATTATTATTATTATTATTATTATTGAAACCCACAGCCATCGCCACTCCGTCTGATCAGGCTTCAGTTGAAGCCTACCATCCCCCAAACAGGCCCGCCACAGCCTCCCAAGCCTGCTAGGGGGCATTCACTCATTTTGCCCAAGAAGGAAAGGCACACCTGGCTATTAGCCACATACTGGTGATGTCGCCCAGCAGGTTCGTGTGGATGTTTAAAAGAAGCCAGGATGAGAGCACGGAGCCCAGGCTGGTCCTTTCGCTCACCTATCGGGGCGGATCCCGGAGGAAGGAAGCATACCTCTGCCTTTCTTCTTCTTCCAGAGCTGAAAGGAGGGGGAGGAATAAAGAGAGGGGGGGATTTAGCATGTATTTCTTCTCCCTCCCCCACCTCCACCCATGGCTACGGAGGGAGGGGCAGGGCTGAGCCCTCGGGAAAACCTGGCAAACTGCCAGACCTCTCCAAGGTCCTGAAAACTCGCAGAACTCGGTTGCAAAGCAGCCATGGCCTTTTCCAACTCCTGCAGCCCTCCCTAGCTCTCGGAAGGTGGGGGGGAGGGGGGACAGGAAAATTATAGGGCCTGAGTTCCAAATCATCTTTGTCATTTTACCCTTGAGCTTAACGAAGTGCACTGGGAGGAAAAAAAACAACAACCCAGGTGTGTTGGATACCACGACCCTCTATCCCACCTATCAGTGCCTTAGCATTGTCAAGACAAAATGCCTTAGAGGGTATTAAAAGTGGGGGGACTGGGGCACTATTCAGAATACCCCCAAAACTCTTGTCCTTCCTCTCCCGAGTTTTCTTTAACGCTGTTGAAGTTGTCTCTGTTTTGTGGAGGTTCTGCTTTAAGCCTTCGTTGGGAAGAGCTAAAGGCCAGGTGAGCAGGGCTCGTCTTGCTGAAAACTTGGGCACTAAGAGTCAAACTGACCCGAGGGCAGATGATCAATCATCTTTCTCCTTCCCCACCCCACCTACTATGACACTGTTTTTCAAGAAAACCTTGAATAGAATAGCGCTGGAAGGGACCTTGGAGGTCTTCTAGTCCAGCCCCCTGCTCAAGCAGGAGGACCTATACTATCTCAGACAAGTGATTGTCCAGCCTCTTCTTAAAAATCTCCAGTGATGGAGCACCCGTGATTTCTGGAGGCAAAGCTGTTCCCCTGGTTGATTGTCCTCACTGTCAGGAAGTTTCTCCTTGATTCCAGGTTGCTTCTCTCTTTGGTCAGTTTCCAACCATTGTTTCTTGTCCTGCCTTCTGGTGCTTTGGAGAATAACGTGACCCCCTCTTCTTGGTGGCAGCCCCTCTAGTACTGGAATACTTCTATTGTGTCCCCCCTATTTCTTCTTTTCTTTCTTCTTCTTCTTCTTGTGCCATATCCGTTATCCGATGTTGGCGATCATGTTGGCGACCCTATTTTTATCAGCAGCCACACGAAAAAGTGCTGCTGAGTTTTGTCCAGACCAGTCCCTTAGATTTTGAAGCCATGATGTTCTTCTTCTGCCTGGACCTCGTTTGCCTTCAGTCTTTCCCTGGAGGATTAAACGGAGTATGTTGTATTTTTCTGGGTGTCGCATCACATGTCCGAAATATTCTCACTTTCATTTTTTAATTGTTTTGATGATTTTCCTTGGCTTTCCCAGGCGGCTTGTCACCCCCTCATATCTGATCTTGTCAACCCAGCTTATATGTAACAGCTGCCTGTAAATCCACATTTCAAATGCTTCTAGTCTCTTCAGGTGGCCTTCTCTCAGAGACTAACTGTCTACTACTCCATAGAGCAGGACAGAAAAAATATAACACCTGACAAGCCTGATTTTCAATCTTAGGCTTATGTCGTGACTGCAGAAGACCTTTTTCATTTTGAAGAATGCTGTTGAAGCTTTGTCTATCCTTGTCTTTACTTCAATGGTCATGTCCCAGCTTTCATGTAAATTAGAACCGAGGTGCGTGATCCTTTCAACTTTTTCTAATGGTATTCCTGCCAAATTTATTGGTGGTAAATTAACGGGTTGTTTGCTGACGACCATGATTTTGGTTTTTGAGGTGTAAAGCTTCAAGCCGTATTTTTCAGATATTTCTGTGACTCTGTTGATGAGAAGCTGAAGGCCTTCATGCTTACTGGCAAGCAGAACTGTATTGTCAGCAAATAATAATAATAATAATTAATAATAATAATAATAATAATAATAATAATAATAATAAGAAGAAGAAGAAGAAGAAGAAGAAGAAGAAGAAGAAGAAGAAGAAGAAGAAGAAGAAGAAGAAGAAGAAGAAGAAGAAGAAGAAGAAGAAGAAGAAGAAGAAGTTGGAAGGGACCTTGGAGGTCATCTAGTCCAACCCCCTGCTCAGGCAGGAAACCCTATACCATTTCAGGCAAATGGCTGTCCAGTCTCTTCTTAAAAACCTCCAGTGTTGGAGCATTCTTAAATTGTTGATCCAAACAACATTTACTTTGATGCCAGCATCGATGTTCTCCAGTGCCTTGTTGAAGATTGACTCAGAATAGATATTGAACAACAGTGGGGACAGAATACAACCCTGCCTGACCCTTTTTTGTATTTTTGCATCAGCTGAGTATTTTTGGCCTAGTCTCACATTTGCTACCTGATGCCAGTATAGATTCTTTATGATTTGGATGTCTTTGTCATCTAGTTCCTCTTCTTTCAGGATTTCTAATAGTTTGCTGTGTCTTATTTTATCACATGCTTTTTCAGAATCAATGAAGCACATGTAAACAGTGTGACTGACATCTCTACAACGCTGTACAAGAACTTGAATGCTGAATAGTGCATCTCGTGTACCAAGATTGTTTCTGAAACCAAATTGTGTGTTACCTAGACGCTGCTCAATTTTGTTGTATATTCTTGTGTGAATTATTCTCAGGAATATTTTCAGGGCATGACTCATTAAGCTTATTGTTCTGTATTCAGTACACTTCTTTGCGTTTATTTTTGGGGGATAGTCACAAAGGTTGATTTTAGCCAATCATTTGGTATCTTTCCTGTTTCATGTATTCGATTGAAGAGCTGCAAGTAAAAGATTCTTCCCATTGTCTTCCAGCAATCTTAAAATTTCTACTGGGATATCATCAGGTCCTGTGGCTTTTCTTGTTTTTGCTATTTTTATTGCATGTTCATCCTTCTCCATAGTGATATTTGGTCCAGTTGTTATACTTCCCATATCTATATCATCCCTAGTGTCCTCAAAAAGTTCTTCAATATATTCTTGCCATCTTTTTAGATTTTTTTCTTTCTTTTCTTTAGACTAGCCAAACCCAAGTCCTGCAGCTGTTCTTTGCATATTTTAGTCTCCAGGCCTTTGATCATCTTAGTTGCTCTTCTCTGAAGTTTTTCCAAACTCTCAACATCTTTTTTTGTGATATGGTGACCAAAAATTGGCTGCAGTATTCCAGGTGTGGTCTTACTAGGGTTTTATAAGGCGGTACTAATACTTCATGTGATCTTGATTCTATGCCTCTGTATATACAACCCAGGGTTGTAGTAGCTGGCAACTTTAGATGCCTGGACTTCAACTCTTAGGATTCTGGGAATGAACGTCCACACAACTGAAAGTTACTTAGGCTGGGAAACACTGCACTATGGTGGACTGTGCCATCTTCTTCATTTGCTCCCCATGCACGACCCTCCCTTTCACGTTTGCACAACACCTCTGCCTGGCACGCGTCACTGAGAAGTTTTGATTCTGGAGACCGGAAGTTAGAAGAAATGTTTGCAAAGAGCTACCCCACCATCTGGTGGCTACTCAACGCAAGCACCACCAACATAAGTCTTCTTTTTATAAGCTGGACAAATCATCCGGCACCTTTCCCAGGCAAGGAGCGCCCAGAGAAATAGGATCTCAACAGCTGTGTTCAGACCAAGCAGTTGTTTGCTGAATTATCCCGTTTTCTGGATTTTACTTATTTGTTTTTTTTCCAGCCTTTATTATTTTTATAAATAACTCAAGGTGGTGAATATATCTAATATTCCTTCCTCTTCCTATTTTCCCCACAATAACAACAACCCTGCGAGGTGGGTTGAGCTGAGACAGAGGGACTGGCCCAAAGTCACTCAGGCAGCTTTCGTGACTAACGCGAGACTAGAACTCAGCGTCTCCTGGTCATTGGCCTAAGGTCACCCAGATTTCATGCCGAAGGCAGGTTTAGAATACAAGAATCTCCTGTTTTTTAGCCTAGTATTTAGCCACTAGACCATAGGTCTGCAACCCGCGGCTCCGGAGCCGCATGCGGCTCTTTCGGCCGTCTCCTGCGGCTCCCAGTCCTCTGCCATGTGCAGTCCAAAAAAAAAAGTGGGACTAAAATAGTTCAACCAATCAATTCAAATATGCAGGGTAGGTGCATATCTCACCTTGGCTCCACTCTTCAGTCAAACCCTGTTCTGCACATGCGCACATGTACACACATGTGCACACATTTTTTGCGGCTCCCAGTTTTTCCTTTTGTGAGGGAACCGGTTCCGAGTGGCTCTTTCACTGTTTCAGGTTGCTGACCCCTGCACTAGACCAAAGTGCCCATCAATGTATTTTCATAATACATTGATCAAAAACATACAGGAGTCTTGCAACATGCTGGTTCTCTCTCTCTCTCTCCACACACACACACACACATACACAAAGGCCCAAAGTGAGCACTAAACCAGAGTTCTATGTTAGGTAACTGCAGATCAAGGATTGTGCAACAGCCCCAGGCAACTAAGCCCTTGCTTCTCCCCATCTAGGTGCATTTGCTCAAATGCACCAAACTAGGAATCAAGGTTGAAGCTCACAAAACTTAGCAGACTCTACTTTTTACTGAGGCTGGATAAGGAGAGTCTTGTAGCTGCTGGGCTCTGAGCCTGCAACTCTGTTTTATTTATTTATTTATTTAGTTAGTTATATTTATATACCGCCCTATTCCCTGAGGACTCAGGGCGGTTTACAGGGAATTAAAAATCCAAAATACAAAAATTAAGAACCAAATTAAAAAATATTAAATTAACCCTGTAGTCAGTTAAAAAGAACCCCAAATTAAAAATTCCTCCTCAGTCTGGGCCCGAGAGCTCGAAGAGCCAGGTCTTCAGGCCCCGGCGGAATGATCGAAGGTCGGGGGCAGTTCTCAGCTCCACCGGCAGCTGGTTCCAGAGGGCAGGCGCTCCCACCGAGAAGGCCCTATCCCTGGGTGTCACCCGCCGGCAGTCTCTTACCGGCGGGACCCTGAGCAGACCCACCCTGTGGGAGCGCACTGGGCGAAGGGCATTTGATGCCGGCAGCAGGTGTTCCCTCAGATATCCCGGACCCAGGCCATGTAGGGCTTTATAGGTGATAACCAGCACCTTGAATTTCACCCGGAGGGCAACCGGAAGCCAATGCAGCTCACGGAGTAGAGGTGTTACATGGGAGTATCGGGAAACCCCCATTACAACTCGCGCGGCCGCATTCTGCACCAGTTGAAGCCTCCGAGTGGTCTTCAAGGGCAGCCCCATGTAGAGAGTGTTACAGTAGTCCAAACGGGAGGTCACAAGCGCATGAGTAACTGTGCGTAGGGCGTCTCGGTCCAGATAGGGACGCAACTGGCGCACCAGGCGAACCTGGGCAAAAGCCCCCCTGGTCACGGCTCCTATATGGTCTTCGAAATTGAGCCGTGAATCCAGGAGGACGCCCAAGTTGCGAGCCCTATCGACGGGGGGTAACACCTCACCCCCCATCATTAAGGATGGAATAACTTGGTTAACCCGAGATGCCGATATGCACAGCCACTCAGTCTTGGCGGGATTGAGACGAAGCCTGTTTCTCCCCATCCAGACCTGAACCGCCTCCAGGCACCGGGACATCACGGAGAGGGCATCACTGGGTTGGTTCGGGGTGGAAAGAAAAAGTTGGGTATCATCAGCATACTGATGATACCCCACCCCAAAACCACGAATGATCTCGCCCAGCGGCTTCATATAGATGTTGAACAGGAGAGGCGAGAGAACCGACCCCTGAGGGACTCCACAAATGAGAGACCTCGGGGCGGATCTCTGCCCTCCTGTCAACACCGACTGCGAGCGGCCCTGGAGGTAGGAGGAGAACCACCGTAAAATGGTGCCTCCCACTCCCAGCCCCATGAGACGCCGCAGTAAGATACCATGGTCGATGGTATCGAACGCCGCTGAGAGATCTAATAGGACCAGGACAGAGGAGCAACCCCTGTCCCTAGCCCTCCAGAGATCATTCACCAGCGCGACCAATGCCGTCTCCGTGCTGTGTCCGGGCCTGAAGCCCGATTGGTACGGGTCCAGATAATCAGTTTCCTCCAGGAACAGAGGGAGCTGATGCGCCACCACACTCTCAACAACCTTCGCCAGAAAGCGAAGGTTGGAGACTGGACGGTAGTTGTTTAAAACAGCCGGGTCCAAAGCAGGCTTCTTGAGAAGGGGTCTCACCACCGCCTCCTTCAAGGCGGCAGGAAAGACACCCTCCTTCAAGGAAGCAGTTATTACTGCATGGAACCAGCCTCGTGTTCCTTCCCGAGCCGCATAAGCTAGCCAGGAGGGGCACGGATCCAACAAACAGGTGGTGGTGCTCAGTCTCCCCATGATCCTGTCCACATCATCAGGGGAAACAGGGTCGAACTCATTCCAGATAACGTGCTCAAGACCGCCTGATTCCTCCACATTAGACTCTGCCCAGTCAGAGTCCAAGCCGGTCCGGATTCGAGCGATTTTGTCCGCCAGATGATGACTAAACTCCTCGGCTCGTCCCTGCAAGGGATCCTCTCTCACCTCCTGATTAAGGAGGGAGCGAGTCACCCTAAACAGGGCGGCCGGGCGATTATCTGCGGACGCGACAAGGGCGGCAAAGTAGTTAGACTTCGCCGTCCTTATCGCCGCAAGATAAGACCTTATAAAGGTTCTTAACTGCAATCGGTCGGATTCGGATCGGCTGGATCTCCAACCGCTCTCTAGACCTCGTCTCCGCCGCTTCATCTCCCGGAGCTCCACAGAGAACCATGGGGCCCAACGGGATCTGCGTCGGGTCAGAGGTCGCATGGGTACAACGCAGTCGAGTGCCCTGGTGGCTGCCGTTTCCCAGGCCTCCACCAGGGCATCGACTGGGCTGTGGGTAAGGGTGATAGGTATAGGCCCAAGCGCCCTCTGGAACCGATCTGGGTCCATTAGGCACCTAGGGCGGAACCACCTGGTCGGCTCCGCCGCCCAGCGGCGGGGGATGGCATGACGGAAAACTAGCCTCAGGAGGTAATGGTCTGACCATGACAGAGGGGTGATGGACGGAGAACCCCCTCCCAGATCATCCAACCACTGTCCAGACAGAAACACCAGGTCAAGAGTGTGACCCCCCTCATGAGTCGGGCCCTCAATAACCTGGGTCAGGCCCATGGCTGTCATGGAAGCCATGAACTCCCGAGCTAACTCCGACGACCCTCCCAGTGATGGCAGGTTGAAGTCACCCAGGACTACGAGCCTGGGGAACTCCACCGCCAACCCTGAGAGGGTGTCGAGCAGCTCGGGCAGGGCTGTTGCCACACAGCTGGGCGCCAGGTATGTAAGCAACAAGCCCAACTGAACCCGAGGACCACACCTCAAGAGGAGGGTCTCACTCCCGGCCATCTGGAGAATGGTGGCCTCCCGGGGACACAATGTCTCCCGAATAACCACTGCCACCCCACCACCCCTGCCCTGAGCCCGTGGCTGGTGCAGCACCCGGAAACCCGGCGGGCATAACTCGGTGAGAGGCACCCCTCCCTCCGAGCCCAGTCAAGTTTCCGTGATGCACGCTAGATCCGCACATTCCTCCTCAATCCGATCACGGATGAGGGGAGCTTTATTAACTACGGATCTAGCGTTAAAATAGACCAGCCTGAGCTCAGGGGCCTGATCACCCTCATCCCCGGGTAAGAGGGTGCTAACCGGAGGGTCGGAGCGCGCCACCGCTCGAAGATAGCGGGGGCGCGATCCCAGATGTTGATATGACCCTCCTCGCAAACACCTGCTGCCATACCCTATCGCCGTGGGGATTCGATACCCCACCCCCACATTCCCAGCGCCAGCAGCCACCTCCCCCAACCCCGTCCCACCAGGACCTCTAACAGGACCAGACTGAGTGCCGGTTACAAGTTCCCTCCCCATCCCCCCCTCCCTCCCCCTCCCTAACCTCCTAAAATAACCGGCTAAAAATCTGATCAGGGGCCTCTTAGCGCGTCTTAACTCGAGGCCCCTATCCAAGCCCAACCACCTCTCGGAGTCCCAAGGCTTGGGCCCGTCATTAAGGGGAGTATGAAAACAGGCGACAGGTCGCGCCCATGAGGCAGGAACCGCCCTAAGGGCATACAAGTCCGCTTCGGAATAACGATGGATCATATAGCACTCAATTAGTCTCTTGGGGCCGATGTTGAAAATATGGCCAAAGGATTGTTCATTGATGGTACGAAGATGGAAAAAGAACAGGTCCAGTGGGCATATCTCTCAATCTGCAAAGCCATCTCAGCTCTCACCCGAGATGGAGTTCCAAGGGACAACCTCAGCCGTCCTCTCACTCCGGCTGAGGAGTCTAGCTGGAACAGAGAGAGAAAAGGGGAGTCCTAAGCCAGGCCCACCCCAACTGGTCTCCCACACCAGAGAGGTGGTCGCTGACCAGTCCAGAACCGTCCTCCCACTACGGTTCGGTCCCGTCCACACTGGATTATCCATAGGGGGATCTTAGTTCCCATCAGGTATGGAGCTAGCCGTAATGCCTGCCTGTCAACAAAAGAAGTAAGGAACAGGCAGGCCAGGCCTCTTTTCATTTTATTATTTTGTTTTATTCTATTTTATGGATCTCTGGACCGCGTACATCATAAGCATCAAAACATCTTTTTCAGCAGGATGAAAAATCTAAATGGCCTCCAGGTAACTACCAGGATTTATTTAGATTTACAGACGTACCTGCCCTCTTAGAACAGCTTCTCTGAGAAGAGACATACTGACAGTCCCCCCCCCAAAAAAATTTGCCTTTATGAGCTTTAAAAATATGATCTTTCCCCCAGTTGTGGGCTGAGGGGGTCTTGCATTCTCCTTAGGCTGGGGTGGAGTGCAGTGTTTTACCCCTTGGAGACACTGATGGCAAACCTTTTAGAGACCAAGTAACCAAACTGCAACCCAAAACCCACTTATTTATCGCAAAGTGCCAGGGCCACATCAGCACTGTGGTGCCCTCAGGGGGGATGGGGGGCATGGCCCACTGGGTGGGCGTGGCTGCGGTGGTATGGCAGACTGGGTGGGCGTGGCCAGGGTGGGCACGGCCACCTTGATGTTGCTCATGGGGGGATGCCTGTGGGGGCTGGGCAGGATTGGGGGAGATCCAAGGGGTCTCTGGTGGGTGGAGCAGTGGGCAGGAGGCTCGTCCTGCAGGGTGAGGGTGGGGGTAGGGTGGGGATGCCATTGCTGTGGGGCAAGGCAAGGTGAGGCAGGGGTGGCTGCTGCCTGACACTATCGGCCCCCGCACACAGAGGCCAGCAAGTGCATGGGGTCGTGCTCTACCACCTCTACTTGAGCTTGCTACCCAGATGCTTTGCCTCCTTTGTGCTGGGCAGGGATGCCACTCCGGGCTCCGGCGGTGGCCTAATGGACCTGTGCAAGCTTCTGGCGGTGGTGGCAGGTGTGCCCACAGAGAGGGCCCTGAGTGCCGCCTCTGGCACGCGTGCCATAGGTTCGCCATCACTGCCTTAGGATGACTGTTGCTCTCTTTTGCATCGCATTTTATGCCCCCAGAGGGTATAAAAACCCACTCCCTACACATGCTCACTCTCTTTTCTTCCAGAGCCATCTTTCTGTCTGGCTCTCTTCTTCAATAAACTGCAACTTTCTTTCTAAAGCAGTCGCCATGTTGTTTATTCCCGGCTTGGACTGGACCCCGATGAAGACTTTTCCTTCAACATCACACTGTCACCACTTGACTTTAGTAAAAGTATACCTTTCACTGCAAATGGAGTCGAGCTGTGACACAGTGTTTTTCAAAGTGGCCAAGATTGAGAAATACTGTGTCAGCCTCCTCCCTTGTGGTGACCCCCTCCCCTTTGTGGCAGCCCCTCAAATACTGGAAGACTTGTGGATTTCAACTCCCAGAATTCCCCAGCCCAGGCTTTGGTGTCACTCAGCTTCAACAGTATTCTTCAGCAGAGAGAAACTCAAAAGGGATGACAGGAGGAAGCACATCCTGTTTATATGGAAGTGTTCGCCCAGCCTTCGAGAGCCCCGGGGCCTAATGGTTTGGAGGCCCCTTGCTTTGCCACAGTGGTTGTGTGTGCCACTGTTGACCCTGGCCTTTCCTTTCTTAGCAATAGGCCTCATGGACTCACACAAAAGCTCCACACAGACAGTGTTCTTCTGGTGTGGTTTAACACTGCAGCCTGTCCGGCTTGTTCACTGTGGTGAGCGTGCAACACTTGGGGCAGCCCTAGCTGAGCTTGGGGGTTGTGGCTTGGCACATTGTACAAACCCAGCCTGTGGGAGACTGCAGCACATAGGAAATGTGCTGGGTCCCCCCCCCTTTCTTTTCTTTTTTGCAGGGTCTTTGCCAAAGTCACCTTTTTCTCTGACAAGGATGCGGTGTGACCCCTTCCCAAACCAGGATATATGCATCTTAGCTGATCACCAGGGTTGGTCTATCCAGTTCCGCAAATGCTGAACTGTTTGTTTGTTTGTTTGTTAAATTTATTTACCACCCACCTCACCGAGGGGCTACTTTGGGGTGTCTTGCAACAGTAAAACAGAAAAAATGAATAAACAAAATGTAAACATCCTAGCAAAGCAATGAAGCAAGAAACATAAACAATTAAAGTAGAATAATATGAATTAAAAGGTGGGCAGACGGGGAGCAGGGGGGGGTCAGCTGATTAGTCCAGCAGCCACTTCCAGTGTGTTACTCCCCTCTTGGGCGCCAAGGCCAACTGGCAGAGCCAGGTCTTCAGGCCCTTGTGGAAGGATAGGAGAGTGGGGGCAAACTTCACCCCTGAGGGGACGGGCGTGTAGGATGTTCCAGAGGGCTGGTGCTACAGTGGAGAAGGCTCTTCTTCTGGATCCCCCCAGCCTGTCAGGCCTGCCATTTTCAGCTTTGCTGGCATCCTGCCATAAAATGTGATGGAGGGAGCAGAGAGGCATTTGGGAAAGCAAAGGTTTTTTTTCTTTCCTAATTGTCCAAGTTGGGGCAGGTCCAACATTAACCTGGATCTGCAGTAACGCTCAACCCGGAGAATCACCTCGATCGTGGAGATGGTGCACGAGATGCCTGCACAAGAAAGCCATCAGGAGGAGGTGGAAGCTTGGGGAGAAGGCGCGTCGAGACCCCAAAGCTTGGGAGACCACCCCTCGAGTGGATAGGGGAGGCTGAACACTAATAGGGGAGGTGGATTTTTTACTCCTATTAGCCCTGAGAACTAAGCAGAGCCTCCTTATACAGGAGCAGAGAGAACAGGCTTGAGGGCCGCGTCGCTGGCTTTCTCTCCTGCTGCAAAGGAGATTTTCTCACCAGCCTCTCTTTGGCCGCCAGGGGGCAGAAGAAGAGCAACTAAGAAGATCAAAGGGCTGGAGACCAAAACACACGAAGAACGGCTGTGGAACTTGGGTTTGGCTAGTCTAAAGAAAAGAAGAAATAGGGGAGATATGATAGTAGTGTTCCAGTATTTGAGGGGCTGCCACAAGGCAGAGGGGGACAGGTTGTTCACCAGAGCACCAGAGGGAAGGACGAGAAACTGGTTGGAAACGGATCAAGGAGACAAGCAACCTGGAATTAAGGAGAAACTTCCTGACGGTGAGGACAGTCAACCAGTGGAACAGCTTGCCCCCAGAAATTGTGGGCGCTCCATCACTGGAAATTTTCAAGAAGAGCCGCTAGAGAGTCACTTGAGCAGGGGGCCTTAGAAGACCTCCAAGGTCCCTTCCAGCTCTATTCTATCACCAGGACAGAGAATGCAAGAGCCAGACGTTGTAGGGTCAGTCTGATCACATACTAGGCATTGAAGAATGAATCCCAGGGCGGGAAGGAACCTTGGAGGTCTTCTAGTCCAACCTCCAGGGGCCGGAGGCAGGAGTCCTTATTCCATCCCAGACAAAATGATTGTCCAATCTTTTCTTAAGTATCTCCAGCAATGAAGAACCCATGACCCTGGGATGCAAGCCACTCCCTTGATCCATTGTTCTCACTGTCAGGAAATTGCTCCTCAGTTCTCGGTTGAATCTCCTCTGACTTCAACTCCCAGAATTCTCCCACTAGCCTGCTTTAAAATGGTTTAGGATCAAAGAATCCTAGGACTGGAAGAGACCCTTCCAGTCCGACCCCCTGCTCATAGGAGACCCTATACCATTCCAGAGATGTGGTCGTCCAATCTCTTAAGAACCTCCAGTGATGGAGCACCCACAACTTCTGGAAGCAAGCCCTTCCACTGATTAATTGGGGGAAGCACCAATGCCACCCCCTTAGGGAAACGGAGGTCCTGCCAACTTCCCACCCCCACCCCCATAAAAAAATCCCAGTGTCTCCCAGCCAGCTTTCATGCCTAAGGAAGATCTCTGGGTTTTTAGATCAGCACCTGAACCACAACATCCAGCTGGCTCTTTTATAATTCCTGGTGCATACTGGTGCATAGCTCCCAGAATTCCTAGTGTATAACTCCCAGAATTCCTGGTGCATCTACCAGAATTCCTGGTGCATAACTCCCAGAATTCCCGGTGCATCTTCCAGAATTCCTGGTGCATAACTCCCAGAATACCTGCTGCATCTTCCAGAATTACTGGTGCATTTTCCAGAATTACTGGTGCATCTCCCAGAATTACTGGTGCATCTCCTAGAATTACTGGTGCATACTGGTGCCTAACTCCCAGAATTCCTGGTGCATACTAGTGCATACCTCCCAGAAATCGTGGTCCATACTGGTGCATAATTCTTGGTGTATATTGGTACATAACTCCCAGAATTCCTGGTGCACAGCTCCCAGAATTCCTGGTGCATCTCCTAGAATTACTGGTGCATACTGGTGCCTAACTCCCAGAATTCCTGGTGCATACTAGTGCATACCTCCCAGAAATCGTGGTCCATACTGGTGCATAACTCTTGGTGTATATTGGTACATAACTCCCAGAATTCCTGGTGCACAGCTCCCAGAATTCCTGGTGCATCTTCCAGAATTCCTGGTGCATACTGGTGCATAGTTTCCAGAATTCCTGGTGCATCTCCCAGAATTCCTGGTGCATCTCCTAGAATTCCTGGTGCATGCTGGTGCCTAACTCCCAGAATAACTGGTCCATACTGGTGCATAATTCTTGGTGTATACTGGTACATAACTCCCAGAATTCCTGGTGCATAACTCCCAGAAGCACAAATGTGATTGTGGACAAGACTTGTAAACTTTGAGCTGAGCCACATTTTGTTCAATCCAGAACCACCCCCACCCCCACCCGATTGTGAAAGCAGCCACAGAGCTGAAAGGTAGCTGGGCCCAGCCAGTGGTGTCCACTTTCTTGAAGGTGGGGAGGTCACTTCTGCCCTGACAGAGGCGGTAGTGAAGCCCTTCCTGAAGGAGCCCTCACTGCACACCCACCCCCAGTACTGGGCCACTATTATCTAGTTTCCAACTGTCTCTTTTTGCTCTGGAGGGTGTGACAGAGACCTCCATCCCACCAACTGTCTTAAGGCCAGGAACAGTGGTGGGATTCAAATAGGTGAACAATCGGTTCTCTGTGTGGACGCCGCTTCTGGAAGATCCATTCTGGGCCTGGGCAACGAAAATTAGCTACCGGTTCTGTCGAACTGGTGTGAACTGGCTGAATCCCACCACTGGCCAGGAAGTATCCCTTGCGAGCTCAAACAGAAGGAATCCTAAGGTGAAGATGCAGGGCTGGAATTCTTCAGGGTGACCCAGGCCAGCCACAAAGGCTGCCTGGTCCTTCCAGCAGGCACAACTGTGAGAATGGTCTATGAGTTTCTGAGCTTCTCGGTCTAGGCCTGGGTTATTCCCCCACGAAGGCTGCTTCTCTTAACAAGATTCGTGAAATACTCGTCATGTGAGATCAAAGGGATTTACAGGTCTAGTCCAACAATGCAGGAGGAGCCCAACTGGGATGCATGGCCCTCTTGAGACCCTCCCAGTTCCAGACAGAGGGTTCCATTGATGCTGACCATCAAGAACGTTCTCCTTCAACCTAGACCTCTGTGCTTGAATTTCAGCTCCCTGTGCTTGCCCTGCCTCTGCTTCTCCAACACCAGGCCCAAGGCAGCCTGCTAGGTCCTTGTCAATACCTGTCTTCCCTTTGTCAAACTGAGAGGGCTCAGCGGATAGGACTGGATTGCCAAAGCCCCTTATCAGTCATGAACGTCCTCTGTCTATGCTCTTTGCAGTTTCTACTCTTTTTAACCTTCTTCTTCACTCAGAATCTCCTTGTAGCAAGACGGGCAGCAAATGAATTAATGAATTAATTAAATAAGTAAGTAAATAAATAAATATTATTTTACCCTACTCCAGTGTTTCTCAACCTTGGCAGCTTGAAGATGTGTGGACTTCAACTCCCAGAATTCACTCCACTCCACTCCACTCCACTCTACTCTACTCTACTCTACTCTACTCCACTCCACTCCACTCTACCCTACCCTACTTTACATTCTATTCTATTCTATTCTATTCTATTCTATTCTATTCTATTCTATTCTATTCTCTATTCTCTATTCTCTATTCTCTATTCTGTTCTGATCTATTCTATATTCTATTCTCTATTCTGTTCTATTCTATTCTATATTCTATTCTCTATTCTATTGGCTATTATACTATATTATATATTATATTAATTATATTTTCTATTCTATTCTATTCTATTCTATTCTATTCTATTCTATTCTATTCTATTCTATTCTATTCTATATCCTATCCTATCCTATCCTATCCTTTTAAGGCTGTGAGCTGGACACAGGACACTCACCGATGTCTCACCAGCACAAAGCAGAATTATGGCAGTCAAATCTCCTACAGCTGGATACGTATTTCTGTTGGCCTTTCAGCTGCCACATCACCCTGCTTGCTCATTCTCAGCTGGTGGTCTCCTAGTCATCCTCCCTGCAGTGCCCCACCACCCACGAAGTTACCTTCCCACTCCAATTTTTCCTCCCCAGGAGTTGTTAAAGTCATCCTTCTTGATTTGGCTCAATGATGTGGTCCTCTGAGGTCATTTTGAGCCATGGTTTGTGTCCTCTGTGGTATTTCCCACTTCCACTAAGGGGATCGGCACTTCTCCATTCTGTCCTCTGTGTCAGGCCAAAAGAGGCCAAATCACCTGGGCCAAGAACAGACCCCTGAGGGGGTGGGGGGAACCCACTGACCGTACTCCCTTCCTCTGGGACAACGCAGAACCCCCCGACAAGCCCCTTCGGGGATTCCACCACTTGCAACGCTGCTGGCCTGACTCACCCCTCGGCCCTGGATGTTTTCCTGGGAGGAAGCTGCAAGGAAAGCATCCCTATAAGGAGAAAACTGGGAGGCCGTAGCCAGGCATGCGGGGGGGGGGGGGGGGGCTTGCCAGGTGGGGGGGGAATAACATTAGAGCGGCACAGATCTGGGAAGATTTTTTTTCCTCCTCTCCTGTCATCATCCATTAGAGATGTTTTTCAGCCCAGTGGAGAGCGGAGGCAGGTGATGGGATCTGCTGCCAGAAGGGGTCCGTTGGGCAGGGAAGGCAAGATTCGGACCTTGCAAGGTTGAGCCAGGCCCATCTGCCTCTCCCCAAATTGACGTCGTCATCCTGAGAGGGTCTAGACTCTAGGACAACTCACCGTGGCCAACGTACCACGGGACATTTTGCCACAGGACAATTTAACGCTCTATAAATCATTTCAGTTACTTTTCTTATCGGTGGCGAATACCCCTGTATTTCTAGACTGACATACTTATTTTATGATTATTGGCCATGGTTCAGTTGAAATTAACTTAACTTTTGCATTTGTTGCATTGTCCCGTGGCAAGTTGGCCCAGTTCGATCCTGAGAAATGGTTGGGAAGGCCGAGGGAGAGGCCCTGGACCAGGGGTAGGCCACCTCGGCTCTTTTATAACTAGTGGACTTCAACTCCCAGAATGCCTGAGCCAGCATGGCTCAGCTTGGAAACCTCTCCCTTTCCCCTCAGCATGGCTGGCTCAGGAATTCTGGGAGTTGAAGTCCACGAGTCATAAAAGAGCCAAGGTTGCCTACCCCTGCCCAAGGGGCCTTGCAACTGGACAGTTGTGGGCCTGTGGCCCCATCTTTCAAAGGGCCCGGCCAGCCCTTGTTTGTGGGCTGACAGCTGCCCCCCCTCACAAGACAGCCAGCGCCCCAATCCACCTCGGGGGGGGGGTATCTTCCTCCACGGTTCCTGCAGACATACCGACCTAGCAAGACTTGGGGGGGGGGGCACATCCTGGAGTTTAACAGATGACACAACCCCCTATTTTTAAAATACTTTATTTTTTTAAATAGTAATACAGGACATTACAAAAGGAGAAATTCCAAAAAACGCTATAAAACCACCCGGGGTCTCCCTGAAATGCATGGCCCTCTCCATCCTCGTCGTCTCGGCCCGCCGGGTCAGCAGCCCATGTTTTTTTTGTTGGTTTTTTTTGTATTGTGAAAGCACACGCACACACACACATACTGGAGGCTGCAAAAAAAGGGCCTGGCCTGAACCATCCAGACGGCTGGCAAGTTCCAGATGGCACTGCAGTTGCGTCATCTTCCCCAAATCATCGCACATCTACAGGAGGGCAGCGTTCGGGTCTGTACAACTATACAGGAAGCGGCTGTGGACGGGACCTCTGTCCGATCCCGGGTTCAGTCAAGCTTGCCACCCACCCCAAAGGAGGGTCAACCTGCTGGGCACCTTGGGAGGGACGGACGGAAGGGACCCCAAGGAAGCACCTCCATTTAAAGTCAGAGAAAATTCAGAATAAAAAGGATGGGTGGAAAGTCCCACCAAAGAGTGTCTTGACACAAAATTTTTAGCTTGGGAGGGAGGGAGAAAATGATGATGAGATGCTCCCTTGCAAAAGCATCTCGGGCCCTTATATTCCCTCCCTCCCCCACCAAAATACAATATAATTGTCAAGGATAAGAAATGTTTCTTGAAAAATCTCCCCCTGAAAAGAGAAAAAAAGCCAGCCTCTGGACCCCCCCCCCCAGGACCCAGGCAGATCTCACATCCCTCCGCCCACTTCCCAAGAGACACACAACGGCAACCCATCATCACTGCAGCCGCTGCCAAGACTCCCTCCCAGCCTCCTGCAGAGCTCAGTGGCCGCCCTGGAGCCCACCTTCCCTCTCCCCCTCCTCAAGGAGCCATCCTGGGCTGCTCCCCACCAGCCCTTCCCCAGAATTCAGATGAAAAGCCAACACAGCCAAGAAGAGGTTAGTCTTCATGAAGGTTCTATTCGAATACAAGGAGGGTCCTTCTGTTCAAAGCACCCTTGAATGGCAGGTCCTTGTTGTGGCCCCAAACAGGGCCGTGCTTGCTGGAGGTGGTTTGTCGGGCCAACACCACAGGGTCTGTGTGTGTAGAAACAGAAGGTGGGTGGAGGGGGTCTTCTGAGTGCCAAACACAGGAGGGGGGCGGTGTCCAGCTCCCGCTGTGTAGGACGAGGTTGGCTTTGCGACCCCCACCGGCTGCTCTAGGGAGGTGCAATCCGGAAAGAGCAGGCAGGGAACAGAGAAAGAGGTGGTTCTATTTACAGGGCTCTGGTGTTCCTTGGCAAAATTTGGGGAGATCCTCCCTAGCTCTGGAGAAGGAAAGTCCCCAAGGAGTGGACCAGGCATCCCCGAGACTCACGCAAAGCTGGGACACCAATTCCAAAAACAGGACCTTGAAGGGAGCCATATTGCCAGAGGAGAGGGACAGGGCAGAGGGTGTCCCTTGCAATAGAGGGCGTGGCTTGCAGCAAGAGACAGAAGGATCCCCGGGCAACACCCAGGCCAGGTGCGACGCGGCTCGGGCACAGCATGACGTATTGCTGCTGCTCGGAGAGCAAGCTGGCTGGCAGAGAGGTGGGCAGGCAAGGCCCAGCTCAAGCAGCTCTAGGAGCAGGGCAGGTGTTGCTTGAGGATCTGGCGGGTCTGGGGGGCTATTCTGTCAGGGAAGCGGACTTTGAACTCCACAATCAAGTCTCCGCGCTGGGAGGGCACCTTGGGGAAAGGCAGGCCCTCGCCCCGCAGCCGCTTCACAGTGCCTGGCTTGATGATGTCACTGCAGGGCAGCGGGATCACGCGCCCGTCCACCGTGGGGATGTTGACGGTGCAGCCGCACAGGGCCTGGAAGAGAAGAGGAGAGAACCGGCGTGAGACGGCTGTAGGGACAGCCAGAGTGGTCACTCGAGGTCATAAATGCCACTCCGTCAGGGGTGGGCAATGATAGCAATTTTCAGACCTGTGGACTTCAACTCCCAGAATTCCTGACAGCAACTTTAGGACCTGCAAATCTCAACTTCCAGAATTCCTGACAGCAACTTTAAGACGTGTGGACTTCAACTCCCAGAATTCCTGATAGCAACTTTAGGACCAGTGGACTTCAATTCCCAGAATTCCTGAGCCAGCTGTACTGGTCCACAGGTCCTAAAGTTGCTATCCTTGCCCACCCCAGCACTATGCCATGCCAGCAGAAAGACAACCTGCAAGAAAGCTAGAGCAGAGTTTCTGCAGGGCATCTTGGGGGGCACAATCCTCAAGGCCTGGCAAGACCACTTGAGGATAAGTCTTGATGGCCTCCTGTAGCCCCAGGCCTTGGGGGACATAGGCACAACTAGGGGGTGAGCCTTCTGCGGGCTCCACTGTCTGTCAGGGCAGGTGGTGGGCAGCCTGTGGCCTCTGCGGCTGGCAGTGCAGGAGCCCACCAGAGGCCTTCAGAGGCCTTCTCCCTTCTCCTGCCTGGGCCAACTTCCAGAAGTGGAAACTTTGGAGCGCTGCTACTCCTGCCAACTTCCACGAGGCCCAGGAGGGCCCAACCAGAACTAGGTTATTTTTGCCCACAGCTGACCCCATCGGCTGCCAAAAAGCGAGCACAGCTGTGATCCAGGTTGGGAAGGAAGAGCAGTCCTAAGAGGTCATGGTCAGGGGTCCAGCTCATCCCAAAGGCCCCTGCGAAGAGACTCACACCCAACAAAAGTGGGAGAACTGCCTCAACCACCTACTGGACCACCTTGGGGTCCTCAGCAAGATTAATCAACAGCAAATCCAAAACAGACAACACCACTATCCCCATTTCCCTCCCACCCACCCACCCCGGCCTCCCAGGCTCCCATGTGATGGAATGTGGTCTGGATTCCAAGGAGGAAGGAAGTGAAGTCCAGAGGAGTAAGAGACAACACAGTTGACAAGAGAGTTTGTGTGAGAGAAAGGGGATGAAGACAGCTCCTTCCTAACAGTTCCCAGAGTACATCTTTATCGGTGCAAGTAGATTGTTTTAGTTTGGCAAGATTCTGTCTATAGGTGAGGAACGATCAAGAAATCTGCCTGGAAGAATCATAATGTGTCTTTCTAGGGTTTGGGGATCCTGACAGGGATCGATAAATTTATACGGGAGGAAGAGAGTGAAGATGTTTCCTCCCTAACCGTTCCAAGACTAAATGCCTTACGGTACAAATAGTCTACTTCAGTTTGGCAAGATTCTGTCTATACGTGAGGAACGATCGCGGAAACTGCTTAAGAGATTCTCAACATGTCTTTCTTGGTTTTTGGAACCCGACATCTAATTTCTGAGCAAACAAAATGTCCTGGGGCTGAACCTGCTATCAAGAAAGGCCTTGGTCTTCTTGCCTCCCATCGCCACGTTCCATTCTTCCCGCCCACCTCCCTTCAGGCACACACAGCAATTCCAATCTCAGCATCTGGATTAGGTAGGAAATCTCTTCCCGCCTAGCAGAGAGCCTTGCTTGTGGTCCAGCTAGCTCTTCCGGCTCATGAGGGCGGTTCTCCCTCAGGGCCATATGGCCAAATGCCATTGTACAGGCAGCTGGAGTGGCCCAGGGGCAGCAGCTGGCCAGCTGGCCTCCCGGCCACCTCCATTCCACACTTGTCTGAGCAAGACAAACGTGCCGTGCAGCCAAGCAGCAAGAGCTCGGAAGCTTCCAAAGAAGCTGAGTACTTGTTAATCTTTCTCCAGCGACACCCGGCCTCTCCCGCTCACTCGCCAGAAGGAATCCCTGGGGAACCCCCGAGCATCCAAGGAGTTTGGGAGCGGAGAACAGCTCAGGAGAAGGGGGGGGTTGCGTCTTTGGGCAAAGGCAGAGAGCTCCGAGAAGAAACAGAGGCCAAGGGGCGGTCCCCAGTTAGGGGAGGGGGAGGGCTGCACTACAGGTAGTCCTCAACTTACAAGAGTTCATTCAGTGATGGTTCAAACTTACAATGGCACTGAAAAAAGGGGACTTATGACCATTTTTCCACACTTAACAACCATTGCAGCATTCCCCCATGGTCACATGATCCAAATTCAGATGCCGGGCAACTGACTCGCATTTATGACGGTCGCAGTGTCCCGGGGTCATTTGATTCCCCTTGTCTGTTCTTCTGACAAGGAAAGTTAACAGGGGGAAGCTGGCTTCACTTTAACAACTGTGCGGCTAATTGAAGGGTGTGCCATGACTCACTTAACTAATTTGTCAAGAAAGGTCGTAAAATGGGGGCGAAACTCAACTTAGCAAATGTCTCACTTAGCAACAGAAATGTGGGGGGGGGGGCTCTCTTGTGGTCATAAGTCAAGGACTACCTGTAGTCCACCCTCTTAACTAATTTAAGGGGCCGCATTGGCCCTCTCCTAAAAATGCGAACGCCACCTCCCTTCCCTAAAAGTAGACGTGTGCGTGCGTGCGTGTGTGTGTGTGTGTGTGTGATCCCACTGAGCTAGGAGTGCCCAGGTGGCAGGAACAGCATCATCTCTCGCACATAAGTTGGAAAATTCACAATTGGCAAACCCTTTAGGAGCAACTATTCACAATCTGGGCTTGAGAGCTCCCAGAACATGCAGCAAAGTGTGGAAAAGGGAACAGCCTGCTGGTGAGGCCAGCTTGCACACACTTGGCAACTGTTCCTTGCGGGGAGCCAGCATGGGGGAGATCTCCGAGTACTTATCCTTAACACCAGTGTTACTTTGATGGAAAGTAGAACCCAAGGAACTCCATCAGTTCCCTCTGAAGTGTCTTTAAACAAAGGGAAGGGAGGCATTAATGTGCCATTACGTGGGTGTGGAGAGGGGGGGGGGGAGAAGGAGAAGGAGAGAGAGAGCGAGACCGACCCTTGGGTAAAACCACATAGACAGGCACCATAAAGAAAGCGAGCTTCTTCTAAAATATTGGGGAAAGTCAGCAACTTTCTCTAATGTGGCCAAGACAGATCTTGGTTGATGATCCATCTTGACCATATTGGGGAAAGTTGCTGACTCAGGTCTCCCAGCTTGCCAGAGAGAACTTCAGCATGCTGGCTTTCATTCCTCCCTTCTGGACAACCAGTTCTCTGGTCCCGGGGGGGGGAGGGGGGGCACTAGCCCCTCCATGTACCCCTACCCTGCCTCTTTGCCTGCTTTTCCTCCTATGTGATGTAGGAGATGTCTGAAGAAACTAAGGCATGACTTCCAGCAACTTATTTATTTATATATAAAACTTCTTAACTGCCCATCTGCTCCACAACTTGGCCTCAGCGCCCCGTGTCCAAGAGAGGTTCCCCCACCCGCCCACCTCGAAACAAGGACCCACCTCTTTAAGACTGATCATGGCCACGTAGATGATGTTTGTCCCATCCCGACGGAAATGAGTGTGTGGTTTGTCCTTCAGGATGAAGACAATGTCAGCCGGGATGTTGTCAGGGGTGGCGTCTCCTTCCTTGGGGAAGGTGATCTTGGTGCCTTCCTTCCAACCTCGCTTGATGATGATGTTCAGGATCTTGTCCTCGCTCCGCATCGTTCGCCCGTCCGGGTTCAGCCGCCGGCGGGTGATCTTCATCCGCTTTGTGGCACCGTGGTAGATTTCCTCCAGAGAAACTTTGAGCTCGTGAATCACAGGGGGATCCTGCACCTTCCGGCGCATGTGGATGGACTCCGGGTGCCGCCGGTGGACCCCGTTGAGGCCATTGAAGCCAAAACGGCTGAAAGCACTGAAGGGATCGTCGCTGTCGTCGTCCATATCCATGCTGTCCTCGTGGTCAAAGCCGTTGAAGACCCTGGACCGGCTACTGCTGAAGAAGATGTCGAAGGGGTTGGAGCCCCCAAAGAAGGAGGCGAAGGTGGCGTGAGGGTCTCCATGGAAGGTGTAGTGGAAGGTGCTTCCAGAAGGACCAGAGGGACCACCACCCGTTTTGAGTCCTGAAAAAGAAGTCAAGGGAAGAACCATCAGCGATGGCCACAGGGAGCAGAGATGCTGCTTGGGCCTGCAGCAAGAAGAGTCACAAGCTTCGCCTGCCGACAGTCCTCAAGATTCAGGGGCGGAAGCAGGGCCCCCACCTCAATTCTGCCCTCAAAACCTGGCCCTGTTCCAGCCCGTTTTGGCAGTTCAACCTGCTGTGGCCCTTGAGCCCCAAGTTGCACAGGTAGGAAAATGAGGAATGCACAAACTCCTGGGATGGCTGCACATCTAGCAAAATTTGGAAGGGACCTTGGAGGTCTTCCTAGTCCAGGGGCAGGCAACCTTGGCTCTTTTATGACTCATGGACTTCAACTCCCAGAATTCCTGAGCCAGCCATGCTGAGGAGAAAGGGAGAGGTTTCCAAGCTGAGCCACGCTGGCTCAGGAATTCTGGGAGTTGAAGTCCACGAGTCATAAAAGAGCCAAGGATGCCTACCCCTGTCCTAGTCCAACCCCTTGCCCAAGCAGAAGACCCTGTGCCATTTCAGGCAAATAGTCACGTATCACTTAGCTGATCTCTCTCATTAGGTTTGTAACACTGGGGTCGAGATTAAACACTATGGGGCACTCCACCCCATGGCCATCTCGGACAGGGGAGGCTGATCTTGAGGTGTCTAAGCACAGTCAGACTCTCGGGAAACCTTCTGCAAGGACCAAGCCACCGGTCTGGCTCAGGTTAATTGAAGGGGAAGCTCGCCATCCCAGGAGTTTGTGCAACCCTCGTTTTCCTGCTCTTCTCAGAGAGGCCCGTGCAACTTTGGGGGGGGGGGGGTTCTGGGTGGTCTTGCATGGCAATCTCTGCTCAATTCCAGGCCAGGTCAGAGTTCTCCCCCTTCTACATTTTCCTGGATGCAAGGAAAGAATCCCTCCATCTGAAGTTCTTGTTTTTTTAAGCACGTCCCTGTTGCCTTTCAGTTAGCTGAAAAGCCTCGGAGACCTTGTGCCTTGAACAGGCATCCCGAAGACAAATTGGAGCATCTGCGTAAACGTTCTCTCCTCCCTACTCCTGGGGGGGAGGGGGGGGGTTCTCACCTCTGTAAGGCACCCCAATCCAAATTGTCCATGAAAAGGATTCAAACCGAAAAGCAGAGGTGGAGGAAAGTGGCTGTAACAGAAAGACCAGCCCTGGCCCTCCTCCCAGCCCAGCCGCCAGTTAAAAACAGGAGGGGGGGGGTTGCTTCCCTCAGATTTTCAGGGCAGGCCTGGGGGCAGAAGCCAGGAGGAAGATTTGAGATCTGGGGCAGCAATTTCTGGATGTTGTTTGAGCAGCTGCCCTACAGCTGTTGGCTTTTAATAAAAGTTCAGCAGCTACCCCTGACCAAGGGGAGAGAGCTCAGCTAAAAGAGGGGAGGGGTAAAGGGCGGGGAGGGGTGGCTAATATGAGGCTCCCACTTTGGGGCCAGAATGTTTCCTCCTCCTCCCCCCCATCCCAAAAGGTGGGCATTCTCTGATTTAATAGATTAAATTAGGATGGAAGGGGGCATGTTCTCCCTTCAACGCTAATGTCTTGCTGACTTAATTCCTCCAAGGGAGAAACATGTGCATGGATTTCTCCCCCCCCCCCCGATCTTCGGGGACCTCACTTTGCTTCCGAGGACCAGCAACAGCAACAATCGGCCTTGTCAGTCACTGCTCTGACATAATTAGAAGGCGCATTCAGAGATGAGACCAAAGAGCTTTTATTTTTAGACCCTGCTGGAAGCTGGAGGGCCCCCCCCCACAAACTTCCCCAAGGAACAAGCCAACTCTGCTTGCCCTCCCCAGGCCTTTGGCTGCCCCAACCCCAGGAGCCCTCCAGCCCTCCCCAGAATGTCAGGAGTGGAGTAGAAAAAGGAGACAAGGCACTGGAGAGAAGGGTCGGTCCTACAGGCAGCAGCCTCAGTACCCCCTGACTCCCCCAGAGACATTGGCTATTGCTGTCCCCCTTCCCTGCTCATGTCCCTGTTCTTTAAAACCTGCACCGTGGCTGCAAAATGCGCACAAAACAGATTATTCGCAACTTGACTCAAACAGGAGCTTTTCATTATTTGCAAGGAAGTAAGCAAGCTTCCCAGGCAGGCAACTGTACCCCAAATTCTTTACTATGGGTTTTCCATTTAGCAGATGAAGACGTCCAGGACCACCGAGTCCCCCGTTTATTTATTTAATTTATAAATAAATTTTCCTGGACTCTTAAAAGTTATTCCTAGCTGCCGGGTAACGACAACAAAACAGCCTGCCAAAGTTGCCACGCTCCCTCGCTGCCAAACAGCCTGGGATAGCTTATGAAAGGATTACTAAAATTGGGAAAGGCTCTTCAGGTCCAAACACAAACACACACACACACACACACACACACACACGTAGACCAAGAGCAACAGCAGCAGCAGCATGGACTGAAAAGGAAGGAGAAGGCACCCTCCATTTTTCATCCCTGTGCCCATCCCGCAAACACCTTCCTGTTCTCAGAGCCCAGAAGGAGCCAGGCCTGCCCAGGGCACCCCAGGCAGAAAGGGGTCTGGATCTGCCCCCTGCCCTCAAGACCCCCTTTGCCTGACAGTGAATTGGGAGGGGATGTGGGGGCTAACTTGGGGCCCTTGGCCAGGGAGTAGTTTTTTTTTGGGGGGGGAACCAAAGAACCTTTGTTTCTGCGTAGCATGCCAAAGCAATCGGAGTCCTGCTTACCCTCCTCTCCATACTGGTCATAAACGGCCCGCTTCTTGGGGTCGCTCAGCACGTCGTAGGCCTCAGCGATTTCCTTGAACTTGTCTTCCGCGTGGGGGTCCTTGTTTTTGTCCGGGTGGTATTTGAGGGCCATTTTGCGGTAGGCCTTCTTGATCTCATCCTCATTGGCTCCCGACTGGATCCCCAGGGCCTTGTAGTAGTCCTTCCCCATGGCCGAGACGGTGCCAGCCGTGGACTCCTTGTTCCTGCACCAGGGAGGGAGACACCCAGATCATCGGATAAGAGCTGGGAAGGGGCGGCACCGGCGGAATTGGCATCTGAAGGGCACCACGTGACCCCTGCCCGGACAGCCTGCTCCTGCCCACAAAGAGGCGGGAAGGAGAAGCAGATGGGACCCTTGCAGCCCCTGCCAGCCATCGCCACTTCCAGGCAAGCCACCGCAGCAGGGGAAGCCTCCGAGCCACAGAGGATCTTCTCCCCAGACGAGACGCCAGCAGATTGCCTTAAAAGAACCCTTCCTCGATCGAGCAAGCCAGCGCTCAGCCCGGGAGTTCACGCAGGGACACGTTCACAGCATGTACCGGCAGAGACGGCAAAGGATGGAGCTGTTAGACGGAGACATCTTGTAATGGTAGCAAGCTATTTTTAAAGGACTCCCAAAAGAGAGCCCGCCACCGCAGGGAGGAACTGCCCGAGGGCAGAGCGCTGGGATTGGCAGCTGGCATCCAAAGGGCAGGGTGGCTGCTGCCTGCTGGGGGCCAGTAAGCTCCAACCTTCTCCGGCCAGGCCAGTCTGCTCGGGGTTGAGGCTCCCCTGGAGGCACTGCAGAGCCCCCACCCCACCTCTGGAGACAGTCAAGTCAAACAGATCTGCACCCCCAGCTCCAGAGTGCCGCTGAATCTCCCCCATCCTCTCATGGGGCAACAAACCCCAGAAAGGGGCACAAAAAAAGCTCACAGTGTTGAATTCACCTTTTTGCTGAATTTCAAAAATTTGAAGGGATAGGAAAACCCCCACACACAAACCCAAAGAGTTAGGTCTGTTAGCCCACAGTACACCTTCCAATCCTGCTTTTGTCACTTCACTAGAGGACCTATTTCTCTCTCGCTCTCTCTCTCTCTCTCTCACACACACACACAAACACACACACACACACACACAAACACAGGTAGCATGCCCTGCTCTCCCACTCCAGCTTAGACTGGGGGTGATGGGTGCTCTAATCCAGCCCTTGTGAAAAGTGCCAACTTGAGGACCCCCAGGTGAAAAGGAAGCGAAGCCATTCTACGGGGAGAGCCCAGTCCCACCAAGACAGCCACACCAGCCCCCACTCCTGCCCCAGTTACCCCACTCCAGCCCCTGGCTGCTCCCCAGCTGAGCCCAGCATCCAGCGCAGCCTGGCACGGCGCGGGGGTGGTGGTGGTGGTGTATGCCACTCTCCGTATTGCCACCTCTGCTCGGGGGAGGCAGCGAGTGACGCCAAAGCCATCACTGACACAGAAAGCAAGAATTCCCAAAGTTAATCGATGAGATCAGGTGCTGGAAATAACCTCCTGGCAGGTGGGGCGGCAGCAAAGGGTCCCAGCACACACACACACACACACAAACACACAGAGTGGGGAGGGAGGGAAAAGTCCAGCTCCGGAATGGGGACAGAACAAATCCAACCGGGGCGCAAAAGCGGCACCAACGAAGATGGGGCTGCGGGGGGGGGGGGGGCACCTGAATGGCATCGCTGGGCGCCCGGGGCAAAGGCGACCGACCTGAACTGAGGCGCTCAGAAGCAGCCACCCACCCAACCGGGCAGCGCCTCTCCCGCGTGGGGCTGCCGGACGTCAGGCCAAAGGAAAAGCTGCCGGACTCGCGGGTCACCCGGCTTTCCCCCGCCACAATCTGGGATCTGCCCTGACGCCCTGCCCGGACGACCCACCCCACTCCCGAGCGGTCCCGGGACAGCGGACGCAGCAGTGGCCGGGAAGGGGCGTCCAACTCGGGCAGTGGGGGGGGGGTGGTCAGGCGCCTTCCCCGGCGCGCCCCGCTCGCCCCCCAACCTCCTCCTCCCGGAGCCCCGGGCCGCCCCAGCGCTGCCCTCGGAAGCGGCCGCTGGAAGAGGGGGAGCGCTGCCACCTACACCCCGCAACCCATCGGGAAGGGCATCCCGCCGCCCCCGACCCCCATCTCCCATCTCCCCCGGCGGGGGCCCCGAGGTCCGGCCAGGACAGCCCGAGCGGGCGAGACCCGCCGGGGCAGCGGCTGTCCGGACCGGCCGGGGGACCCTCCGCGTGGCGAGTGGAGTGCCGGCGCCCTACCTCTCCAGGCGGCTCCAGAAGAGCAGGACGGCGGGCATGGCGGAGCGGCGGCGAGTGCGGTGCCGGGCTGGCGAGGAATGCCGAGCAGCGCATCCGCCGCCCCCGCCGCAGCGCCCGAGCCCTCCCGCCCCGCCAGCACCTGCCGAGGAGGAGGCGGCGCCAGCCCAGCCCGACCCGGCCCCTCCGCCGCCGCCGCCGCCGCCACTCACCGCCCGCCCGCCCGCGCGTCGCTTTCCGCCTCCGCCTTCCTCACCGCCTTCGTCGCCGCCGCCGCCGCCGCCGCCGCCGCCGCCGCCACCCGCTCGGCCGAGGCCGGGGCAACTAGCGAACCGGGAGCCCGCCCTCGCCTAGCAACGGCGCGCCGGCACCGCCCCCAGCGCGCTATTGGCTTCGGGCGCCGCCCGTTTCATCCGGGGCCCATTCCCTTCGGAGAAGAGGGGAAGGCCGAGCGGGCCACGCCCCTCCCCCCGCCTCCCGAGACGGGCCGCGCTCCTCCGCCCCCATTGGCCTCGCCGCCGCCGATCCCGCCCATTCTCCGCTGGCATTGGTTTCTAGGAGACGGGGGCGAGCCGTCCGGCCCTTCCCTCTCCGCCCCCGCCCGGCCCGCGCGCCCTGCTCCGATTGGCTGCCGGCGCTAGCGCTTGACTTCCGAAGAAAAGCCCGCGGGAGCCTTCTGGAAGCCCCGTGACGTCACAAAGGAGGACGAGGGGCGGGTGCCACCTCCTCGGTGGGTGGGGCATCGGGCCACGTGGAAGGGAGGTCTCGGGACGTGCCGGGTTCGCCAGACGCGCCGATCCTGGTTTGCTTAAGCTGAGCTGTTTCTTTTTCCTGATTCACAAGCCAGTTTTGACCCGAGTTCTCCGGCCAACCTGCCCCAAAGGACCGTTTCCAGCTGGAATCGCGGCGGTTCCTTTGTGGGCTTTCCTATGCAAGCCACGATCCCTTCCATCCAAGTTCTCCGCTTGCCTGAGCCTCAAGCGCGGGGAAGGTTCCGCGCCCCAGCGAATCTCCGTCGGGACTCCCAGGTCCCGTCTACGGCAGCCCTCGAAGCCGGCACGGCTGCTTCGCCCTTTGGCTGGCATCGGGCGACCCCCGCCTCTCCTTCCTCCCCCCCCCCCCGAAGGCAGCCGTGCATCCGCGGACCGGCCCCGCGGCTAGAACGACGCACCCGCTGCGCCGGCTGCCTTTCGGGGCACCTCCGAAGCGAAAGCCGGAAGGGTCTCCTAACCCCTTAGAGACCCCCTCCCCCCAGTTTTATGGGATGATAGGGTGGGCAGGGAGGGGTTTTGGAGGGCTCGGAAGGAGGGGTGCCTCGGAAGAGGGTCCATTTGGGGTTAGACCAGGGGTCTTCAAACTTGGCCCTTTTATGACTTGTGGACTTCATAAAAGGGCCAAGTTTGAAGACCCCTGGGTTAGACCCTGTCCATTCCAAGGCCCCTTGGGCAGGGGTAGGTAAGCTTGGCCCTTTTATGACTTGTGGACTTCAACTCCCAGAATTCCTCAGCCAGCTTGTTGGAAGTTGGAAGTCCACAAGTCATAAAAGGGCCAAGTTTGAAGACCCCTGATCTAAATTCATAGGCCACGCCCACTTCATTAGACTGGTGCAGGGGGAGGCAACCTTGGCTCTTTTGTGACTCGTGGACTTCAACTCCCAGAATTCCTGAGCCAGCCATGTTGAGGGGAAAGGGAGAGGCTTCCCAGCTGAGCCATGCTGGCTCAGGAATTCTGGGAGTTGAAGTCCATGAGTCATAAAAGAGCCAAGGTTGCCTACCCCTGGACTGGTGGGTATCAGTAGTAGGGGGACGACGGGAAGATTCAGAAACTGACCACACAAGAAAAGAGAAAGGCCTCCAGGCAGAATTCTACATAACGACCAAAATTTTCATTGCTTACTAAGTGAGTTTTCTTCTGTTTTATGACCTTTCTTGGTGCAGTTGTTAAGCAAATCTCTACAGTTGTTCAATGAATCATGTGGTCATTAAGTGAATCTGGCTTCTCCCATTATCTATGCTCAGTAGAAACCAGCAAGGAAGGTTACAAAAGGTGATCACATGACCACCCACCCTGGGACAGTACAACAGCCCTAAGTACATGCCAGTTGCTAAGCATCTGAATTTTGATCACGTGACCACAGGGATGCTGCAGTGGTTTTAAATGAAAAACAGGCATCAGTGACTTTTTTTCAGTGCCGTTGTAACTTCAAACGGTCACTAAACAAGTGATTGTAAGTTGAGAACTACCTCTTTTATTAACGTGGTGCCCAAATCCTAGTGACACTGGGCAGTTTTTTCTTCGATGCAGTAACAGGGCAATTCTTCCACAAGGGGGAAAATGCAGATAGTCCTTGATTTACAACTGTTAGTTTTGTGGTTCACTCTGTTGTGTGAACACACCCAAAGCAGTGTTTACCCGGATTCTAACTTTATGTGTATTTGGGGTATGTTGAGAAGGTTATGTTATAATAAAACTGTTACTGGTGTGTCTTGAGTTTAAATAAATGTTTGACATCAGCAGAAAAAAATGTCCTGATTCACAGCTACCTGTGCTTCTCCCCCCACCCACCCCCCAAAGTGTGATGGCACTAATCATTCTGACATTACAAGGTGCTCCACCCAGCCCTGATCAGCCTCTCCCCCTGCCCACGGTGATCAAGTGTGAAGTCCCTTCCCCGGAGTTTGCAGGCAGATTCCTAGCTAGGTTTAATAGAAAGAGCAGAGAATTAAGAACAGACTAGACAGTCACTTGTATAGGATGGTATAGGTTCTGCTGGAGCAGAGGGCTGGACTGGAAGACCTCCAAGGTCCCTTCCAGAGCTACTCTATTCTGTTCAACATTTATTGCGGTCCACTCTGCATCTGAGCCTTCTCCTGGGTAATTTTGCTGGATGGATGCCCTGCTTCAGCCAGAGCTGCTATCTGTGTCAAGTCCTCTCCAATCAACAGGAAGTTGGATAAGAGATAATTGCAGCTCCCATCCGCTCCAGCTGAGCATGTGATTCAGAGGAACGGCTGGATCTGACTGCTCACCACCCATTCCCGTCTCACTAGGTGCCAATTTGGTGCTGGAAGCCACTGCTTCACAGTGGAACTATTTCTGGAGGAAATGGACACACACACACACACACCCAAGATCTTAAACCCACATGATGCAGAGCAGGGGGAAGGGGCGGGGGGGGGGGTGTCCAACCTTGGCAACTTTAACCTTGTGGACTTCAATTCCCAGAATTCTGAGACTTGAAGTCCAGACAAATTGCCGGGTTGAGAAAACGCTGCTCTGGATGCTAAAACACATTGCTAGAAATTGTATTGTTTTGCCTCTCATCCAAGAAGCTTCTTCAGTTCTAACTGACTGGTGGGGAACAGAAGGATTTAAAAATCTTTCATTCCCCGTCAGTCAGTTAGAACTGAAGAAGCCTCAGTTTTCAAAGGAAAAAAGCAAGAAAGTCCAGTTGCCTTTTGGAAAAAGCATCTTTGGGACAGCCATGACCTGGATGACGAATTTCCAGAGACCAGGAGTCTCCATGCTTGGCAACTTTAAGACTGGTGGACTTCAATTCCTAGAATTCCTCAGCCAGCTTTTGCTGGCTGAGGAATTCTGGGAATTGAAGTCCACCAGTCTTAAAGTTGCCAAGGTTGACGACCCCTGCCATAGACCACAAGGAATGTTTGGCCAGAATCTACTTGATTCAATTCAGGTGGTACTCGATTTAGGACCATAATTGAGCTCAAAATTTCTGATGTTAAGTGGGACATTTGTTAAGTGAGTTTTGCCTCATTTTACGACCTTTCTTGCCACAGTTATTAAGTGAATCACTCCAGTTAATAAGAAACCCAGTTATTCAGTGAATCTGGCTTCCCCATTTGCTTGTCAGAAGGTCACAAAAGGGGATCACGTGACCTTGGGACACAGCCATGGTCCTAAATATGAACCAGTTGCCAAGCATCTGAATTTTGATCCCATGATCATGGGGAGGCTGCAAAGGTCGTAACTGAAAAACAGTCACAACTCACATTTTTCCGTGCTGTTGTAACTTTGAATGGTCACTAAATGAACCGTTGTAAGTCAAGGACTACCTGTAGTTAGAAGAGGAAGGAGACTATCAGTCAAAATGAAGGTGGCCTGAAAAAGCACAAAAAGATAGATTAATCCCCTCGCAGAATAAATGGAAAGTACGTTATTGGGTAAAAGAGAGATATTCAGGGTGCCTTAAAAATGGATGGGGGGGGGGAGGAAATCCCAGTAAAAAAAATTGCAGCCCAAAAGGAAGATGAGAGAAATTCATCATATAAGGAGGAAGGAAGTATTGTAAAGAGGAAAAGAGAGATTTAAATTATATAACAACCACTGTACAATGCGGAACAACGGGAACCAGTACTACAAGCAGGAGTAGGGGGGGGGAGTTTGGGAGACTGCTGAAAAAAGTAAGGCTGCAGGTGTTGATCGCATAATGCAAAAAAAATGTTAATATATGGATGTGGCTTGCCCGAGGAGCAGTGGTGCAACTTGTTTAACATGGGTGAAGACACATCTGGGCACACCTGGGAAAATGCCAGTGTCGCTCCCCTAATCGAAGGGAAAGGCGACAACAGCCAAGGGTGCGTTTGCTGAAACAGGGCTGAGGGAGCTGCTGATCCAAGCCTGGCTCAAAACTGGGCCTCCAGACAACGCCCAGCATGGCAGGAGAGTCTTGACAGGCTGGGAAATCGAGCTGAGAGGAGAAAAGCCCAGTTTCCTTTTAAAAAAAAAAGTGACTTCTGGCATTTTCGGATGAAAAAGAAGCCACGTACAAGACGGGATGCATCTGAAAATGCAAGTATCAAAAAGCTAACTATCATATTTACTAAAGAGGTTTTGTACACTGCCCAGTTTTCAAAAATTCCCAATCTACAGGAAAAACGGAATGGAATGGGATTTATTTGTAGGAAATGGATTAATTTGCCTACTTTGGTATTCGGAACAAAGAAATAGAATTTTACTATGCCAACAGAAGAGAATATTTGAAGCTCAGGGTTGAAATGAGAGCTCCTTGGTGATCTCTGAGCTGGGTGGTTTCCTTGCAGACGTTTCATAGGCCAACTAGGGAACATCATCAGTGCTGGAAGGGAGTGGGATTCGCTCTCTGTTGATATACAAGTACTGGTGGGAGTGTTCTTGGCTGTCAGACAATTCAACAGTAAATAGCCTAATCAAGGAACCATCAAGAAAAAAATCCACCAGCACCACTGGCAGGGCAGTCTGGTGTATATAAAAACACGGCACGATACACACACCCCCTTCCCTTCTAGCAATGATAATGTTACCCATTGGGGTCATGAAACATCTCCAAAAAACCAACCAAGTTCAGGAAGTACCAAGGACTTCACAATTTTAAAATGGATAAATGCTAGTAGAAAGATCATATGTGCTCAGTTGCAAGGAAGGAACGATGGTAGGAAAAGGCTTCTGAGAATGTGCATGTGTGTGTGTTGCGTGATGAAACAAGAAGAGTTGAGAGATAATGAGGGGTGCATGAATGTACTGTAGGTTGAACAGAAGAGAGTACAGAAATGAAAAGAAAATACGTTGTGGGTACAGGTAGTCCTTGATTTATTTTATTTGTTTATTTTATTTTAATCCCATTTATAACCCGCCCTTCTCCGAAGACTCAGGGCGGCTTACAATCTAAGCACAAATCAAATGTGCTTAGCAATAGCCTTCATTCTATGTATATGCCTGCTTATTAGGGCTTTCGCCCCCCCCCCAAGCGGCATTATTACAAAGTCAGCTTAATTGCCCCCAACAATCTGGGTCCTCATTTTACCTACCTGGGAAGGATGGAAGGCTGAGTCAACCTTGAGCCTGGTGGGATGCGAACCTGCAATAATTGCAGGCAGCTGGTGTTACTTAAGGAGGCATTAGCCCACTGCTCCACCAAGTCTCACATTTAAGACCACAATTGACCTCAAACTTACTGTTGCTAAGTGAGATATTCGTTAAGTGAATTTTGCCCCGTTTTACAACCTTCCCTGCCACAGTTGTTAAGTGAAACATTCCAGTTGTTAAGTTAGTAACGTGATTGTTAAGTGAATCTGGCTTCCCCATTGACTTTGCTTGTCAGAAGCCGTCATAAATATGAATCAGTTGCTGAATTTTGATCATGTGACCATGAGGATGCTGCCATGCTCGTAAGTGTGAAAAATTGTCCTAAATCATTTTTTCCAGTGCCATCGTAACTTTGAATGGTCACTAAACGGACTCTTGTAAGTCAAGAACCACCTCAACTTACAACATAACGGCAACTTTCATTTTATGGTTTTCCAATCGTTCTTCCATCAAAAAGAAAAGGAGAGGATGAAGCACCAAGAGGACAGGCTAAAGAGGCAGCAGCGATGGTTTATTTATTTTTATTTTATTTATTTTAATTCCATTTATATCCCGCCCTTCTCCGAAGACTCAGGGCGGCTTACAAGCTTAGCAATAGCCTTCATTCTATGTATATGCCTGCTTATTAGGGCTTTCACACACACCCCAAGCGGTATTATTACAAAGTCAGCTTAATTGCCCCCAACAATCTGGGTCCTCATTTTACCTACCTTGGAAGGATGGACGGCTGAGTCAACCTTGAGCCTGGTGGGACTCGAACCTGCACTAATTGCAGGCAGCTGGTGTTAATTAAGGAGGCATTAGCCCACTGCTCCACCAAGGCTCAAGGTTGGTCAGAGGCGATGAAATCCTGAGAAAGGGAAAGCAGAGAAACTCTGGAAGTAAAGGCAGTGCTCAATACTCTCCACGGACCTTGAGAAAATAAACAGGTTTTGCAAAGGAGCAGGGAAGGATATTAGTGCCAAATTGGCGTAAATTAGTTTTTAGTTACCTTTTTCACAATTGCATCTTAATTGAAATGTAATTAAAGTTAATGGCTGTAATTAATATATTGGATGGGGCTATTCTGCATTTTTAAAATAATTCTGCCAAATTAAAAAATTTGCACTTTGACGGCAGGTTTGAAAAGCCTTCTGGGCAAGGGCCCAAATTGGGGCCTTCTCCACCTGCAGCCAAAGCATAAATTTGAGTCTGTTGCTGTGTGCATCTGAATTTTGATCACGTGATCACGGGGATGCTGCAGTGGTCATAAGTGAATAGTCATAAGGTGAAGCCTGCCCCCCCGCCCCCAAACACACACACACACACACCCCTGAGCAAAGCAGAGTCCTGGGAGAAAGTCTTCTCGGGCTAAGAACCGACTGGCCCCTGAGTTGCAAAGTTCACACCAGGCCTTTTGCAAGGCTGAGAAGATCTGGGCCCAGATGACCTCTGGGGAGCCCCATCCTTTCACCCACAACAGCAGCTCCCTCCAAGGACAGAGAGTCCTCAACTTACAGCAATTCATTTAGTGTCTGTCTGAAGTTAAATGGCCCTGGGGAAAAAAATGGCCTATGACCGTTTTTCACACTTACAACCGTTGGAGCATCCCTGTGGCCACACGGTCAAAATTCAGACACTTGGCAACTGACTCGCGTTTATGACGGTCACAGCGTCCCGGGGTCGTGATGTGGTCCCCTTCTGACAAGCAAAGTCAATGGGGAAGCCTGATTCACTTAACAACCGTGTTACTAACTCAACAACTGCGGTGATTCATTTAGCAACTGTGGCAAGGAAAGGTTGTAAAATGAGGCAAAGCACAAAACTGTCTCATTCCGCAGCAGACACCTTGGGCTCAGTTATGGTTGTAGGTCGAGGACTGCCTGTACAGTGGAATATCACATGGCTCTCCAGATTCCCTGCCTCTGCAGCCATGGGAGTTGTAGTCCGTGACGGACGGAGGGCAGAGGCCTCAAGGCGCAGGGCTGCCTTGGCGAAGGGGACCCAACTCTCAGCCAAGATGCTTCAGTGCAGCCGCTTCCAATTCGCTCCTCTCTTGGGCAGCTGCCACAACGTGTGACTGACTGAGAAGGACGTGTGTTTGTGTGTGATGTCCAGAGAGATGCTTGGAGTTCCAGAGATGTTTTTGCTCTGAACAAGCGGGGATGTCTTGGAGAATTCCTACTTGGGAGCAGATCCAGCAGGAAGAGACTTGGGCACGGCTGACTCTTCTGACTCTCCTTGCAGAGAGGAGAACCGATAAGGAAGGCAGAGCCTCTAACCACCACCACCCGTTCCCCCCCCCCAGCCCCTGAACCAAGGGCAGCCCACACCCCCACCACCTCTTCAGTTTTTATTAGGGAAGTCTGTAGGGTAGGAGTGCAAAGGAGACCTGTGAAATGTTCGTCAACGAAGAGGATGAAAAATACAGAACGGTTGCAGGAATTGGATATGTCTAATTTAATGAAGAGAAGGACCAGGGGTGACATGATAGTAACCTTCCAATATCTCAGGGGCTGCCCCAAAGAAGAGGGAGTCAAGCTATTCTCCAAAGCATCTGAAGGCAGGACAAGAAGGAACGGATGGAAACTAATCAAGGAGAGAAGCAACCTAGAACTAAGGAGAAACTTCCTGACAGTTAGAACAATTAACCAGTGGAACAACCTGCCTCCAGAAGTGGTGAATGCTCCAACACTGGAAGTTTTTAAGAAGAGACTGGATGGCCATTTGCCTGAAATGGTAGAGGGTTTCCTGCCTGAGCAGGGGGTTGGACTAGATGACCTCCAAGGTCCCTTCCAACTCTCTTGTTTTGTTCCAATTGGGGATCACTAGGGGATCTCCTGTGGAAAAAGGTAGAGCCATGGCAATCTGACTTTTACCTACAGCAGTCAATCACCAATTTACACTCGGAAAATAAGTATACGTAAAGGTCTTTATTAGCACAGATGCATCAAAATCAAAGTATAGTATTAGGTTCCTTGTTAAATATTTCTTTATGTCTGAACAGTGTTCCTTCACAACTTTAAAACCCGTAGACCTCAAGCCCCAGAATTCCCCAGCCAACATGGTCCATTACAGGTCAACTTATGATGATGATCGGGACCAGCATTTCTGTCACTAAGCAAGGCGATTGTTGTTGTGCAATGAGGTGTGCCCGATTTTATGGCTAGTTTTGCCCTGGTTCTGCATATCCGCCTCTCCCCACCAAGGACCCTGCTTGTCGGAAGCTGGCTGGGAAGGTCACAAACAACAAGCATGCGGTCCTGGAATGCTGCAACCATCACGAATACACATGCCAGTTGCCGAGTCCCCAGATTTTGATGGTGAGACTGGGGGAATGCTGTGACAGTCATAAGTATGACAACCGGTTATCAATCCCTTTTTTCAACACCATTGTAACTTAGAATGGTCACTAAACAAATGATTGTAAGTCATTTAGTTAACAGGCTGCCCAACTCCCAGGGACCCAGGGCAGATGTTTTCGGATGCAGTAAGAGGGCAATTCAACATGGGGGAAATGCAGATTGTCCCCAACTTCACCACCACAAGTGGGACATTGCCAAGCAAAGGGCAATGTTAAGAGAGCCTTGCTTGATTTTGCAACCTTTTTCCCCTTCAGTTGTTAAGCAAATCGTTGCTAAGGGAATCCTGCAATGATTAAGAGAACCTGGCTCCCACCCACTCACCCTTGGCACAGCTGGCCAGAAGCTGGCCAGAAAGGTCACAAATGGGAGATCACATGGACCCTGAGGCAGGGCAATCCTCCCACCAGTTGCCAATCTCCTGAATTCTGATCCAGTGGCTCTGGGGAGGCCACCCTGCTTGTAAGTTGCAAGGATTGCTCACAAGTCAAGTTTTTCCATGTTGTTGTTGTAAATTTGAAAGGTTGTAAGTCGAGGACGACCTATGCTGACCCACCCAGCAGGTTGTTGTAAGGTTTAACCACTAAACAGTAAGGGAACCACAGAGACTTTTGAACACAGGGTGAGCAAGGGAGGTTTTCATGTCTACCGTTTAGGCTGGGGGGTGTGGGGGTGTGGGGGGATAGGTGGCATTAAGCCATGCCCGGCTGGGATTCCTTGCCCATCAGCCTTTTGTCCCTTGTGAGAATGTGGTTTGCCCACAACCTGAATGCCGGTCTTCCTGTGGCTACTCTGCAGGGTTTAACCCCAACTCTTCCTCAGGAGGTACCGTACATGCAAGCAAAAGAGGCAGATCGCTTCCAGCGTTGTCCTCTCTGCCTTAGCTACTGTATGGGATTGAGTCCTGCACCACCAGTATGACAGATGTGCTAGATTAATAGATCAGGCAGGCATTCCACAGGAGAGCCTCTTCCGCTATGCTGGAGCAAATGACAGCCTTCCTGGGCAAGGGATTTGGCAGGTGGGTGGCCGCCCATTTTCCTGGCCAAGGCTGCAGAGGCTTGACAAAGGGAGCCACTCGGCCATGAAATGGGATCCCACCAATCCTTGCTGCTGCACCCCCTCCGGAGAGCTTCTGGACTGGTGTCCACTGCCTGGTTCCCATAGTAACCTCTCAAGGGATGCTGAAGCCCAGGTGGGGCTGGAGGGGGGAGGGGGAAAGCATCTTGCCCTCAAGTTCAAATCCACTCTTTGAGTCTAATAAGAGGGAGATGTTCCAACGCTCCCCCATAAGAAATGGCCATTGGGGTGCTTAGATCCTTCCCACGGAAACACACACACACACACACACACACGTGGGGGAGGGAGGGAGGGAGAGACAGAGAGACTGTCAGATTATATGCTCTTACAGAATCCGTCTCTTTGGTGGAAAGGAAAGAAGAGTGAATAAGCTGTTAACTCTCTTCTCATGCAGGAGACCCTAGGCCAGGGGTAGGCAACCTCGGCTCTTTTATGACTCATGGAATTCCTCAGGAATTCTGGGAGTTGAAGTTCATGAGTCATAAAAGAGTCGAGGTTGCCTACCCCAGCCCTAGGCCATCTTAGACAAGTGGTTGTCCAATCTCTTCTGGAAAACCTCCAGTGTTGGGAGCATCCACAACTTCTGGAGGGAAGCCCTTCCACTGGTTCATTGCTCTCGCTGTCAGGACAGTGAGGATGACCCCCACCCCCCACCCCAGTTGCCACCCTGCATGCCAAAAGCAATGAGGAACCATCTTGACCCGGGATGCGTCTCTGCCTAGCACCACAGCAGCTGCAATCCAAATGACCCCCCTCCCCCTACACACACACACACACACACACACACACACACAAACACGGACCGTTCTTTCCTGTATATGTTCCCTTCCGCAGCACAAAAGCCCTTCGGAGGCCTGGCAGCCAGGCAGATTTCTCTGAAAAGCCCCACAGTTTGCCCTCCTCCTCGCTGAAAGACTCCCCACGGAATGTCCTCGGGCACCATCCGCCCCACACCCACCCCTTTCCCTGGGGAAGCCTTTCAAGGCAGGCATTCGCAAATGCTGCTGATAGGCCTGGCCGAAAGTGGAGGACTAAAGGCTTCAGTGGCAATGCAGGCCCCCCACCACCACCCTCCCTGCCGCCCACAGGAACAGCCCCTTCCCCTCAGATCTGGAGATCTCCCTCCCTCCCAGCATCCAGGAAGGGGCTGAAACCCAGCTCAGGTCTTCAATTTCTATGATAGCATATTTATGGCTACATCTTCACTTTAGGGGTTTTCACCCTGTGAATCACCAGGAGTCTGTTGAGAACAGAGGGGGGAGGGGGGGAAATAATTAAATTCAAAAGGAAGAGCCCAGGCAAGGAGCGGAAGGAGTCACATTGCGAGACAGAGACCCAGAGTCAGCACCAGGGACCAAAGAAGACCGTTTTGTGGGGAGGGCGGGGAAAAAACCAAGGATGCAAATACTAATCACCACGATAAGCAGAGGATAGAAAAGACATGGGGGGACCTGATAGCAGTCTTCCAGTATTTGAAGGGCTGCCACAAAGAAGAGGTGAGCTCAAAGCACCTGAAGGCAAGACCAGAAGGAACGGATGGAAACCAATCATGGAGAGGAGCAACCTGAAACGACAGTGAGAACAATTAATCAATGGAACGGCGTGTGGCTGCTCCATCGCTGTTAGTCTTTTAAGAAGAGATTGGACAGCCATTTGTCCAGAATATTATAGATCTTCTGCCATGGGAGGGGGGGTTGGACTAGAAGACCTCCAAGGTCCCTTCCAACTCTTATTATTCTGTTATCTGGAGAAGAGCCTGCTCAAAATATCAAAATCCTCAGGAGAAAGGGGAGTTCAGAAGGGCTGGAAACATAAAAACCAAAATATATTGGAAATGCAACAGCGCACACACACCCCACCCCCGTCCAGTGAGAAGCCAAATGGGGGAGGAAAGATCCTGAAGAATCTTTGACTGCTTAAAAGGAAGAAGCAGAGGGAAGGTAAGAGGGAGGAACTGCCACGGAGACCTACTGACGAGAACCCAATGGCTGCAGAAGGGAAGTTAGGCTGAAACGCTCAAGGGAAAGTAGAAGCAGCCAAGGGGTCTTTGGGGCTATAGAAGGAAGGGGTGGGGGGGGTCCTGCTTGGAGACGTGGGCAAGATCGGAGAGGCGGCAAGGGAAGACAGAGCCTTCTTGCCAAAGGGAAACAGTTCAAACAGTTACAAGCAGAGCAACCAGGAGAAGAGAAGATGGGGAGCGGGCACAGATGCGTGCCTTGGAAAACCTTGTCCATTCTATCTTCTCTGGTGAGAAATTAAGGAGGATGGGCAAAATGCGAAAGGAGTGGAGCAGGGCCAGCGCTGGTCCTGTCAACCGGGAACAGAGTGCCAGGGTAACCAACTTGACATCAGCGCTGGTCAAGACTCTGCAGGAGATTAATCAGGAGCTGGCTTGTGCACATTTTGAAAAGAAAGGCCGCCTGGCAGAAATTCCCAGGAATATATCAACCAGGCCAGCCCGATCTTCATTTTCTGACAGAGTGACCACTTTAATTGGTCAGGAGAGCGAGTGAACAAAGCCTGCCTCGTCTTCAGCAAAGCACCTGACCGCGTCTCTTCGAAGGTCCCCGCAGAGAAAGTGGCAGAAGCGAGGCCGGTCTGCCCTGCCAGCAGATGAAGACGGAGCTGGTGAACAATCGCATCCTGTGATTGCCCATCGATGGCTCTGCAGGTAGATGGAAGAAAACCTGGCAGAGCTGTGCCAGAGGCCCCGTGCCATGCAGCATGTGCGCTCGCGGTCTCCAAGAGGAAATGCTGCCATCGGATTTGCAGGTGACAGGTCTGCAGAGCCCCCTCCTCCCCGAGACTGGGCCATAGCAAACTTTAAGAGGATAATGTCAACATTCAAGAGGAAGTTGGCAGGCAGGGTCACTGGGCAGAAAGAGGCAAGATGAACGGAATGGAATGGAGAAAGGGGGAGGGCGGGGGGGGAAGATAGGAGAAGAGAGAGAGAAGGAGTTGTGTGGGAAAGAGAAGGAGGGAAGGAGGGAGGGAGGAGAAGGGGAGGGCAGGGGAGAGGAGTGGAGAAGACAGGAGAGGAAAGAGTTAGATTTAGATTTATTAAATTTATATGCCGCCCTTCTCCCCAAGGACTCAGGGCGGCTCACAACAATAAAAAATTAAAAAAACATAAAGTACAAAATTTAAGAAAGAATTAAACAATGGGTGTAATAAATAAATGACAATTTAACTCAATAAAAGCCAAATTTAAAACCATAGTCAGTCCAGGCCCGCTTTGTTGGAACATCCATGTCTTCAGGTCATGGCAGAAGGATCGAAGGTCAGGGGCCGTCCGCAGCTCCGGGGGACAATTCATTCCAGAGGGTCGGCGTGCCCATAGAGAAGGCTCTCACCCTGGGGGTCGCCAGCCGGCACTGCCTGGCCGACGGCACCCTGAGGAGGCCGACTCTGTGGGAGCGAACCGGGCGATGGGAGGTTGACAATGGCAGCAGGTGGTCTCGCAAGTACCCCGGGCCTAAGCCATGTAGGGCTTTAAAAGTGATTACCAGCACCTTGAATCGCACCCGGAAGGCAACCGGAAGCCAATGCAGCTCACGCAGGAGTGGTGTAACATGGGAGTACCGAGATACTCCCATAAGCACCCGCGTGGCCGCATTTTGCACCAGCTGAAGCCTCCGGGTGCTCTTCAAGGGCAGCCCCATGTAAAGAGCATTGCAGTAATCCAGGCGAGAAGTGACGAGGGCATATGGGAAAGAGAGAAGGAGGGAGAAAGAAGAAGGGAGGAAAGAGTAAGGGCAGGGCAGGGCAAGGCAGGAGAGGAGAGGAGAGGTTGGTAGAAACCTTGGGGGTCTTCTAGTCCAACCTCCTGCTCATCTACAATTGCACCTATGGATACAAACTGGGCACCAATGCCAGAGCCCGTGGTGGCAGGCGCTTGACCACCAGAGCTGCTGCTACACCACTTGTACCTTCCAGGGGCAACAGATGCAGCCCGGGCTAGAACCTCCCGCAATAATCCCCACGGCAGTCATCAAGGCAGAAGCTACGGAGTTGGCTGATGCGCCAGGAAAAGTTGCCGTGGGTGCGTTAAGTGGAGATGGGCAAAGGCCCTCCTTACTTTCCGGAAGATGCCCCCAAGGACCACAACGGGAGCTGGGGGTCAAGAGTGGGGAGGCCTGACCCCGCCCAGCTCTAAAAAAAGGGAACCTCCCCGGAGCCAGACGCCTTCCTATCCCAAAGCCACCCTGTCCAGCTGTTTTGCTGCCTACGCTTGACAATCCCAGCCAGACCTTGACATCCCCCAGGCCCCACTGCAAATGCCTCAGGACCAGTTGGGTCTCTCTCATCAGAAGATGGATGGTGCCTGGCTTTCCACCAACCGATGGCCTTGCCCAGCGCTTTCACAGGGATCTTAGCCAGGGGTGGGGAGAGCATCAAGGCCTTGAGGAGCCCGCCGGGTGCGAAAAACCCGCATCTGCCCCTCCCCGCTCAGGAAGGAGAGCCCTTGCGATACTGGGTCATCCTGCCGTTATTATTGGTGGTCCCCAGTAATGCCAGGAGGTCCCTCTTGTGCTCTGCAAACTCAGCACCTTTTTTAAGACATGCGCTGGCTGGGGAATGCTGGGAGTTGAAGTCCACAAGCCTTAAAAGTTTGCTGAGTTTGGTGAGGCCTGCCTTGTGCCAAAGATCACCCCAAGCACGCCCAATCTTGGCTGACCCCAGGAAGAGGCCAAGGGCTCCAACGCCAGGCAGCTGGCAAGCCTTGGGCACCTCTGCAAACATTCCCAGCCCCAATGGCCGGATGGAGAGGAACAGCCAGGCGAGGGAAGACCAGGGCGGGGTCCGGGGACTCCCCAAACTCTAGAGAAAGGAGACCCCGAAACCGGCAGGGCTGCCCCTGTCCCGGGGTCCCTTCGGAGGGAGAAGCCAAAAGGCGCGCAGGACTCTTCGGGCTGGGGAGGGGGCGCTGCGCTTGGAAGCCACCTGCGGGGAGCACCTGGGCTAAGGTAGCCGGCCAAGGCAAGGGGTCTGCCCCACCATCCTGAGACGCCGGCGGGGACAGGGGAGCATCGGATCCCCCGCGCGGAGCCTAGCAGGGGGCGGCTGACGGGCTTTGGGGAGGGGGGTGGCTGCCGGAAGCCGTTTCCCGCGCGGCGGGGTTCACTGCTGGGGTGTTGTGGCGGGGGGGGGGCTCCGCCCGGCGTTGTGTAACTTCCAGCTCCCCCGGAGTTGCTGCCGCAGCTGAGCGAGCGAGGAGGGGGCCAGCGCCACGCTCCCTGGGGAAGGGGAGGCCGGCGGCTCCCCACAAATGAGGGGGGGCCTCCCCCCAGCCCTGGTTGCCAAGCGCCGTTGGTTACTAAGGTTACGGTATCTAGGACGGCATTGCACCCTTCCCCCCCCCTTCCCGGCGAACGTGCCGGCTTCCCACTCGGCGGCCCTTGCAGCAGCCCGGGGGGGCGGTGTGATCCGTCCTTCCCGTCTCTGAACTAGGACGGGATCTCCGGCCCCCGATTCCCAGCGGCGTTTTTTCTAGAGTAGCCGCTTTCCCCCCCCTCGAAATCGGTTGAGCGCTGGTGAGAGGTGGCGCTCCAGGGAGGGCCCCGGGAAGGGTGGGGTGTCTTTCCACCCCACACCGGAGTGGGGGACGGATGGTCTCCAGGGGGAGGGCCAAGGTGAGCTTCCCCCAGGACTGGGAGAGGATCGGGGCCCTTCAGCCCCCAAGTCCTTCCAAGGATGCTGCTGCTTCTCTCGCTCAAGGGCTTCCGTGCTCCGCTGGGTTCCCTCCCCCTCCCGAGGAAACCCACGGGTGAAGCAGCAGAGTGGGAACCTGTGGCTGAAGCATGAGCAGGTGTTGCAAGTGTGGCTGCAAGGGGAGGGGGAGAGGAGGAGCACCTGGGCAGATGGTCCCCCCACCCCAGCCTTCGGGCTGGCAGGCAACCCGCTCTTTGCAGGAGCCCCCACAGCCTTCCAGCGTGGCTCTCCTACCTGAGCAGCAGCTGCCAGGTGAGTGGGAGGTGCTGTGATGCCACTCAGCATCTGCCCCACGCTGCTGCCACGTCTCACTTCGCACCTGAGTCCCACGCTCGCTTGACACAGATTAAGGGCCCGCCAGCCTCCACACCACCACCTTCCCCCCGCCAAGAGTTTCTCACCCAGCTGGCTTCACCCTGCAGGTACAGCCAGTGGTTTTGCCCCGCCCCCCCATCAGAGCCCTCTGGGGCTGCCCATCCAGACAGGAGCCCTGGAGTGGCCTCCCCTGAGCCTCCTTCTGGGGCAGCCCAGGGACCCCCCTCAAAGCAGAGAAGGGAGGCAGCTCTTTTCCACAGTCTCACCCTGCCCCTCCCTAGACAGGCCACATTCCGGAAGGCCCAGTTGTGGGCCCACCGGGCATCAAGCAGCATCAGGCAGAGCCAATTTGCTTTAGTGGTGAAGGCAGCAGGCTAGAAAGCAGGAGAGCCTTGAGTTCTAGTTCTACCGCAGGCATCAAAGCCAGCTGGGTGTCTCTGGGCCAATTGCCCCTCTCTCAGCCCAACCCATCTCCCAGGATTGTTGTCGCAGGGAAAGAATGTTCATCGCCTTGAGGCACCTGTAAAAAGAATAAAAGCGGGATATGAATAATTGAATTATAATTTATAAATTTATATGTGTGTGTGTGTGTATAAATTTTTTGGGTTGCTAACAAAGAATAAAGGGAGACCTTTGTTAGCAACCCAAAAAATTTACACAAATATGAGCTGCCACTGCTGTGGCTACTGCCTGTAGATGGCCTTGGGCTAGGCTGAAACAGGAAATAAGATTTGTCCCGTGTCTGGGACTAAGCAAGTGTATTCTGAATGCTTAACAAACATTTAACATATATACATGTATACATGTATACATGTATACATATATACATACATATATACATACATATATACATATATACATATATACATATATACATATATACATGTATACATATATACATGTATACATGTATACATACATATATACATACATATATACATACATACATACATACATGTATACATGTATACATATATACATACATACATACATACATACATATATACATATATACATATATACATATATACATATATACATATATATATATATATACATATATATATATATATATATATATATATATATATATATATATATATATATATATATATATATATATATATATATATATATATATATATATATATATATATGTCAAATGCTTGTTAACTATTTTTAGATTACCTTGCTAGGCCCCAAACATGGGACAAATCTTTATTTCCTGTGTCAGCCTAACCTGAAGGCCATCGACAGGCAGTAGTCAGCTCATATTTGTGTAAATTTTAAATTGCTAACAAAGAATTATTCAAGAAAATTTACATGGTCACCTAACTCAGTGACTCCGGGTGGCTTTTACAAAGATAAAAACCTAATAGAAAACAATAGAAAGCAACCACCCCCACTCCATGGGTGCCCCTATAAATATATTAATAAATAAGGGTCCATATAACAAGCCATAAGGGACGCGGTGGCTCAGTGGGTTAGGACGCTGAGCTTGTTGATCGGAAGGTCGGCAGTTTGGCGGGTCAAATCCTGAGTGCCGCGTAGCAGAGTGAGCGCCTGTTACTCGTCCCAGCTTCTGCCAACCTAGCAGTTTGAAAGCACGTAAAAATGCAAGTAGAAAAATAGGGACCACTACGGTGGGAAGGTAACAGCGTTCCGTGTGCCTTTGGCATCTAGTCATGCCGGCTACATGACCACGGAGACGTCCTTGGACAAGCGCTTGGCTTTTCGGCTTTGAAACGGAGATGAGCACCAGCCCCTAGAGTCAGAAACGACTAGCATGCATGTGCGGGGGAACAAGCCAGAGTTGACAAGGCAGCGATGGTTCAATGCGTTGTCTCGATTTGCACAACATGCTAAGACAACATGCTTGAACCACAAACTCCTCCAACCCATCTGAGCCCGGTCGTGCGTGACATGTGTGAGCCCTGGAATTTCTTTATAAGCTTGTGGCCTTTTGGCTTGTTCCACTTGCTGTGTGAACCCAGTCCATCCGCCAACGTGGATGGTTTTCGATTCTCTGCCAAGCTCCAAAGACCGGGGGGGGGGGGGGGGGGGCTTTTTCCTCCTCCCCCTGACAAGCAAGGTGCCCACGTGTGGCTCGGGTCGAAAGAAAGAGAAGCAGAAACCTAGGAACCTGGAACGGCAAAGGGGGCTTGGAAGGAGTCTCTCTCACTTCTGATCAAGGTGGGCACCAGACAAAGCCAAGATGTTAGGAAAGACCATCAGCTGGGGCGCCCGTGTCCCCCCCCCTGAGCTTCTTCAGGAACCAGCTGGGGTGTGTGTGTGTGAGAGGGGATGGGGGGGCAGCTTTGCTCCCCTTCTGCTCTACCCCAGGTCAACCCCCCCCCTTCGAGGGAAGGAAGCGGCTTGGGGGAGGGGAGAAGCGCTGGCTTTGGTCTCCAGCCTGCGTCTCTCCACAGACAGAGCCACCAGCTTGCCTTCCCCCCACACACACACTCCCCTCCGTGCTTGGTTCCCACCACGCACGGCTTTCGTAAGTCGTGGGCAGAGCCGCGCGGGGGAAGCGCATCGCCGAGCTGCCTGCGTGCCTGCCGTGCTCTTGCGGCGTAGAGCAGAGGCGTCTGGCGGGATCGCTTTCCTTGCAGAGCTTGCAGGGCCCGGCCGCGGGTGGGCGGCGGAAGCCGGGGCTGAGCGACGGGAGCTGAGGGGGAGCCAAGGCTGCGTTGCTGCGTGGGAACGCGGCTCCTCCAGGAAGGCAGCTCCCCGCCTGTCTGGGTGCCAGATGGCGGAGCAGCTGCCGGCGTGACGTCCCGGAAGGCTTTCATCATTCCGTGGTGCCACTAGGAAGGTCCCTCCCTTCCCCCCCCCAAAAAAAGAAGAATGGATTACGCGGTAGAGGAAGGCATTCTGCCCATGCTCAGAGGACCTCTTGCCTGGAGGGATGCTAGGCAGGCATCCCGGGGAGAAGGGCTGAGTGAAGGAAACACCAGAGACGACGCAGGAGTAGCTAGGGGTGGGGGGAGGCCGCCTTATCCCCTGCCCAAAAGCAGCTTCCAATTTGGGGAGGGGGCGGGAAGAAGAGTCTTTCCTGCACTGGGGAGGGCGGGGGAGTGCGGGAAACAAGGGTTGCTGGCGCGGCGCTGCTCATATTTGCCAGTGAGGAAATGTGGGAGGGGGGAGGACACAGGCGAGCCCCAGAAATGCAGCGTCCAGACAAGACAAAGAGGGCCCTGGGGGTCTCTGCAGGGACAGACAAAGCAGGGGCCGCTGTGACTCAGCCTCTCCTGGGCTGACCTGGTTGAGGCTGTGGGAGGTGCAGAGGAGGTGGCAACGGAAGGCACAGGTGCGCAATCACAACTCCAGACCAAGCCCTGTCGGGGGTGGGTGCCAAAGAAGCTGCTGGTGGTGCTGGAAGGAAAAGGGGGGGGTGTTAGAGAGGGCTCAGAGTAGTGGGGGAGCAATATAAGCCCAGTGACCCAGACTGGAAGAGCAGGGGGAGGGGAGCAGGAGTCTGTGCCAATCCAAAATGAGGGCACCAAGGCGATGGAATGAGGTGCCAATGCCCTCCTTGCAGACCCCAGGAAAGGGGATGCTCCGTAGCTCCTGGGCGAGGGGCTCCCTTGGCACACTGTGATTGTGGCAAGAAAGGTTCTCCTGAGGGCACCAGGCAGAGCTGGCAGGCCAGCCAGGAATTCACCTCTCCAGTCAGGGCGGCTGGGGGACCAGGTGTTTCTCAAGCACTGAGGGGTTCTTTCAGGCACAAGATGCCAGAAACAGCCAGGAAGCATCTCAACCGGAGACCCTTTTATTGCTAGTCAGATGTCTTAGAAGAATCTCGCCAGGCTGGCAGCGTGTTCCTGGGAAGCCTTCAATATACTGCTTTCTGCAGTGCAAGGACTCTACCCTTGCCCCCACCCCACCCCTCCTGGAGGGGTTTAAGCTGGAGATTCCATACAAGGAGGGAGGGAGGGAGGGAGGGAGGGAGGGAGGAAGGAAAGAAGGAAGGAAGGGAGGAAGGGAGGGAGGGAGGGAGGAAGGAAGGAAGGAAGGAAGGATGCCATTTTCTGTAGTGCAAGAACTCTAAGCTCACACACACTCACACCCCAACATCTCCCTCCAGTCTGGCTGGAGATTGCACTACCAAGGATCTCCCCTGCATAAAAAGGGGAGGGAGGGGTTATATGTAGCAGGGTTTCTCCACCAGTGGGATTCCATGATCCCCCAAATGAATGTGTTTTCACTGGGATTAGGCCTAGGCAAGAAATAAATACATCACAAATTAAAAATACATTTATAAATGAAATAAAGCAGAGGCACAACTGTGAAGCTTTATATAAAACGGGGACCACCCGTGACTTCCTCCACAGACCCTCCAAAAATGAGCCACACAGTAGAGATTCTGCAAAGACATCACTACAGGTAATCCTTGACTTACGACCACAATTGAGGTCAACATTTCTGTGGCTAAATAAGACATTTGTTGGGATTTTTACCCCATTTTACCTTTCTCGCCACAGTTAAGTGAAACCACTGCAGTTGTTTAGTAACACGGTCGTTAAGTGAATTTGGCTTCCCCATTGACTTTGCTTGTCAAAAGGTCGCAAAAGGGGATCCCGTGACCTCGGGACACTGCGACCGTCATAAATATGAGTCAGTTGATCATGTAACCATGGCTTTTAAAGGCTTCAAACACACCATTTCACATGGACTTTTAATCACCATTTCATTTTAAAACGCTGAATCCAACTTTTAATTAATGGTTTGATGGCCCCCTCACTGCACATTCCTAGCTAAACTAATACACTTTGAACCCTTCAAGGGCTCCTCCAATTCATTAAACTGTGCACCCCCAAAAAAGCATCACCAATCTTAAAATAATCCGATAGGGAAGCATGTGTGCCACCCAGTTTGGCGAACACCCAAAGATGCTTTTTTTCCCAAAAGGTAACCTAAGAGAACTGAAGAAGCTTCTTGGATGTGAAGTGAAACGTTTTCAAGAAAGTCCAGTTTCCTTTTGGAAAAAGCACCTTGACAGCGAGCCGTGACCTGGTGGACGGAGACGCTCCATAGACTCTTGGCAAACACGTTATCCTGGCTGTTATCCTGGCTAGAAGCCAGGTGTGATGACGGCTCAGAGCCTGCGGCTCTTCTCCTGGAACACTTCTGACAGCCATGCTCTTCCTGGCTCGTGGATTCCTCCACCCGGGCACCCCTTTCCCCCAGCCCTGGATCATAGGGGTGGGCTACTCAGGAGCCTCTCTCATCCCTTTCCCCCCCCCCCGCCCCCAAGCAAATAAGTCCATCGTACCCAGCGCCGCCCGGGGCCCCTCCACGCCCCCGCGCCTCCTCCCGGGAGTAGCCAGGCCAAACACAAGGGGAAGGGGCTTCCCCCTCCTGCCCCTTCTCGAATGGCCCCAGAAAGTGTGAAGGGGCGGGGCGGCTGCTGGAGGAAGCTTATTTTGCAGGCCCCGCGGGGATTTTACTTGGTCTCAGCAGCGGGGGAGGCAGTTGCTCCCCCGGGTTGTCTTTTGCAGGCAGCTGGTGGGAGATTCTTCCCCCTTCCCTCCCAACGGGGCCGTTGCCCGGCTCAGGTGCTTCCATCAGCTGCAAGGGGAGGGGGCGAAGCCAGCCAGCCAGCCTGCTTGCCTGGCTCCACAACTGGGGGGCCCGCGGATGCTTTCCCCAGGCAGGGCCGGTCAAGCTCTCCCGGGAGCGCAGCAATCCGCCTTTAAGCCGCCCCGAGCGGCACCTGAATCTCATCTCCGGCCGTCGCAGGTGCGGCTCCTTAAGGCCGGCCGGCCGGCCCTGCCCGTTCCACCGGCGCCGCGATGAAGCCCCTGCGGGGTCTGGCGGGCCAGGTGTCGGCCCTCGAGCGCTCCCTCCGCCTGCTGCTGGGGCTGCTGCTGCCCTGCCTGCTCCTCCTGCTCCTGCTCAGCGCGCTGCTCCTCTTGCGCTGGCGCCTGTGCCGGAGAGTGGGGGGTCCCAGCGCCGCCCGGGGCTCCTCCACGCCCCCGCGCCTCCTCCCGGGAGCCCCCAAGGCTGCCGTGCTCGGGCACCATCCGGCCGGCGGGACGGGCCGGCGGCAGCTCGCGCAGACCGGGGGTGCAGCTCCGACGGGCCCCGCGGGCCCGCGGGCGCCCTGTTGCGGGAGGAGGGCGGCCGTGTCCTACCTGCCCGGATCCAGCCCTCGTTTGGTCCGGCTGGAGCGAGGGACGCCGCCGGCAGCCGGTTCGTCCGCCACCGAGGTGGGAAAGCACCCCGTCTTGGTGCCCCCCAACTCTCCCGTCACCTCCTCGGGCACCGGGGTAAGTAGGGGGCGTTTTTTTCCAGAGACCCCTCTTGCCTCTTCCTTTCAGATTTAATGGGCTGCCTCTTCCCAGCCAAGCTCCAGCCAGCCATGGTTGGGGGGTGGGGGTGGGGTGGGGGGTCGAACCTCCTACTTAAATGGTGACTTTGCTTCCCCTCCAACCTCTCAGCAAGACTTTTGAGGACCTCGCTGTGGAATGGAGCCTGCCGTCATCAAGGGCCCACTGATGGGACACCCCCCCCCTCTAAGACCCCTAACCCTTAAATGCTGCTCCACTTCCCCCTCCTTCAAGGCAGGACAGCCAGGCTTGGGATGGAAAATACCGAAAGTGTCCCTTGATTGGATGGAGGGGGGGAGACTTGGTTAATTTCCCCTTTTGTCTGCTTGTTCCTGCCCAAAACAGGGTGAACAAAGGGATCTTGGTGAGAGTGGGAACAGATCCTGGGAGATCCCTGGCAACTTGCTCCCTTCTCCCTAGGGTGTCCTGGAGAGGGTCTTCTCCAGCTGCCACACCAGCACCCAGAGGAAGCCCCGTAGATGCCGTCGGTTGGCATCAGGTACCCATTCCGGCACTGGGCCTTTTGAGTTTGGCAGCAGCATCCGGCCTGGGGACAGGAGGGTCCATCTCAACTCTGCCAACTACACGGCCTCCCAAGGGCCTGGCCTCGACTCGGACTTTGGCGCCAGTGCAGGTGAGTGGGGGGGGCCAAGAGGGGATGAGATGATGAGCTGCTTCTGGTGGGTCCGAGTTCTTGGCCCCCCCGAGTGCCTCAAAGGCAGCAGATGAGTTGGAAAGGAATCTGAGGAGGGGGGGTGGGCTGCAAAGCCATGGGTCATGCCCAGAAGAGGGTCCTCCTGGAGGAGATGGCTGAGTTCATCCAGACTGGCTGCGTCCCCTTTTCCAGAGGCCAGCAATTAATGGACTCCGAAGGAAAGGCAGAGGGAAAAGAGAGGACTTTGTGAGCTTCAGAGCAGCACAGCCACGGCACAGGCTGATCCAAGGGCTGTGAAGAGGGGGGCCATAAGGCAGAAGCCCCAGTCTGGGGTGGGGGAAAGGGCCAGGTGGCCTTTTCTGGGGACCAAGCTGCGTTTCTGCAAACCTGGCTCCTGCGATTCACTCAAGGGAACAAAACCGATTTCTCCACTCATCTCTTCTGAGTTTTTCCCCCTGCTTCAACCATCCCTTGGATCATGTGCTGATCCCTGGATGGAGATCTTCAGACAGGTTGCCCCTCACAGGTGCACGATACATGAGTTTGCACAACACTCTGACTCCTTAGCTTGGCATGCTGGCACCTGCAGGTCATTCCCCAGTCTGGGGTGGGAGAAAGGGTCAGGTGGCCCCACTGAACAAGGAAACGCATTCAATTTTGCAGCTATTAAGATTGTTGGATGAGCAGGCACAAAAACAGCCAGGGAAGTGATTGAAGTCTGGGAAATGGGCCCCTTCTCAGTCAGCAGGCGTACTGTTTTACTACCAGCCTATCAAGTACTTAGAAGGCCAAGGCTGGGCAACACAAGGACAGCTAATGATTTAAAAGCCAGCCATCAACACACTTTAATCAACAGCTAAAAAGCCACTTACGACGGGCACTATAAATGCCACACACAGAACAGTACACACACTGCTAGAGGAGTTCCTCGAGGATGGGCTCCAGCATGAGTCCAAAAACTCGGAAGACAAAATCTCTGGTCCCAGTGACCGACCCAGATGGGATCCTGCAACTTTTTCCTGAGACACACATATTTGCCTTCATTCGTGTGCACCTAGGGTCAGCTGAGTGGCCAGTGTGCATGAGGTTCACCATGTCTAGGTATGACATAAGGCAGGGGGAGGCAACCTTGGCTCTTTTATGACTCATGGACTTCAACTCCCAGAATTCCTGAGCTAGCACAGCTCAGCTTGGAAACCTCTCCCTTTTCCCTCAGCATGGCTGGCTCAGGAATTCTGGGAGTTGACGTCCACGAGTCATAAAAGAGCCAAGGTTGCCTACCCCTGACCTAAGGTGTCATGTGACCCACGCAGACAAAATTACCACCATATTTGAAGTCAGAATTCCTAAGTCAGAATCTTCAGGGGTCTAAAAGGAACTGAGCACTTCTCACAAAACCCTTGTCCCAACGTTATCATCTGGGGAGTACCCACAAGGCTCCCCGACCTCATAGGTCTCTGCCAGGTCAGAGAGGCCACAAGAGGCATGGCAGAGCTTGACCATGCCACTGGTGTTCGGAAAAGGGTCCTGAGCTGTCGGGGTTGGCCACAGCTTGTCTTGTTATTTACAAGGCAAAATGGGCCCCTGGTTAGGTTTAGGTATTATACAAACACAACCCTTTTTGAACTAAGTTGAGCACATTGTGAAGACCAAGTCAATTTCTCAACCTCGTCAACTTTGAAGTTGTATGGATGTCAACTCCCAGAATGCTGGCTAGGGAACTGGGAGTTGATGTCCACACATCTTAAAAGTTGACGAGGTTGAGAAATTCTGGCTTAGAAGGTTGGCTGATAGCGTTGACGGGACTACCAGCCCAACCCAACTCAACAGCCCTGGTTGGATCTCCTTCCCTGTGACAGCTCACCCAAGGCCGTTTGAGCTGCGATGGCCACAACCTGGTCTTCCAAGCTAGTAATTCTTCTGACATTTCGAAGGTGGCCACCTTCCTCGGCTTCAGCTGAAGGACGTGATTGCTTCTGACACCAAACCTCTTTAAGCTCATGACAGATCTACCGACACTGAACCAGATTGTCTTCCGCTAGAGAGAGGGTGATTAATGAAGAGGGATGAGACATAAGGAGGGTGGTGTTGTGTTTTTTTAAAACATCTCTGTAGTACTCATCTCTGCCAACAAATACGTCATCTGGATATGAGAAGCCGGGTATAGAAAAGGCTTCTTGGACACCCTTCCAGACGGACAGCAGAGTGGAAGAGGGAAAGCTAAAACAAAACGGATCCAGAGGGGCAACCAGCCGCGTTTGCCCCCTTTTCTCCTGGCACACGGAATGCCTGGCTCTTGCTGAGAGGTCTCCCCCGGGGTCTTTTTTTTGTATTTCTTTCCTTCCTCCTCGTAATTCTGCAGGCCACCCCCGTGCATCGCTAGCACGTTTTGCCCACATCAAGGCTTCCTATTTGGAGGATAACACAGAACCACGTAGGCTGTAGGTTGATAAAATAACGAGGCTGCTGGCAGAGTCACTGGATGACGAGGCGGCTTCTCTCTCTCTCTCTCTGCAGGCATTTCTGTCCGGATCTTGTCAACCGACAGCGAAGGGAGCCCCAACACACCCATTGTGCATCCCCAGCAAGCGGAGCACTTTGAGTGGGACTACTATGACCCCAGTTACAAGAGGAAAGCTCAGCTCCATCACTCCCTGCCTCCCATCTGCAGCAAGCAGTACTGGTTGTAACCCAGGAGAGTGCACACGGTGTCTTTGCCGGGCTTTGTATATGTGTGTATGTGTGGAAGAGAGATGGCTTGTTGGGATTGATTGTGCTGATTGATTTTAGTTGTCTGCCTCTCTCTCTCTGGCTTGCACTCTACTTAGTGGGAAAGAATTCCTGCACCGGTTGAATGTCTCTCCAATGGGAGTATTTTCACAGCACAAAAAGCTTTGTTTACACCTATCTGCACTCTTTATGCCAGGGGCGTCCAACCTTGGCCGCTGTTAAGACTTGTGGACTTCCAACTCCCAGAATTCCTCACCCGGCATGCATTTCTGGGAGTTGAAGTCTTAATGTGGCCAGGGTTGGATACCTCCCCTGCTTTATACAGTAATTCTGTGCCTAAATATGGACACTTCCAGCGTCCCCGGTGTGTGGCTGCCCACTTCATTCATCACAGTCTGTTTTCGCAGTCTTTTCAAGTACAAGACCCACCCCGACACTCGGCTAGGTAGCACTGAATCGAAAAACGTAGCAAGAATGCCACCCATCTAATCTCAATAACCCAAAGTGATGAACTCCTCACTAGGGATGGATGCATGCGGAAAGAGACACAGATCAACCCCACAGGTGCTCGTTATCCTGCGCAGCAGCACAAGCCTAAGCAAGAGCTGCAAGGAGAGAGAGCTGGTGGGATACAAACCCAGATGCAGCGTGTGATGCTGATTTTATACGGCGTTTATTAAAGATAACTGAAGTTTTTCTCTTCCATTTGGTTTCTTTTTAAACGTGTATGAAAGCAGAGGCTGAGCTGATGTAACCTCTGTGTCTGTGGTCTGTCTTCCTGGGTGTGCACAAGACACACGGCCACAAAACAGCCATGTTATAACAAAGGTTGATGCGCTAAGGAGAACGCAATAGGTTGCAAGAATGAAACTTGCAAGACGAGAATCCAGTGAGGGGTCTTCAAACTTGGCCCTTTCATGACTTGTGGACTTCAACTCCCAGAATTCCTCAGCCAGGCATGCTGGCTGAGGAATTCTGGGAGTTGAAGTCCACAAGTCATAAAAGGGCCAAGTTTGAAGACCCCTGGTTGAGAAGGTAGGAGAGTGTGACCCAAACCTCCTAATTTCTCGAACTATCTGTCAAATTAAACTTATGTTTTAGTGTGGGGTTTTCTCCCCAATAGGTTGGCTAAATCAATACCACCATTCTCTAATCTAGCGTAGCTTTTCCCATCCTAGCAAGCTCTGGTGGAAAGAAGAAAACATACTAGCGCTGTCAATTTTAGGTTCAAAAGGAAGGATCATGATCTCTAAAAACAGGGCATTAAATAATAATGTTAAAGAAATGCTGAACACACATACATTGCAGGTGGTTCAAATACTCTTTGAAAGGTGAACTGCAACTGAATACCTGAAGGTTTGCAGAGAGGAACTTTGATGTACCTCTTAGAAATATTTTCTAAGTGAACTGAATAAAACCCAGGAAAAAACTGACAACATTTTGGCAAAATCTTTGCGCTTCGTCTGAATTCTGGCAAGCTTCGTCATCTCAAAAGGGCTCCTATTCCTGGAAGCCTACACACAGATCCTGCGAGCAAAAACACTGCACGACAAAAGAAAACATACACAGCTTTGGCAAACTGACGGAAGACGGTGCGCTAAATGAAGCTGCTATCCGAAATGCCAGAGGCTCACATCAGCGTCTAAACTGCAAAAACCATGACATTCCACTCTAAAGGATCCCCCCCCCATCCCCAGTTTTCTGGGAGTTTTCCAGAGGGAACGGCTAGCTCTTTTCATTCACTGTTTTAAGGATGGCTCGTACAGAACAAAAATAAAGATTACCATGGGCAGAGCCCAGAACAAACCATACGATGTCCCAGCATGTGGTGTGAAGTCAGCTGTAACTATCTGCCAAAACCTCGTGTGTCCGCATGAGACACCCACAGCTACAGTGCTTGTGGCAAGAGCAACCCCTCACTTCAGGCATGGTCTTGAGCTCCTTAACCGTCCCCGCACCTTTCAGGCAGGAGTGTGCAGCCATGTTATTCCCCTAACTTCGGCAATCTTGCTATGTTTGGTTTGGAAAGACATCTGAGTTCAGCCAGTGTAGAGAGATCATGGGTGACTTAGTTTCAGCGTGAAGTCAGCCTGTGTGGTATAGATTACATAGTTCCACTGGTCGATGCCTAGAACCCAAACCCATTTGCTACACCAGGTTTCCCGGAGTTTTCCACCCTGTAAATCCGAAGTTAAACAGCAGCTGCCTCAGGAAGAGGCCTTCCTTCCCAGAGACCCAGGCAGCCAATCGGCACTGGAAGGAAAGAGGGGAGGGGGGGGTCTGGGTGGGAACGAGGGTCCCTTATTTCAATCCAGACAGGAGGTTTGATTGCAACAAACGTCAAATCGGATAAGCGTCTTGACTTGGGATTTGCTGAAGATGTTTAGCCACCTGACAGCCAGAGAGGCAGTTTACTGGAAACATCCAGGGTTTTGCTGAAGAGGCCACAGCCAAACAGACTGGCCTCCTCGCTTAAGGCACGACATGGGATGCCCAACCCATGCGAAGGAGCCCTGCTGGTGGGGCAGAAAGGTTATACAGCGCTATAAATCAAAGACATAAAACAAATGATCCCAAACCCCACGGTGGTCTCGGACACCATGGGGCTTGCAAACCAGTGCTTAGTGCTTCTCTTTACCAATGAAATCAAGCCATGGTTAAGCCAGGGATAAGCCTAAGGTATGCAAGCCATCTTTGTGAGGGGATCAGAAGACAACGCTCACCGCGGGCTAGAGCTGCACCTCAGTTTCCATCCTTTGACTGTGTTTGTTAGAAAAGGGGAAACCAGGCCAGCTTCAGCCCTTCTTCAGGATGAAGAAAGCCGTAGTGCAAACTTTCTGCTCTGCAGCCATCTTCCTCTGTATAGTACAAAGCTCTGAGGCTCACATCAACTTTAGGTTTCTTCAGAAAAATACATTATAAATACAAATAAAAACACGGAGCGCCATTAAGAGAGTTACTGAAATTAGGATAATTGGCCTGTGGGTGGAATGCGTCCATTGACCGACAAAGGGTGAATACAAAAAGAAGAATTTAAATCAGGAGATAATGAGGGGGGCAGCCTCTCGTTAATTGCACCCAGCTCCTGCTCCAGAGCTCTGTTCCGTGAAGTTCCAGCCTTTTCTAAGAACTCCAACATTAAAAAGGGTTTTGTGTGAAGACTATTACGCTCACTTAGTCACATCCTACATTTAACGTTTTGTGATTCTGGGCTTTGGAGGGCACACAACCACTGGGAGCGTCTTCTATTCAAGCTCTCCCAGAACACATTTAATTTCTCCACATGCTTCAAGTGAATCACGCATCAAGTCAGTAACAGGCCAGCATTGGGATGAAGGTTAACTAAAGTGAGTTGATTGAGTTCCCCGTTCGGAGGCCTTCGGGGGAAGAGCCGTACCCCCAACAGATAGTGCGGTGTGAAAAAAGGAGCAGGCGAGCTGCTCAGACAAAGCTCTCACGTCAGACGTTCATCCAAAGCAAAAAAAGACGACCTGATGAGGCCAGTGAGCTTCACGTAAAGCCTAAGCAGCAGATACAGGGAGTGCAGAATTATTAGGCAAATGAGTATTTTGACCACATCATCCTCTTTATGCATGTTGTCTTACTCCAAGCTGTATAGGCTATGTGCATCTCTGTAATGAGAAGGGGTGTGGTCTAATGACATCAACACCCTGTATCAGGTGTGCATAATTATTAGGCAACCCTTTCCTTTGGCAAAATGGGTCAAAAGAAGGACTTGACAGGCTCAGAAAAGTCAAAAATAGTGAGATATCTTGCAGAGGGATGCAGCACTCTTAAAATTGCAAAGCTTCTGAAGCGTGATCATCGAACAATCAAGCGTTTCATTCAAAATAGTCAACAGGGTCGCAAGAAGCGTGTGGAGAAACCAAGGCGCAAAATAACTGCCCATGAACTGAGAAAAGTCAAGCGTGCAGCTGCCAAGATGCCACTTGCCACCAGTTTGGCCATATTTCAGAGCTGCAACATTACTGGAGTGCCCAAAAGCACAAGGTGTGCAATACTCAGAGACATGGCCAAGGTAAGAAAGGCTGAAAGACGACCACCACTGAACAAGACACACAAGCTGAAACGTCAAGACTGGGCCAAGAAATATCTCAAGACTGATTTTTCTAAGGTTTTATGGACTGATGAAATGAGAGTGAGTCTTGATGGGCCAGATGGATGGGCCCGTGGCTGGATTGGTAAAGGGCAGAGAGCTCCAGTCCGACTCAGACGCCAGCAAGGTGGAGGTGGAGTACTGGTTTGGGCTGGTATCATCAAAGATGAGCTTGTGGGGCCTTTTCGGGTTGAGGATGGAGTCAAGCTCAACTCCCAGTCCTACTGCCAGTTTCTGGAAGACACCTTCTTCAAGCAGTGGTACAGGAAGAAGTCTGCATCCTTCAAGAAAAACATGATTTTCATGCAGGACAATGCTCCATCACACGCGTCCAAGTACTCCACAGCGTGGCTGGCAAGAAAGGGTATAAAAGAAGGAAATCTAATGACATGGCCTCCTTGTTCACCTGATCTGAACCCCATTGAGAACCTGTGGTCCATCATCAAATGTGAGATTTACAAGGAGGGAAAACAGTACACCTCTCTGAACAGTGTCTGGGAGGCTGTGGTTGCTGCTGCACGCAATGTTGATGGTGAACAGATCAAAACACTGACAGAATCCATGGATGGCAGGCTTTTGAGTGTCCTTGCAAAGAAAGGTGGCTATATTGGTCACTGATTTGTTTTTGTTATGTTTTTGAATGTCAGAAATGTATATTTGTGAATGTTGAGATGTTATATTGGTTTCACTGGTAAAAATAAATAATTGAAATGGGTATATATTTGTTTTTTGTTAAGTTGCCTAATAATTATGCACAGTAATAGTCACCTGCACACACAGATATCCCCCTAAAATAGCTATAACTAAAAACAAACTAAAAACTACTTCCAAAAATATTCAGCTTTGATATTAATGAGTTTTTTGGGTTCATTGAGAACATGGTTGTTGTTCAATAATAAAATTAATCCTCAAAAATACAACTTGCCTAATAATTCTGCACTCCCTGTACATCCCATGCTGGACTTTGGATTTTGTTTTTTCTCTTTGAAGATCTTTCACTTCTCACCCAAGACGTTTCTTCAGTTCTAACTCTGAAAAAGTTTCTCTGCTGAGAAGTGGAATGTTCTCAAGGGAAAAAAAAACCCAACCCAAGAAAGTCCAGTTGCCTTTTGGAAAGGCACCTGAGGGACAACCCAGGTATGGAGGACGGAGACCCTCCCTAGACAAGCAGCAGGGACACACACACACCCCAAATGCAGGTAGGAGAAAAGCAGCAAAGCCCAGCAGGAGGGCAGGAGGAAGAGGCCGGCACAGCAGAGGAAGGCTCTTCCTCGAGGAAGTACTTGAAGCACAAACCACACAGCCACGTCCTGCCCACGGAAAAGCAGCTCCCGTTTCCTCTGTGGAAGGCGTCACCAGAGGAACTGGGTGGCCTTGGAGGAAAAGCTCCAAAGTCTATTTCCATCTTCCCCCAGGGGGGAGGAGAGATTGCCAAACGAGTTTAATCGGGAACAAAGGAACAACATCTAGGCCAGCTTGAAGTTATGGGACTTTTTTTTATTTTTGTGGGTTTTTATCGATTTTTTTTTACAGGCTATTGTTGCACCCGTTGCTAAAGCTGCTGATTCTGCCATAAAACTAGAACAGAAAATTTCCCAGAAGTCAGTTCCCCTCCTCCTCCTCCTCCTCCAACTGCCTGCCTACCTCCCAACCAAACCAGCCAACCAACCGACCGCCTTACATTTACAGCAGGCTCAGCTTAAGAGAGCCTGAGACGCAGCTACATGAGTCTGACCAAGGAATGAAGAAGCCAGGAGTCCGCTGGCCGTTAGGACCGCCCTGTACAACGTGGCCTGTTCTGGAGTTTGGTCCACTCTGGCTGCACCTTAACCATAGAGATCGTCATCGTTGTCTTCGCTGTAAACGTTGCCGCCGCCGCTGCCTCCGGTGCCCTGGCTAGGTCCAGCACCACCTTGGTTACCTGACGGGAATCTGCCAGGAGAAGCAGAGCAAGAGGGGGGGGGCGGGGGAGAGAGAAAGCAGGTGAGCAGTCATAAGAACAACTGGACTTCAGGCCAGATGTGGGGAGCCATGACTCCTGAGCTGGGGCTTGGAGATAACAGAAGCCGGATGCCAACATCTGGAAAGCCAAAAGGGATCCCCCACTACGGGACAGACTCTCCTAAGCTCAGAGTAGGTTCAGAGAGCCCCGCATAGGGGAGGCAGACCAATGCAGGAAAAGCCTTTCTTTCTTGTTTATTAGATCTCTTCCTTCCAACTTAAGAGGTGTTCTTGCTTGTTTTCATGCAACCCCCTGTTCTGTGTAGACATCAAGGAACTGGGGGTGGGGTGGGGCATCTCCGGATGCAATTAGAGATATGGAAAGAAACTGGGAGCACTGAACTGGGAGATGATAACGAGGCCGAGAGAACCAGTTGCGTGTGTTGATCAAGCAGTGAGACTGGAGCTAGGATGAGCCAGGTTCAGAGGCCCCCTTGGCCATGAGGTGGGGGGATAACCGGGAGGGTTCGGGCCAGGAATCCCAACTTATTTCACTCCTCTTATAGTAAAAAACTGGAAGAGGGAGCACCAAGGACACTACCTGGAGAATACGTGAGACAGAAATCTAGGAAGCAGGTGAGCAGAAAGCAGAGGAGAACTTTTGCCTGTTAAAAGTTATGGATGTCCAGACCAGCAGGCACCTAGCATGGCCACCCACAAAGAGAATCCCTCCCCATTATCCCGTGCTGACTGAGGGTGTTCAGGAGGAGGAAGGGCAGGAGAGGAGAGGGCACTGGCTGTTGTCGGCAGACAAAGGGGCATAAAGGCAGGTTCCCAAAACACGCCTCAGCGTACCTGAAGCTGCCAAAGCCACGGCTCTGCTGCAAAGTCTGTGCAAACATCTCGTATTTGCGGATGTCGTTGTCGCTGACTGACCGGCGGGCAAAGCGCATGGCTTCCTCAAAGTGGTCCCGACGGATCTCGGGAACTGGGTCGTCCTCTTCGACCTCCTAAACCAGAGAAAGCTTGGCTGTTAGCATCAGGGGACCGGGGAAGGTATCCAATCCTTGAATACCAGAGGGCGGACCTCCCCCGGCTGCAAGGCCTCACCCAGGAGCAGCCGCTCACCATGGCCGAGGGGTTGGTCTGCCTCTCTCGTTCCCGTCTGATCTCGCTCTCAATCGACTCACGGATGGCCAGCTTGCAAGCTCGCTGGCAAATCTCTGTGAGGTCAGCCCCTGAGAAGCCATTGGTCATTTTTGCCAGGAACTCCAGATCCACATCCTGGAAGACAAGGAAAATTCCCACGTCTCGCATATGCCCATCAAGTCCCTGCTGACAGCTGGCTTTTATTCATCGGCCTCATGAACAAGAAACAGAACTCCAGGGAAAAATAAGAGAAATTTAAGTAATAATAATAACAACAACAGCTGCAACTGTAGGAGATACAGAGCACATTTTAACAATCTCTTTTCTACAGCTGTGAGCAACGGGGAACTGAAACTCTTCCAGTAGTGCTGGGCATGGCTCAACTCTTAAGATTCTACCAACGGAGTAAAAGACAGGAGAGGGTTACCAGGGCCTCAGAAGAAAACCAGACCTTGGAAAACAAGGAAGGTGCCTTGTTCACCTGCACAGAGGCTGGACGGCCGGCCACCTGGCTGGCTGCAGCTCAGAAGTCTCTGCAAAGATTGCCTTTAAAAGGGCTTCAGGATTCCTGTTTGCTGACTGCTACTACTGAGTTACAACCAAGATTCATGTTGGGCTTAAGCTTAGTGAAGGGGGAAAAAGAGGAAGCGTTGCCTTCTTGAGGATTCTCAAAGAATTGTTCTACTCCTCTGAATAGGTATTAAAGCCAAATCAGGATCTGAAATTAAACAACACAGACAGCCTTTCTCTCTCTCTCTCTCTCTCACACACACACACACACACACACACAAACACACTTGCCTTGGCGACAGGCGATTTCCGCAGGTTGGCTTTGAGGATGGCCACACGAGACTTCTCATCTGGCAGAGGAATGTAGATGAGCTGGTCCAGGCGCCCAGGGCGCAGGATAGCCGGATCAATTATGTCTGGCCGGTTGGTCGCACCAATGATGAAAACGTTCTTCTTGGTGGACATGCCATCCATCTCTGTGAGGATCTGGTTGATCACTCGGTCAGCGGCGCCACCGCCATCACCAATGTTCCCACCGCGGGCCTTGGCGATGGAATCCAGCTCGTCAAAGAACAGCACGCAGGGAGCGGCTTGGCGGGCCTGCCGAGGAAAGGACACCGGCATCAGTTGGCAATGCACAAGAGGTCACCTCGGCTTGGGTGCTGTAATGGGCTGGTTGCCGATTGCGCCAGGCCCCGAAGGCCTCAGACTTCCTGGCAACGGTTATCGCTGTTGGTCTTCAGGGGCCACAACCTCAAAAGCCCTGCTATTTTCTTTGTTCTCTCACTCTTATCCCTGAAACCTCCAGGACTTAGAAACTGCTGGCCAGTTTCTTAATTTCCAGATTCCCTGCAAACGTTTGGATACATCCCTACAGTCATCGGAGCAACTGTGAGGGGCTACCTCAGAGAAGCCTGAGGTAGGCAGTACTTGCAGGTACAAAGATGGTATGTTGGACTTTTCAGTTTCCAACGAAACAAAACAAAAACAAAGCTAGAACTCTTTACAATTATTTAAATGTTGCACAGAGCTCCCAAGGATTTGGGGGGGGGGTGTTAGGGGATTAATTAACAATGAGGCAATGAATCCTGGGTCAGAGGAGGAGGAGGAACTGGGACCTTTTGACAGGGATGGCACATCTCCCTCGGCATGCTTGGAGAGGCCAGGGGCTGAGGATGATGGTGTCCCAGGCCACTCAGGCACTGGGGGAGGCGGCTGATGGGAGGGAGAGCTGCCTGCGCTCACAGACATGAAGGAGGATCGACTGCTGACAGGCAGTGGTGTTCAGAGGCCTCCCCCACTCAATCCAAGGACACGGAGAGTAGAGAAGAGGCAAGCTCAAAGGAGGGCTGCAAGGCTACTCCAGATAAAGGTCACCTCACCCCGCCCCACAAGGAACACCTGGTGTGGGCTGGCTTGAGGAGAAGCTGTGGGGAATCTGCCTTTTGCCAGGAACAATTGTTTGCTTTGGCCTGCACTACCCCGGCTTTAGGAAAACTCAGCCTTGACTCTTCTTTCTGCCTGAGCCTTGCCTCTGCCATGTGGACCTTGCCCTGCGAGTGCACTTTCTCTTTGGACTTCCTCCCTGCCTTTGCAAATTGGCTTTGGTTGTTGACCGGCTTGGGTTTGTGGGACTGAGGGTGGCTGCCTTCAGGGACGTGTGGGTCCATTGGACAGCAACCGTTTGCTGGGGCAGCTAACAGGGCAATGAAGGACTCTATCGATGCCTGCTTCTGCCTAGGCCAGAGGTCCCCAACCTTTTGGGCACCAGGGACCGGTTCTGTGGAGAGGGGTTTTTCCATGGAACAGAGGGGGCGTGGTTTTGTGTGCTGCCTGCATCTCGCGGATGGGGCTTTGTTTGTTTGTGCGGACCGGTTGCTGGCATGCTGCAGCCCGGTACCAGTTCCACAGACCAGGGGTTGGGAACCCCTGGCCTAGGTGACCTGGGTCATTATCACCAAGCGCTGCACTGAGACCTCCAAGTGAAATGGGGGGGGGGAAGAGGAGAAAGCGGAGACTCACCTTGTCAAAGATCTCACGCACGTTGGCCTCGGACTCTCCAAACCACATGGTGAGCAACTCTGGGCCCTTGATGGAGATGAAATTGGCCTGGCATTCATTGGCAATGGCCTTGGCTAGCAGGGTCTTACCACAGCCAGGGGGGCCATAAAAGAGAACCCCTTTAGATGGGGTCATGCCAAACTTAAGGAATTTGTCAGGATGCTCCACTGGGTACTGCAGAAGGAAGGGATTCAATGTCAGCTCCAAGAGGAGACAGGGAAAGAGAACAATTTGGACACCAAAATCGCTGCCCGTGGCTTCAGGCAGGATAAATCAGATCAAACCAAGGACAGTAAAGGGGCTGCAACTAGTTCAAAACTACTGTTTATTTATACGGCCACTCATCTCCTGGAAAGTGGCTCTGGATGGCATGCAACCTTTATCCTCCCTCCCATCAGTGTGTAGATCCCACTTCTACTAATGATTGCAGCCATTGTCAGCAAAAATCACAAGCTATTGTCTCACGTTTACAACAAACACACTAGAGGTAGGTGATTTAAAGATGCAGAAGGTAAACCATGTTATGATGAATGTAACAAGCATCAAAATAATTCTGCAGCTGAACCCATTAATTTACTCTTCTGGAATTTAGCTACTACAGCCCCCAATCTGACTTTGACAAACGCTTTTAAAACAGCTCAATAGCTATTTTTTTGGCTAAGGTGGGAGTATACCCAGCCAAAAGCTCATGTCACAGGGCCTGGCTGTGTTCCAAAGGGCTCTGAAATCCTGGCTTTTTCCCCAGGCTCGGGATCAAAGCGTGTGTGTGTGTGTGTGTGTGTGTGTGTGTGTGTGTGTGTGTGAGGGTCTTGTGTAACTGTCTTTTTATTTTTTGCTTTTCTTCAAGACATTTGGGTTTTTAACTGTTTTTTATGTTTATCACAAAGTCTTGTTATAGAGTTGGGTGGCCTTACGCAGTCAACAGAAATCAACAAACAGGGGAATCTTAAATTTCTCTAATGATTTCACAGGCCCTGAAAACAGAACCGTTGAAAACATAAGACTTACCAACTCTTTCAAAACTGAGACTAATTTTTAAGAACATATGCTTTTAACAGCTGAGAGGAAAAAAAGCAGACTCTGTCCCCATGGTCTCTGCTGCAACCTCCAGCTAGCAAGCAGCTGAGGAAATGGCACAAAACGGTCTTACCTGAACCAGCTCCTGCAGTTCCCGCTTGACGTCTTCCAAGCCTCCGATGTCTTGCCAGGTCACCTGTGGGACTTCCACTACGGTCTCGCGCAGTGCTGAGGGATTGCTCTGGCTTAGAGCCCACTGGTATTTGCAAAGAGACGAGGAGGGAGAGAACGTGTGGCTATGTTTGATCAGGGCAGCCGCTCCGGATCGAGAAAGGGAAAAAAAAACACACACCCCACCCCACGACTGTCTTACCCGGAAGTCATCCATGGTAACTGCCAGAGAGTTCATCACTTCAGCATCAATAGTCTCATCTTCAAGGTCAATCAGGTCCATCTTCTTCCGAATGGCTTGCAGGGCCGCCTCTGAGCACAGCGCGGCCAAGTCAGCTCCCACGTGGCCGTGGGTCTCATTGGCCACCTGAAGCAGAGGAGGGAGACAGGTAAGCATCCGCTCCTGCCTGGAGAAAGTGGAATCCGGCTTCTTCCACCGGAAGGAAGGGATCCACGACGAGGCCTAGGCCCACTCGGCCCTCACTGACACCCAGGTAAGCAGAGATGCTCCTTGAAACGCTCTCTGGCTTTGGACAAGGCCATTCATTGAGAATTAGCCCCGTTCGGCGAAGTATTTCTGAGAACGCCAAGTGCAGAAATCTGCCGTGTAAAATGTCAGGCTTGACCCAGTTTGAGAACTCTCAAATTCTACTGGTCTTGTGCTCCCTCTTCTGGCCGTTTCCTTCACATCTAAGTCAGTTCCTGGCTTCGTTGTCTCACGCCTGCCGCCACATTCGTAACTCACTTCACTTTTTCCACCTACAGATCTAGGTAAGGGCCAGGCCTGTGGGTCTTGGGGCAGGAGAGACAAAAGGAGCTAGATGCAACTAAGAAAAATGGGGGCCCATCCACCCGGGAAACTGACCATTCTCAATGGTGGTGTGGGACGCTTTCTGGTGGAGACGACCCCTCCCTTTAAGAACCGCAATGCACAGCCCAAAACTATTCCCGGGCTAAATAAAGGACTGGTCTTCCCAGTTGCAATGTATGGCAGTGAAAGTTGGACCGTAAAAAAGGCTGAGCGCCAAAGAATGGAGGCCTTTGAACTCTGGTGCTGGAGAAGACTCCTGCGAGTCCCTTGGACTGCAAGGCGATCAAACCGGTCAGTCCTAGAGGAGATCAACCCTGACTGCTCTTTAAAAGGCCAGATCCTGAAGCTGAAACTCAAATCCTTTGGCCACCTAATGAGAAGGAAGGACTCACTGGAGAAGAGCCTAATGCTGGGAAAGGTGGAGGGCAAGAGAAGAAGGGGACGACTGAGAATGAGGTGGCTGGATGGAGTCACTGAAGCAGTAGGCGTGAGCTTAAATGGACTCCAGAAGATGGTAGAAGACAGGAAGGCCTGGAGGAACGTTGTCCATGGGGTCGCAATGGGTCGGACACGACTTCGCAGCTAACAACAACAAATAAAGGACTGTCTTCCTCATTCTTCTAATCCTGTGGAGGTTCACGACTAACATCACAACGGTTCCAGCACAAGATCAGTGCTTTAAGCTCCCAAGGGGAGGGAATTTAGGTAAGCAGTAATAGCTTTTAGCATCATTAAGCGTAACTGCCATGCACGGGATAGTATTCTCATTTCACGTGGTTCCGAGAGAACCTGAGCCCGAGCAACGGCTTTAGCCAGCTGGGTGACTTTGGCCAGGCACTCTCAGCATAACCCACCTCACAGGGTTGTTGTGGGGAAAATAGGAGAAGGAAGGAGTATTAGATAATGTTTGATGCCTTGAGGGAGGGAGAGAAAATAATAATAATAATAATAATAATAATAATAATAATAATAATAATAATAATAATAATAATAATAATAATAATAATAATAATAATATTATTTGTATACCGCCCTTCTCCCGAAGGACTCAGGGCAGTGAACAGGGCAAATATAAAATACAAAAGTACAAAAATTAAAAGAGATTAAACAGGATGCCCGAAAGATAAAATACATTAAAACAATAAACCCCTCACCCATCAGGCCAGGCCGGCTTGTTCGAACAAGTAGGTCTTCAGATCGCGTCGGAAGGAGCGGAGGTCGGGCGCCATCTGGAGCTCGACCGGTAAATGATTCCATAAATCCGGGGCGCCCACAGAGAAGGCCCTCCCCCTGGGGGCCACCAGGCGACATTCTCTGACCGGTGGCACCCTGAGGAGGCCCTCTCTGTGGGAACGCACAGGGCGGAGGGAAGTTGACGCCGGCAGCAGGTGATCCCTAAGGTACTCCGGACCCATGCCATGTAGGGCTTTAAAGACCATTACCAGCACCTTGAATCTCACCCGGAAGACAACTGGGAGCCAATGCAGCTCACGGAGCAGAGGTGTAACATGGGAGTATCGGGAGACTCCCAACACAACTCTCGCGGCTGCATTCTGTACCAGTTGGAGCCTCCGAGTGGTCCTCAAGGGCAGCCCCATGTAGAGAGCGTTGCAGTAGTCTAAACGAGAGGTCACGAGCGCATGAGTGACCGTACACAGGGCATCCCGGTCTAGATAGGGCCGCAACTGGCGCACCAGGCGAACCTGGGCGAAGGCCCCCCTAGTCACCATTACTATATGGTCTTCCAAAGAAAGCTGTGAATCTAGGAGGACTCCCAAGTTGCGAGCCCTATCTATGGGGGGTAATAACTTGCCCCCCATAGAAAGAGGTGGAATATTCTGAATATCCCGAGATGCCGGTACACACAGCCACTCAGTCTTGTCGAAGCCTGTTCCTCCCCATCCAGACCCAAACCGCCTCCAGGCAACGGGGCATCACGTCGAGGGCATCACTGGGGTGGTTTGGGGTCGAAATAAAAAGCTGGGTATCATCAGCATACTGATGATACCCAACTCCAAAACCACGAATGATCTCACCCAGCGGCTTCATACAGATGTTGAACAGGAGAGGCGAGAGGACCGACCCCTGAGGAACTCCACAAGCGAGAGGCCTCGAGGTCGACCTCTGCCCCCCTGCCAACACCGACTGCGAACGTCCCAGGAGATAGGAGGAGAACCACCGAAGAACCGTGCCTCCCAATCCCCTGAGACGCCGCAGCAGGATACCATGGTCGATGGTATCGAAAGCCGCCGAGAGGTCTAATAGGACTAGGACAGAGGAATATCCCCTGTCCCGAGCCCTCCAGAGATCATTCACCAGAGCGACCAATGCCGTCTCCGTGCTGTACCCGGGCCTGAAACCCGATTGGTACGGGTCTAGAAGGGAAGGAGGGAGGAAAATAATAATTTTAAATGAACCCACCTCACATTTTGGCATGATTGTTTGATCGCTATTATCGTGACCTGCTACTAACTTTGTATTGCAACGTTCTAATTACAATTTTGAAGGAAAACAAACCAACAAACCAACCCACCTGCTCCAGATCCACATCATCAGCCAACTTCATGTTCTTGGTGTGGATCTGCAAGATCTCCAGGCGGCCGGTAGCGTCGGGGATGCCAATGTCCACCTCCCTGTCAAAACGACCTGCAGGGGACCAAGAGCAACCGTCACCTTTCCGTCTGCCTGGACAGACCCGCCCTCTGCATCGTCCAAGAGTTGACAGACCAGCAGGGCTCAGACCAGGCTCAGCTGAGACTCCACACCGCCGTCTTGACACATGCACGGGGTGGAGGGGGGGAGAAAGAAGGGGAAGGAGGACTGAAGCTTTACAGCCTTTGGGGATAGCTCCAGATCCCCCACTCAGGAAGGCCTCTTGCAGCTTGGACAGTGGCCAGCTATGAGCCTCATTCTGTGCATGCCAAAGCCCCAGAAGGTGGGACAAGAAGCAACGGATGGAAACTGACCAAGGAGAGAAGCAACGTAGAACTAAGGAGAAACTTTCTGACAGTTAGAACAATTAACCAGTGGAACAACCTGCTTCCAGAAGCTGTGAATGCTCCAACACTGGAAGTTTTTAAGAAGAGACTGGACAGCCATTTGTCCGAAATGGTATAGGGTTTCCTGCCTGAGCAGGGGGTTGGACTAGATGACCTCCAAGGTCCCTTCCAACATTGATGATGATGTCTCCCAAGCACCTCTCTTTGCCCGTTTGCCACCACTGGCAATCCAGGTTTGCTGCTGGCGTGACCACCGACTAGCAGCTGATGCTCCTGGACTTCCTTCTCAAGGCTGGGGGTGGAAACAGCCAGAGCCATTTGTGGCCTCCAGGCCCTCCAGGGCAGTCACACTGCGATTGGGGAGTTTGTGGTCTGGTCCCTGCCAAACTGGTGCCCCGGCACAATGGGTGAGGGGGGGGGGCGCATACATTTGATCTGGTCTTCCCTTTTGAGTGAAGGTGAGACACGATCTGGACGCCCGTTTTTCTTTGCTTTGATTGGATCACTTCCTTGTCAAAAGGCAGCTCATGGCAGCCGTGGGCCACTGCAATGTATTGTCCACTTTTTCTGGATGACATCATTGTCATTCTCTTTTCTTTAAAATTTTTTAATCTGCTCTGATGCCTCATCTGCCCAAACACCGCGAGGAATGGGGTACAAATACAATGAGACCCAACAAATTCTGGTCGCTAAATACATCGTGGATAGGTTTGAAGTGATCAAGAGTTCAGAAATGGTGATGCCACCACCACCCATTTTGCTATGGGGCAACTAGGGCCCCTGAAGCACCTGATACACTGACCTCAGGCCGAGAGGCCTCACCAGATGGACCCTCCCCAATGGGGCAGATTCCCGGGTTCTAGAAACCTGAAGAGGAGGAGGAGGAGGAAGAGTAAGAAGGAAGGGCGGCCTACGGACACTGGAGTAGGCTCTCTCTCGCTCTCCAACCGACACCCAACAGCCTCTTCAAGGAAGCAATAAATATTAGCGTCGCTAAACGGAGTTAGAATTCTCTTTATGTGCGGTTGTTGCTTTATCTTTTTTTTTCCCTTTTACATCCTCCTTTTCCAAAACATTTCTTTTTATACCTAGAAATTTGGCTTCCCTCATTTTATAACGGGATTTCTCTTTAAAATCTTAAGCAAGGCAGGTCACATCCTGCATCTCTGGACCTCCAGCAGAGCAATCCCAAGCAGCTGCCTGCCTTTCCCCCCCCCCCCCCCCCGGGGCTGGGCTGAAGGGAGACCTCCTGGGTGAAGAGTAGAAAAGCCCCCCCGACTAAACTGACTAAAGACGGCCATCTTTTCCCCATGGAACCAACGGAAAGGGGTCCACTAGAGAGAATTCCAGTTATCCTCCTTCCAGCTCAGAAGAGCCACATGCCATATTTTCCCGGGTCTTACGTTAATTTTTTGCTCCAAAAGATACATTAGGGCTTATTTTCTGGTTAAGTCTTACTCTTGGGGGAAATATGGTACTAAATACGGTACTCTGGAAAGAGTACAGACAAGAGCAACAAAGATGATTAGGGGACTGGAGGCTAAAACATAGAAGGAATGGCTGCTGGAATTGGGTATGTCTAGTCTAATAAAGAGAAGGACGAGGGGGGACGTGATAGCAGCGTTCCAGTATCTCAGGGGCTGCCAGAAAGAAGAGGGAGTCAAGCTATTCCCCAAAGTGCCTGAAAGCAGGACAAGAAGCAACGGATGGAAACTAATCAACGAGAGAAGGAACCTAGAACTAAGAAGAAATTTCCTGACAGTTAGAACAATTAATCAACCTACCTCCAGAAGCTGTGAATGCTCCAACACTGGAAGTTTTTAAGAAGAGACTGGACAGCCATTTGTCTGAAATGGTATAGGGTTTCCTGCCTGAGCAGGGGGTTGGACTAGATGACCACCAAGGCCCCTTGCAACTTTACTATTATGATTATGATTAAATGCGTCCGTCTGGCTGACGATCTTAACTGGGGCTTATTCTGGGGCTGGGGTGGGGCTTATATTACGACTATCCTGAAAAATCATGCTAGGGCTTATTTTTCCGGTTAGGTCTTACAATTTTCAGAAAAACGGGGTAGTATTAAACAACGGTCCGCTCTGCAATGGAAGGCAGTGGGAGCCAGAGCCGAGGCGTTTTCTCAAGCACCGCTGGCAACCAGTAAGCATTCTGGAGGGGGAAGAGATTGCAGTTGAAACAAGAATTTCAAGGACAGGAAAAGTGTTCAAAAGCCACCATTTTTCTTCTGATCCATCTGCATTTAGCCAAAGATTCTACACCGTGTAATAGGAGGTTCGTGATACAGACGTGCTTATTCACGAAAGCAGATTTTGCTTTTCAGCTGTTACTGAGAACCGCATGTGTTTAAGATCAAACGAAATCCAGGCCTGGGAATAGTCACATTTACTGGAAGAAATACCATCTTCCTTTGATTTTGCTTATAGGCACACGGGAATACGAAGCCCCAGCAAGCACGGTATCTGAAATTAAACCAACAGCATGAACCAAAGTAGCACTCCCTTTTTCCAGTATGCTGCTCCTCCCTGCACATGATCAATTTAGAGCTTGAAGTCTGTAATCCAGGTCGAAGTTTGCTACTTATTCCTTCTGCATGTGTGAATTGGGCTTCAGGTACAAATTAAGGCCCAGCTTTCTGAAGTGCGTATTGCCAGCAAGAACGAACTCTTAAATCTACCAAACCCCAAATCTGTCTCCTCACGCATGGAAAAGTACATGAAACAAGCAAAAAAGCAATTTGTATCTGCTGCTGCTGCTGCTATTATTATTATTAATAATAATAATAATAATAATAATAATAATAATAATAATAATAATAATAATAATAATAATAATAATAATAATAATAATAAAGTTGGAAGGGACCTTGGAGGTCATCTAGTCCAACCCCCTGCTCAGGCAGGAAACCCTATACCATTTCGGACAAATGGCTGTCCAGTCTCTTCTTAAAAACTTCCAGTGTTGGAGCATTCACAGCTTCTGGAGGCAGGTTGTTCCACTGGTTAATTGTTCTAACTGTCAGAAAGTTTCTCCTTAGTTCTACGTTGCTTCTCTCCTTGGTCAGTTTCCACCTGTTGCTTCTTGTCCCACCTTCTGGGGCTTTGGCATGCACAGAATGAGGCTCATAGCTGGCCACTGTCCAAGCTGCAAGAGGCCTTCCTGAGTGGGGGAATTTCTTCTTGGTTCTAGGTGCTTCTCTCCTTGATAAGTTTCCATCCGTTGCTTCTTGTCCTGCCTTCGTGCGCTTTGGAGAATATTATTTCATTTTAAGAGAATGCTCAACCCCAGAGTTCACAAGTTCATAAGCAATGAGTTTGAAAATTCCACAGGAATTTTTGACTACTGGCACCCCTGGACACGGCTGTGCTAGACAGTCTTGACTGTTGCAAAAGGACAGTCCACCGACAATCAGCAACACACACACACACACACACACACACACACACACACACACACACACACACACATACACACACACTGCTAGCCCACACATCCCAATATACAGCCCTCCCCTCCCCCCTCCTGAACGGAGCAAGCTGAGTTACCAAACCGCCGGAGAGCTGGATCGATGCTGTTGGGTCTGTTGGTGGCAGCCATGACAATGACGTGAGCTCGCTGCTTTAGGCCATCCATGAGGGTCAGCAACTGGGACACAATGCGCCGCTCGACTTCCCCATGGGTCTACAGAGAAACCGGTTGAGAGAGTTAGGCTTGGAAGGAAAGGGCTTGGCCCCGAGGAAGGGACGCCAAAGAGAATACCTAAAAGAAGGAAGGCTTAAAAGCAAACAAAATGGAGTTCCTCCTTTGGCAGCCTAGACTAGAAGTGGTTAATCCAAAGAACAAAGAAGAAACATCTAAAGACTCTGAATGTTAACATTGGTCAGGAAGTTACAAGACAAGAATTCCAGGAAAATCCCACTTGCAAACAAAACTCTCCCTTCAGGCAACCTTGGGAGGGAAAACCCTGTGGTTGGCGTCCCCACATTTCCTTCACACAGAGGGGAAGGGAAAGGGAAAGGTTCCCCCGCACACGCGTGCTAGTCGTTTCCGACTCTAGGGGCCGGTGCTCATCTCCGTTTCAAAGCCGAAGAGCCAGCGTTTGTCCGAGGACGTCTCCGTGGTCATGTGGCCGGCATGACTAGATGCCAAAGGCGCACAGAACGCTGTTACCTTCCCACCGTAGTGGTCCCTATTTTTCTACTTGCATTTTTACGTGCTTTCGAACTGCTAGGTTGGCAGAAGCTGGGACGAGTAACAGGCGCTCGCTCTGTTACGCGGCACTCGGGATTTGACCCGCCAAACTGCCGACCTTCTGATCGACAAGCTCAGCGTCCTAACCCACTGAACCACTGCGTCCCTTTACAGAGGTGAAACAGTTCCCCTATTCCTCCAGGTAGGATGAGCTTCATCTCTCCCTTATTCTGGCAGGGATTCTTCCTTCAGCAGAGAAAGGACTCTCAAGCCAAAGGGGCAGCTTTGACCTGGAAAGCCTGAGGCAGCTCAGCGCCGTTGCTGCCCTCCAGCTTCAGCTTGCCCTGCCCTAGGAGGCCCAAGGAGGCCCCCACCCCCTCCAAACCCAGGCTGACTCTGTAAACCACTCAAGAGGGCTGTAAAGCACTATGAAGTGGTGTGTAAGTCTATGTGCAGTGGCTCTTACAAATGTCGGTCACGTGACTACAGAATGCTGCAACTGTCATGTGAGCTTGCTGTCACGTGCCCAGATGGCGACCACATGACCACCGGGGATAGCTGAGTGTTTTGAGGAATTCTATTATGATAGGCGTAAGACGAGCAGGACAATTATTATTTTTTGACAGGTTATCCCAGACCGACATCAAGCAAACTCAGGAAATAAAAACCACTTGGGTTTCCAGAATGATCTGCCATTGGGTTACCTTGGAGCATATGGAAAGCCCGTCGAAGCAAATTCTTCAGCTCGACTTCTACTTAAGGCCGAGTCACTCTGAATCTCTTTCTTGCATTCGCCCCCAAACCCTGGGGGCTCAGGGCTATTTCCCCTCCCCTCTGTGTCCCGAAGGCTGCAACACCCCCCCACACAAACCTTCTCTCTCTTTGGAGCAATGGCATCCAGCTCGTCAATGAAGATGATGGCGGGCGCATTCTTCTCAGCTTCCTCAAAGGCCTTGCGCAGGTTGCTCTCCGACTCCCCTGCTAACTTGCTCATGATCTCAGGACCTGTGGAAAAGCAGGGAGAAGGCACTTGCCTCGGGAGGTAGCCCAAAAGAACATGCAGTTCCTCACTCTGCTTCAGAGGGGCACAGCCTGGGGTCCCAGAGCGCACCTGGCCCCAGAGACCTCCAGTATCTGTGGCTGAAATTGAAAACCAGGAAGCACATGGCTGGGCAGCCCTCTCATCCCATCCCATGGATGCTTCGTGCTAATTCAGTAGAAATGGACGTGAAATGAAATTTAGCTTCATTTTGGTTCAAGTCCTCACCACTACTTTGGAGAGCTTAATGCCACTGCAGACAGCCCTCGGCTTGCAACCACAACGGAGGCCCAAATTTCAGTTGCTAAGAAAGAGAGTTGAGTTTTGCCCCGTTTTACGACCTCTCTTGCCTCAGTCCTTAAGTGAATCGCTGCAGCTAAGTTAGTAACCTGTTTGCTAAGTGAATCTGGCTCGCTCATTTAGTTTGCTTCTCAGAAGGTTGCAAAAGGGAATCAGGTGACCCCGGGACACTGTAAGTCATAAATATGAGTCAGTTGCCAAATGTCTGGATTTTGATCACATGGCTGTGGGGATGCTGCAACAGTCGTTAAGTATGAAAACTGGTCATAAGTTACTTTTATCAGTCATGTTCTAATTTTGAACGGTCACCAGATGAGCTGCTGTAACTCGAGGACTACTTGTACTATTCTAGCAAACAAGCAGTGCTATGGGCCACAAAGCCTTTCCAACTGTTTAGCATTACTTCAGTTAAGTCTGGACAGAGATATAACTTAACATACACACACAGCCTAAAAAAAAAAGCACCGTCTGCTTCTTTTTGACTGGCATTAACCGCACTGTGAAGCCTGTGCACCTCCTTTTAAGTTTCCTTAAAGGCACCTGGAGGTTTCCAAGGATACCGGCTGGCTTCAAAGGCAACCGAAAGCGACAGCATCTTTCAAGCTCGAGTACGAAATGCTCAGGAGAACTCAGAACAAATCAGACTGTGTCACTAAAAAGACAACTCTGTTTTACGTTGCGACTCTGACTTTCCCTTGTGGTGTTTTTAAATTATTGTTTTTGATCTATTACTGTCTTGCTTGTTTTTATTGCATTATTAGCTTTAATTTTGCTTGGGGTTATTAACGAATGGGAGAATCTTTGTAATCACAATTGGAAGAATTAAGGAACTGCACGTTGAAGGTTCGGTACCTGCTGGCGGTCCCGTCTTGCGTTTCAGCCACGCAATGCACACAGTTGAAATGGTCAACACAAAGCTACTCACCATTAATTAGAAAGAAAAATGCTCCGGTCTCATTAGCCACGGCTCTAGCAATCAAGGTCTTCCCGGTACCAGGCGGACCGTACAAGAGGATTCCACGGGGAGGCTGGAGAGACAGACACACATTTAGCCTTGGCACATTAAAGGACCAAAGACTTAAAAAGACTCCCGGAATTCTGCGAGTTGAAGTCCACAGGTCTTTAAAGCAGCCAAAGTTGGACACCCCGGCTTCAAGTTTAAGCACCAGCATAGATATTGCGTAGGGTAAAAGGGGGGGCTCACTCAGTTCCCCCGCCCCACCCCGTGGATCTTGAATTCTTCAACGTAAGGAGCAGCTGTAGGGTAGAGGGTCTGCCTCTAGTCAGTGCAGCTCAAGCTTCAAGGTCAGAGAAGTGCCTCACCTTCACCCCGATTGCCTTGAAGAGAGCAGGGTGTCGAAGAGGCAGCTCCACCATTTCCTTGATCTGAGCCAGCTGCTTTCGGCAGCCTCCAATGTCATCATAGCCCACTTCGTTCAGAGACTCCTCTTCGTCCTGGCGGGCAATAAATATGAAAAGGAATGTCAGGAAAAACAAGGCGATCTTCACGATGGTTGCATCTCATCGGCTTGGAAGAATTTAGTCCACAAACCCAAAGAGTGTTTGCTTTAGATACAGATGGTCCTCCTAGAACAGGGGTGAGCAACTATGGCCCCCGTACGACCTGTGGACTTCAACTCCCAGAATTCCTGAGCCAGCCATGCTGAAGTCCACAGGTCGTAGAGAGGCCATAGTTGCCCAGCCTAGAAGGGTGAGCTTGGAATCTCTTTAAAACAGGACACTGAGGTAGCCCATGGTAAAGTTGTCAGATCTTACATTTCTGTAGTTAAGGTTATAATTTTCATTGATTTGAATGAATTGTATCTTATAAACCTGAGAGTCTTGAGCATCTGTGTTTCAATCAATCAGAATAGAGCTGGAAGGGACGTTGGAGAACTTCTAGTCCAGCCCCTTGCTCAAGCAGGAGTCCCTGTTTCTTTGATGAGGAATCCACTGGTCACTGTACATTTAGTCCTCAACTTATGTCCATTTGTTTAATGGCTCAAAGTTAAGACGGCCTTGGAAAAAGTGACTTACGACCTGTATTCACACTCATGACTGCTGCATTAGCCCTGAGGTCATGGGACCACAATTCAAGTGCTTGGCAACCGGCTCACAAATGATTGCAGCATCCTGCGGTCACATGATTTGCAACCTTTTCTGCCTATTTCTGGCAAAAAGTGCCCACTGGGGAAGCTGGATTTACTTAATGAATTTATGACTCACTTAATGTGTCATAAAATCAGGTTACAAGCACAGTGACTCACAACAGAAATTCCGCTCCTAATCGTTGTCATAAGTGAAGGACTACCTGCAGTTGTTTACGCCAATAAAGCCTTTGTTGTGTTACCGCCAATTGTTTGGTTCCTAATTTAAGGGCACATTTTACTACAACAGCTCTGGCAAAGTTTCCCATCAAAGCTTAACAATCTTGGGATTAGCATATCTGTTTTATGGACCACCTGTTTAAAAAACATGGAAGGTTCAGAAAAGACAATTTACTAAACTATTCAGTGTGACAAAACTAACATGATTGTGAAGAGTTGGAAGGACCTCTTTTAAATTGGGTCAATAGCCCAATGGAAAATGCAACACAATACAATCAGGTGCTGTGATGTACTGAATGTTTCACATACAATGTGACCAAGTCTTCACATAGCAATAAAGAACGTGAAATTTATAACGGGTGGTTCCATGAAGACGTTAGCTGTAGGCTTGGTTGTTCATTTTAACAGTTTTAAAAAGGGTTGGTTACATTCATGGAAGACAAATCTACTGAGAGCTATTAGCCATCAAGAAGCAACGGATGGAAACTAACCAAAGAGAGAAGCAACCTAGAACTATAAGGAGAAATTTTTTGACAGTGAGGACAATTAATCAGTGGAACAACCTGCCTCCAGAAGTGGTGAATGCTCCAACACTGGAAGTTTTTAAGAAGAGACTGGACAGCCATTTGCCTGAAATGGTATAGGGTTTCCTGCCTGAGCAGGGGGTTGGACTAGATGACCTCTGAGCAGGGGGTTGGACTAGATGACCTCCAAGGTCACTTCCAACATCATCATCATCACCATCATCATATTATCATATTATTGCTATTATTATTATCATTATCATCCCTCTCTAAGCGGTTTACAGAGTCAGCCTATTGCCCCCAACAATTGAACGGAAGGGTGAGTCAGCCTTGACTGAACTCCTAGCTGTGGGCAGAGTCAGCCTGCAATATGGCATTCTAAGCCCACCAGGGGTCATCATAAACTGATGGTTCCGTTCAGGGCTTTCCATTTTGAAGACTCAGCACCGTCTCCCGGTTCGGGACATGTTTCCAAATCCCAACTGCAGGGGAGCAACAATACAAGGGAAATGCATCTCTGCGTTTGTGGGCACCTCTGAGGCCTCCAATGGTCCAACATGAAAAATAAATGCTGAATTATCTTTGCTTGACCTAGCAGGGCTGTTCTTAACAATCTTATGTTCAAAAAAAAACATGTTTTACAAGCTCACAGTGATTAGATTCATACTAAGCCAAATCTAAATCATCTTCATTATGGTTAGTGCCAAAGTTCATGCAGGCTTACTTGCAACTATACTTCTGATGCTTAAATTCCTTCCAGGTGAGCAGCTGTTTGGACAGCTCCCACCAAAGCAGCCTTCTCAATCTCTGGCTCCAACCATATTAACAGAACAACAGAGTTGGAAGGGACCTTGGAGGTCTTCTAGTCCAGCCCCCTGCTCAAAGCAGGAAGACCCTCTATCATTTCAGACAAATGGCCGTCCAACCTCTTCTTTAAAATCTCCAGTAATGGAGCACCCACAACTTCTGGAGGCAAGTTGTTCCACTGGTTAACAGCTCTCACCGTTAGGAAGTTTCTTCTTCCTTCCAGGTTGGTTCTCTCGTTCTTCATAGGAACATTTGACCAAAGCCTCTTCGAAAAGGCTGCGGGAGGGGAATATCCACAAAGATCCATCCTCAAGGCTCTCCTCTCTCTCAGTATCCAATGACATTGTCCCTCTCTCTTAGTCCTGCCAGATCTCTCTGTTGAACTCACCTCTCGCTTGATCGGTTCTCCCTCACAGTGAATCACAGTGTCTGGAGCGACTATGCAGTAGGGGCTGGGGTCTGTCTCCACCACCTTGAATTCCACTGCGCGCATGCCTCCACGCACCAAGAAGATGTCCCCTGAAATCATTACCACATTCGTGACAACCCTCACACTACACCCGCCTCCAAAAACAAGGCAGCCTGTCACCAATCCATTCACGAGCATTGATGTTTTAGGCCAGTGGTGGCGAACCTTTTGGAGACCGAGTGCCCAAACTGCTACCCAAAGCCCACTTATGTGCCTGGCGGGCGTGGCCCATTGGGTGGGCGTGGCCCATTGGGTGGGCATGGCTGTGGTGGTAACGGCAGACTGGGTGGGACTAAAAAGTTCAATCAATCAATTCCAACTTTGCGAGATCTTTTTTTTTCCCCATGAGAAGTTGAAATTGATTGAACTTTTTTTTTTTTGCACACGGCGGCGGAGACCTAAAGCGAAAAGCTTTTAGAAAACCCAGTTGAAGGCCTAGGACTGGGGCGACGGCGTGTGTGCCCAGAGAGAGGGCTCTGCGTGCCACCTGTGGCACGCGTGCCATAGGTTCGCCACCACTGTTTTAGGCTTTTGCAAGATCTGGCAATATAATTTACCTGAAACATCTAATAATATCTGCTATTGTTTAGTCTGACTCCCATAGCAGCCTCTAAAATTATGGTGACTTAGAATACAGAAGAAGAAAGGTTTTTATAGAGGCAAAATAAACCCGCGTTAATAGTAACAGTCAGATCTCATAAAAGTAAGTCTGGAAGATAAGCAAGAAGTTAGGAAGGAAGAATACCATAGATTACAAAAGGTTTAAGCCACACCAAATATATTTTCTTTTTACTGGACTACCCAATGGAAGTTGAAGAAAGCTTAGTTTTGATCTTCTCTCTGTTAGACAGGTAAGAAAGCGTAAGGATATTCCATGATTTGTTCATGTTCACAGGTACTGCTAAGCTTGTAAGCCGCCCTGAGTCTTTGGAGAAGGGCGGGATATAAAAATGGAATTAAAATAAAATTAAATAAATAAAATACTTTCCCTTTTAAGGGACATCAGTGGTACGGGAAATCAGGTTCCTTGAAGGAAGGATGTTAAAAGCTATTATCTCCTCAAACCTGGACTACGTGTAAGGAGTTTTAGACAGACCACGCTTTCCCTGCTGCAAAAAGATTATAACAGGTTCCTTAAAGGCAGAGGAGCCTTGCACGCCAGCCTTTAAAAGGGTTAGCTGAGTGGAAAGATCCACTTCATCTTTGTGAACTGGATCTTTATCAACAGGTAGCACGATATCACAAGATCGAGAATAAATTCGTTGTTCGAAATTTGAGATGTAGTAATTTGCATAAAGGTATAACTGTGATTCCTATTATCATGGAAAAAAGTAAACTAATTCTGTTTTTATTTTATTTTCCTTTTTCTTTCCAGTTCACTTTTTTCACATTTATTTTAATCATTAGCCTGCTTTATTTAATCTTTTTACATATAACTGTGCTTGAAATGTTTAAACTATATTCACACGTTTTGCATTTTTTATCTTCGCTTATTAATAAAAAAAACAATAAAAATATTGGTGGCTATCACAGCTGTTTATTCTCCCCGAGAATGCTCAGAAATATCCTCCCACTGCCCAATCCAAGAGGCACATAAGCTCTTAGACTGGCATGACTGAGGAAGACAGCACACTGATGTTTCCTGGCATTTACTCAGTGCTTTGCAAGTAATCAGAACCTTTCAAATACAATCCCTGAACAAGAATAATCCGGCATGGAACAAGAGCCGTTTGTTGTGATTCAGGGTCAGCCTGTGGGTTCGGCAGTTGGGTCGGACGACTCAGAGGAGGAGGGGGGTGTTGAAGACCTTGCTGAGGGGGTTGAAGATCTTGCTGATGAGAGCCCTCAGCCAGGCCCCTCCCACTTGGTCACCACGGAGACCCAGCTGTGTGAGCCTGACAGCGTGGATGAAGATGACCCACAGCTGGCCCTGTTCAAGGACGCCCGACGCAGGAGGCAGTCAATTAGGAGTAAACAGAGGAAGGCAATGGGGCTCCTCGGAAGGAGGCAGAGAGAAGCCACACCCTGAACTCTATATAAGGGGAATGTGTGGGAGGGCTGGTTTGCTGAAGGCAACCGCTTGGATAGTTCGTGTTTCTTAAAGCTCCTGTTTCTTGGTTCGTGTCTTGTTTGTTTTTGTAGCTATAAATTTGGCAGGCGTAATTCCAGCCTCTTGCCTTCTTGTAAAAGGGGTTGTCCCTGCTTTTTCTGCAGGGCCGGTAGCAGGCTGGTACAGAACACCGTTATCCAATACTGCAAACAGAAAGGCAGAAACAGCTTGCATGCCTGTGTTAAGTCTGGAGCTTCAGGGATGAAGGCAAACGAAATTCAGTCCACGTAAGCCCAATCCATCCAACCGTTTTCTTTTACAACGGATTTTTCCAAATTGGGGTTACTGCGTATAAAGTCCCCTCACCTTGCAATCCCACAAATTGTTGAGCTTTTCAAAATGTTTTGGGGAGAATGTCCCTCTATGACATCATGACCATGCTCCCAGCAGCTCTCGGGCATGGCAAAGATATAGGTAGCCTGCTAGCTGAGAAGGGCGGTCTGCCTCTTTTAGACAATGCATTCTAATCTCCATCACTTAAAGTTGCCAGACTGACAAGACACCTTGCCTCCCCACATCCTGCTGCCTCCCCCTAGATCTTCACGCTTGTTATGGTGTAAAAAGAAAGGTTTCCCCAAGTCCGCTTGTGTCTGACTCTAAGGGACAGTGTTCATCTCTGTTTGCTAGCCAAGGGAGCCAGCGTTGTCCGAAGACGTTTGCATGGTCACGTGGCCAGCGTGACTATATGCCAAGCCACTCGGGGGACCTATTTATCTACTTGCAGTGGCATGCTTTCAAACTGCTAAGTTGGCAGTTTGATCTTCTTCTGTACTTAAGATGCTGTGCTTTGGAGGCGTAACAGAATATACGCAAGCATCTTTTAGCTCTCTTTTGACTGTTGGAAAGAGACGAGGGACTAATACTAGCAGAAGAATTCAAGAGGTACTCAGGCACTGTAACCTTAAAGAAACTCACCAGCAACAAGCCCCCGCCCCGCAATCTTGCCACTCCCAAAACACAATGGCCAGAGACAGATCCAGACCCAGCCAGAGAGGATTCCTACGCTCTTGAACCCTTGTAAACAAAATCCTTTCATGGCCTAGTCCAGCTTTCAACAGCACAGGCCCTTTTGACTACAAATCCCACAATCCCTGATTTTAAGGTGACTGATGGGAGGTGTGGTTAAAAGCTCCCCCTCTGGATATTGCAGAGCAGGGACAGGAAAGCCATGGCCTTCTAGGCGCTGCTGAAAAAAAGAGTAACAGGAGAAGGTCAGGGCTGAGGGATTTTGTGTCTCAATGGTCATCGGATGATCAAAGGCTCCCCAACCCCTTTCTCTAGCGGATCCTTTTAAGCAACATCCCCTTCAGGTCAGCTGGCGGGAGCCTGTAGGCCTCTCTTTAGGGTATAGAAAGATCAGGAAACAATATCCCAGGTGAAGATCTGTGGCAAGCGCCAAGTGTCGCTTCTCCACAGCCGGCTCACAGGCCTGGATGATTACCTTTTCTGATGGGTCTGTAGGCTTCCAGGAAGTAGGGCTTGAGATAGACCTCAAAGAGGTTCCCTGTGATCCCTTCCACGGTGTCATCAATGGGCAGCACGTGGATGCGCTTGCCGTACTTCACATCCGGACAAGGCTGGATGCTGAAAAGCAGAAGTGCTCTCCTTTATTCTCAGGTGTGGAATTTTGCTTCCCGGCCTCAAACAATCCCCCATTTCCAGCCCTTGGTGGGCCAGGTTTGCCCCTGCTGAGGATCTGAGAGGGCAACCATTCCTCTTCTCCTTGCCTTAGGTAGCGCCTCATTTTGGTTAATAAACACAGGTAGTCGAGTTACAAAGGTAACAGAGTCTGCCCATTCCATTCGTAACTCGAGGATTCGTAGGAGTGAATCTCGTACCCTGAATGTGATTTACTCCCAGCTTTCGCCCACGCATTCACTAATTTAATGCCTGGGTGAATGCGCTCCGCTTGTTAAGTGAACATGAGGTATCTCAGGTTGGGGAAGGCCCGGGGGGGGGGGAGGTAGTTATGAAACAGGCCATCTTCAGACCACCCCAGGCCTCCCTTGACCCACTGAAATACCTCATGCTCCCTCCTCTGGGAGGCCAAAATTCTCCCCCCCCCCCCATCCTGCCACACTGGGTCACTTACATTGTGAAGATCTGTCTCCTCTCCAGCCTCTCTGTTTCTTTCTCTGCTCCCAGTAAGAGCAAAGGGAGGCCACCGAGGCCCAGAATGGACCTCCGAAAGCATGTGGCTGCCTCCCCGGCCTCCGTTCTGGGCTTCAGAAGCCTCCTCTAGGCCTCTGAGGCCCAGAACAGACCCCCCCGGAAGCATGTGGCCACCGCCCAGAGACTCCATTCTGGGCCTCAGAAGCCTGGAGGAGGCTCCAAGGCCCAGAATGGGCCTTTGGAGCCCTGGTAAACCATCCCCTGGTGTCCTTTCCGGGCGGCAGCAGCCCGGATAAGAAATCTGATGCTCAGATGCTGAAGCGTCTCCTGGCATCATTTCCGGGTGTTGGAGGCCTTTTCCGGGCTACTTCCGCCCGGAAAGAATGCCAAAAGATGCTTCAGCAGGCTTTGAAGGCCCAATCTGGGCATCAAGAGGCCTTTTCTGGACTGCTGCAGTCCGGAAAGGATGCCAGGAGACGGTTCAGCGGTCTCCAGGGGAGGCTTTTTGCGTGCCTCCGGAGGTCTGTTACAGAGAGAGCACACAAGATCAGTAACGTGAGATCTTGTGCCACTGATCTCGCATGATCTTGCGTTACTTTAGGGCTCTATTCTCTGCGAACACACCAAAGGAAGCAGTGAAACAGCCAAAAAAGCGAAGGATCTCTCGATCTTTGCAATGTGAGTATCCACTAGTGCAGGGGTAGGCAACCTTGGCTCTTTTATGAGTCGTGGACTTCAACTCCCTGAATTCCTGAGCCAGCATGGCTGGCTGAGGAATTCTGGGAGTTGAAGTCCACAACTCATAAAAGAGCCAAGGTTGCCTACCCCTGGCCTAGGGAGACTTGGGGGAGGGGAGGAAGAAGAGACTAGCCCGAGTGAATGTTGCATGCCACTGCAATCGTTCATAAGGGTGAACAACTGCCATGGTGCGGCAACCTTCATAATTTCAGGACTTTTTTGTAAACACCAGGGGGCGCTTATCACGTCACATTCGCTAAGGGAATGGGCCTGGGATCCTGCCAGACGGAACTCCTTAGCAGAAGCAGCAGCCTGCCTCTTGTACTCAGCCTGATGGGATGGGTAGCTGTGATCGGGAAGAGGTGGTCCCTCTGACAGACCGCCTCATACCTTAGGGAGGGGGCATTAAAGGTTAAAACCAGCATCTTGAATTGCACCTGGGAACAAACCAGCATCCAATGCAGCTCTTGGAACAGAGATATGTATGTCATCCTACGGGCACACATCACTCTCTGTGCAGTTCCTCATCCAACTAAGCCAGTGTTACTCAACCTTGGTTACTTTAAGCACAGTGGACTTCAACTCCCACAATTCCCCAGCCAGCTATGCTGTGGGAGTTGAAGTCCACACCGCTTAAAAGTGGCCGCGCTTGAGAAACGCTGCACTGTTTTTCCACAGCAGATTTTGAGGGTATGCATAAAACTGGGGAGGAAGGCGCCCGGCCGGGGGGGGGGGGAAATCTGTCATTGGAATGAAGGTCTTCCTTTGTGAGAAGAATATTGGCTTTCAGCTAATCATCAGTTCAATAACTTTGCAGGGTAAAAATCCATCAATTCCTGGCAACTTCATAGTACATCTTTATGTACTTTTCCTGAAAACAGCGTGGAAGTGGATCTGACACTGCCATTAAAGCTGAGCCATTAAGAACAGATCAATTTACAAGGAAGAGGCACATTTTCCAAAGTCCAGCTGCATTGGTAGTTTACACAAAAATTAGAGCTTCAACAGATGCCTTTGTGTTCATCAGCCTGACAAACTCTTTAAAGCAGGGGTCTTCAAACCTGGCCCTTTTATGACTTGTGGACTTGAAGTCCACAAGTCATAAAAGGGCCAAGTTTGAAGACCCCTGCTTTAAACCCTTAGAATACCCAAGTCCTTCTTGCAGCCTCACCTGATGACGTCTCCTAGGCGCACCCTTAGGTTGTTGCGAACCACTCGGTTCATGCGGATTTTCTCATCCGAGCAGGTGTCATCAGAGAGCACAATGCAGACGGCCTCTCGCCTTTTCTTGCCTTTGAGTAGGACCGTGTCTCCCCTGAACAGCTGCAGTTCATCCATCTTGGCCTGGAAACAATGAGTAGGGAGAGAAAAACAACTACTCAAAACCGGGAAATCTGGGAATGAACTTTGCTTGCTTGAAACTGGATATCCCTTCAACTTACTAGGGCAGGGGTAGGCAACCTTGGCTCTTTTATGACTCGTGGACTTCAACTCCCAGAATTCCTGAGCCAGCATGGCTCAGCTTGGAAACCTCTCCCTTTTCCCTCAGCATGACTGGCTCAGGAATTCTGGGAGTTGAAGTCCATATGTCTAAGGCAAGGGTAGGCAACCTTGGCTTTTATGACTTGTGGACTTCAACTCCCAGAATTCCTGAGCCAGCCATGCTGGAAAGGGAGTGTTTCCAAGCTGAGCCATGCTGGCTCAGGAATTCTGGGAGTTGAAGTCCACAAGTCATAAAAGAGCCAAGGTTGCCTACCTGATCTAGGTCAACCTGACCGATGGGACCCGCTCTAGAGGAGTGGACATTACGCCTTCTTTGGGCATTCTGGCTGCCAATTAGCAAGCTTGTGGTCCCAAGAAATCCTGAACAGGTTAATACAGGTAGTCCTCAACTTATGACCACAACTGAGCCCAAAATGTATGTTGCTAAGTGAGACATTTGTTGAGTTTTGCTCCAGTTTATGACTTTTCTTGCCACAGTTAAGTAAACCACTGCATTTGTTACGTTTGTAATGCAGTTGTCAAGTGAATCTGGTTTTCCCATTGACTTTTGTCAGAAGGTTGCAAAAGGGGATCGCCGTTGACTCCGGGACACTGATATGACCCAGTTGTCAAGGGTCCGAATTTTGATCACGTGACCAGGGGGATGCTGCAACTCTCAGAAATGTGAAAAATGGTCATGTCACTTTTTCCAGTGCCCTTGTAACTTCAAACGGTCACTAAACAAACTGTTGTAAATTGAAGACTACCTATGCAGTTGAAAAGTTGCATTAACTCAACAGAAACAGCAAAAGAGAGACAAGCACCTTTCGTAGGATGGGAATTCATTTCGATCACGCCAGACTACAGAGACAGACTTTCCAAACGTGCATCTATGTTGTATTTTGGTAAGACAGGATTTCGACCATGAAAAACAGCAGTAGCCAAACAACAGAGGCTTGTGGAAATCTTTTAGCTTTTCATGGTGGAGAGAAGAAACTGTTCCAAGGGTCATTCAATGTTTTTAGTCTTTTTAGTGATCGCTGCTGAGAGATGCATGCTGCCCTCCTCTGCAACAGGGAAGAACTCTTACGCTATAACAGGAGTGGGGGGAAAAATACTGCTGCATGGACCAATTGCAAGGAGGCAAATTTTTGTTGAGAAAGGAACAGAGAACAGGGGAGCAGCTTATCAATAAAGCTCCCCCACAAACAGCTTGGAGAAGCAGGCTCGCTTCCTTCTGGGAAAATGTCCATTCATCTGCTAACTAGCTCCACTCTATTATGCAGCACACACACCTGCGACAGTGACACCACACTGTTGTCCTCATTGATTGCTTCATCAACAATTAACCGATTGGGCCGGTTCTTCTGCTTCAGAATTGCAGTTGATAAGTCATCAGCTTTGGAACTGTAAACAGAGAAAAGAGTTGCTGGTCACTTTAGAAACAGAGCCACACCCCATTCTATTTTTCATTCACGTGCTATTGCTTTTACTCTTAAACAAGCACGTCATATTAATACAACACAAAGACTAAAAGTATTTTAATAGGCTCTTCAATTGGGTTTCTGCTAAGCGGTTATTGATCAGAAGCGTTCACGAATCACTTACTACAGGACTAGCAATTTTGCTACGAGGAAAAAAAAGTGTTTGCAGCAGCCTTTTGCAGCAAACTTTTATTTAATTCTCAATATGAGAATTTCTGGCCAGTTTCAAACACGGGCAAACCTTTTTCCTTTAAGCCTCTCAGTTCACTGAAGCCTTAAGAAAGAAGTTACATCATTATTTTAATCTGTATATTGTATCTCTTTTTTAATTTGCCCTGTAAACCGCCCTGAGTCCTTCGGGAAAAGGGCGGTATATAAATCGAATAAAATAAATAAATAAATAAATTAAAAAGAAACCATTTCTAGAATTTCCAAAAGGCATTTCAGGCTAGCTTATGTCAGAACTCTGTACAGCCCTTCCTACCCCTTATCCTTGTTTGCAGTTCTCACAGAGAGGGCGCTCGGGTATCACCAGACCAAGGAAGGACGACACTTTCATTTACCTACGTGGACAATTTTCAAAACTTCTTAAAGAATGTGACTCATAAAGAGCCTAACTTTTGCTCTGGAAGTGAAAGTGCAACTCCACTGGTGCACAGTGCTCCCTAGCAACCCAACTCCTGAGCAGGAGTTTGCATCCAGCTACAATCTTTGCCCTCACAAAAAGGGATTACTTTGTGCCTTCCAACTGTAGGCACAGAAACTTCAAGAACCAATTTAAGGCCGACAACTTGAGGATGATGGGCCTTCTTCTGAGGGCATGTCCTCTCTTCTGGCACATGTCCCATCAAGCATTACTCCACTTGTCTGTCCCAAAGGTGCTTTTCCCAAAAGGACTTTCCCAAAAGGACTTTCTTGGGGTTTCCCCCCCCCCACCTTTGAAAACGTTTCGCTTCTCATCCTATAAGCAGCTTCTCGGATGAGAAGCAAAACATTTTCAAAGGGAAATCACCAAGAAAGTCCAGTTGCCTTTTGGGAAAAAACACCTTTGGGATAACCATGACCTGGACAATGGAGAATCTCCATAGACATTTACTCCACCTGCAGATTCCGGGATGCTGAATTTCGAACAGCTTCTGTAAAGTCTCCTTCAACCACCTGAGTAAGATTAAAGACTACAGACCCAGTCAAGGTGGAGTCCAGGAGGAGGACAGAGGGAAGATCCCAAGGGAAGGAAGTTCAGCCCCTCAATCACTATTTGCTCCAATGAGATTGGCTGGCTGGCTGGGTGGGTGGGTGGGTTTACTGAAAAGGGTCTCTTGCAATTCTTTCATAGCCAGAAACAACAACAGGCTATTCTGAAAACCCACTACATTCCTTATACAAACTTGTTACTTTATCTTCAAGAAGCTGAAATACTACTACACCTTTTTACATATTTCTTCTGAAGTGTTTGATCTGATTTCTAATAACACCAGTCACAAGGAAAAGAAACAGTAATTAAAACAGTATTTTAGTCCACTCAGATGACAGGCAAAAAGCTCGTGAAGTGAGCATATCCAAACTGACTAGGTATCTTTGGATTAAAATTTGGTTTGGATTAAAATTTGGTGGAACATGCAGAAGATTTTTAAGAAAAAGACAAAGATTTTTACCACAATTGTTTTTGTTGGGTATTATCACTGATTGTACTATTATAGAAACTAAATTGATGCTGAATTTAATAACAGCTGCAAGACTTTTGGTAGCGCAATACTGGAAGAAGGAGGACCTACCTACTATTGAAGAATGGACTTTGAAAGTTTCGAACTTGGCAGAAATGGCTAAAATCTCGGCATATGTGAAAGATCACTCGCAACAGAGATATATAGTGGAATGGAGAAGATGGATTGATTATATTCAGAACAAATATGGGACTACAAACTATCATTTAGCATTTGAATAGTTATTAGTTATTGTAATTAGAGGCTATATTATTTTTCTTTTCTATGGTTAAGGAGAGTTAAAGTGCGATAGGGTTTAAAGAGTATTTATAGTAATTAGAATATTTTAGAGTAAGATTGTATGATGTAATACCCTGTATTCGGCTCTGGGAAGTCGGGGGGGGGGGGTGTGTTGGGATGGGAGGGATGGGGAGGGGTAGATGTTTCAAAAATGTATTTTAAACCTTTTCAATTAAAAACAAACAAACTGACTAGGTATCGTGGTTTGCAGCTTCTGTGTTATCTGACTCACTGTCTCCAGGGCAATAGGTAAGTAAGAAGGTAAAAATGCTGAGGATACGAGTCCCTCAAATTCAGCCAGCTGAGCCAAACTAGACTGCCAAACTAGAGTCCTATGGAAGAGATGTTGACTGCATCAAAACATCCGCCAAATTGAGGTAATAAAACAGAAATAAAGCAGATGCAGGAAGGACACTGTGAGAATCAATACAGCCCTTTTCCGACTTGCCCAAACCCAAGGCCATCTTAATTTCCCAATCCTTTAAGGGCCCCTGGCAAGCAGCAGAAAAGCTGTTACCGTCATTCAAACCCTGATGACACAGCAGTAAGTGACCAGGTTAGAGGGATTTGTTGACTTGGAAGCTGCTCAGAAAGCTGTTCCTGGAGCCCCCAGGGCAGTTACTAGCTGGATAAAATAGAAGGCAGAATCCCCAGGGGAGGGGAGGGGGGGGCAGAAAGCGCCTGATTCAAGGGGCCGGCTGCGCTTGCTCAGCTAACATGGCAAGAAAGCTTTTGCTAATAAAAGGAAATAAAAGGCCCTTCAAGCTGGGCTTTTCTCTAAGGCAGGTGATGCTGACACAAGAGGATTCTTTGGGTTGTCTGCTTACTATTAAATCATAGACAGAAAAGACTTTCTGTGCATTTATTCTGAGCCTCTGAGAACATAATGCATAATAAACCTCAGGAGACGAGTGAAGAGCTAACTTTTTTCCAAGGATGAGCCCTCCATCCTATATAATGATATTAAATACCTGCTGACAGCTATCTTCCTTCCATGGGATCCTTGGGCTTGACCTCGGGCTCAATCCTGAGCTACAAATATCCCCTCCCATCCGTATCTTCCTTCCCTAATTTCAAGTTTTTCCATTTTATTTATTTTTAATGAAACTTGTTGAGCAGGCTCTGACTTTTTACGTGATGTCAGTCTGCCAGATTATACCTTCTCTGTCAAATGAGCATCTGGAGCGCTTGGCACCAGAAAGGCATTTACAGTACAGATTAGCAAAGCAGTTTCAGGGGCATAAACCCATTTGGGCCTGCGAGACAGCCTCTATAAACAGACCTGGCATTAAGCAGCCATGCAGAAGAGGCAAGATTTCTATGGAGTCAGAAATGAAAGACAGAAGTTAAGTTTTCATCGGGGAAAGTTCTCAACCCCACCGAGGTGTGAGGTGATACTGCATAAAGTTGGCTTGTGAAAGACTCCGTCCCTGCCCTCTCCACTCACAACTGGGAAAGCTTGAAGGCCGACAGAGTCTGGGCAGACAACCAGACAAAAGCATTCAACTGCCAGACTAACACCTGCCTGGGCTCTCCCCCACTGCAGCACCTGCTTCAGCTGTAATTTCAAAGGTGAGATTCTTCTGACTACATAAGCAGCCAAGGACAGCCCTTGAGATAATTAAGTGGGCTGTCCCTGCCCACAAACCCAAGGAGCTCTGGGAGAGGAAGCAGACAAAATGCCTAGAGAGATGATGACACCAGAAGCCATGGGGCACAGTGGTTAGGATGTAGTATTGCAGGCTAGCTCACTGCCAGGAGTTCAATCCTGACTGGCTCAATTGTGACTCAGCCTTCCATCCTTCCAGGGCTGGTAAAATAAGGACCAGATTGTTGGGGGCACCATGCCGACTCTGTAAACCACAGGGGTCTTCAACCTTGGCAACTTTAAAACTTGTGGATCTCTCTCTCCCCCTCCCCCTCTCTTTGTGGCTTTGAAACACAAGGCTGAAAGCCCTGCGACTGAGCTGTTGTGAGGCATCTGGTAGATCCTATCACTTGCATCTTGTCAGAGCTGGAGGCCAGCTGAGCAACCTCTGCTGAGAGGATCTTGCTTAGTTACCTAAGATCAGTTTGGATCTTGAGGAACTGGACTAATAGTCCAAACTATTAATGCTGCCACCTATGAACTTGAATCCTGTCCTACCTGGTCTGTAAAAGTTGCCAGGGAGGTGACAGGAAGTTGATTTGCATAGTTCCAGCAAGGGGTATTCCCTTCTCCAGAGGTAATCACACAACCTACCTGTTTTAGGCAATTATTGCATACTCCCAGTCTTGCCTTAACTTAAACTTGCTTGCAAAGTGTTTGGCCAATAGAGAATCCTAAAGGAAAAGTATCAGTTGGGATTCAGACACAGGCACGGGAGACACAATGCACTAGGCATCCTAGGAGATAACCTGTGGTGGGATGAGAATAGAGGGATATGACACCCTTGGTCTTGCAATATATTTTGGTAGCTTGTCCCAAAGGTGCTTTTCCAAAAAAGCAAGTGGACCTTCTTGATTTTTTTTTCTTGAAAATGTTTTAATTTCTCATCCAAAAAGTTCTTGGAAAAAGCACCTTTGGGACAACCATAACCTGGATGATGGCAAATCTCCACAGACATCTTTGGGAGAGTTGAACCTGGCATAGCAATTGGTGGTCATGGCCAGCACGATTTTTACACAAATACGTACATCTTGTGCCAACTGTGAATCGTAAAACTTTTCTGGACAGCCATTCAACCCCTCATCACTTCATGGCTCAACTACTGCGATTCACTCTACATGGAATGGCTCTTGTGACTTTTAAAGCAAACTGTATTTTGAGAAATATGCCTTCCTGTTTAGATTGATATGTGAGGGAGACAGTGGCCTCCACATCTCCCAATTCTAAACCATATAGCACTCTAAAAGTAATGCAATGTTCTCTATACCCGGCTTGTGTTATCAAATTACCTATTGATTGTGATTCCACATTAGTTTCTGAATAATCTTCAACAGCAGCTCAGTGAAGAATTCACTGCCACAATTGAGACATGATGGGCCATTTTAGCCAGGTCCCACTTCTCAAGGAATAAGATGGAGCTGGCCCACCAAAGACGGCCAAAAGCATTTGGTGTCAAGAGTCAAGGTCTGTGAAAAGTCCCTAAATTACAAATGTGGGCTTTCAAAGGGAAAGCCACTCACTCCAGACCAGTCAGGTCTCAACTGCTGACTCATCAGCTCCACTGATCAAGCCATGTCAGGATTCCATCTTAGCTGATGCCCCTCTCATTGCTATCTGTATGTTTTTCAACTCTGACAACTGTAAGCATTCCCCACCATGTTTGCTGCCAAATTCTGGGAGTCCCCACATTTTAGAACTGCAGGGGTTGAGAAACACTGCTCTGGTCCGTGGCTCAGAACTTTAACAGCTTCCATGGGATGCAACTGAAAAGAACCATAGAAATGGGTGATGGTTGCTGACTGATGGAACTCCACCAATACTAAATCACCTTCCCCAGCAGTTTCAAAAGAAAACTGAACAGCCTGTGTCTTACAGAAGAGAATTCTGCAGCTTTTTGTGAGTTACTGGCCACAGGCTATGTAGACATCCCATAGTCCTAGCTACCGAGATTTGTCTTTAGGAAGGCCCAAAACTATCTGTTATACTTCTAATCTTTGCAAGGGATAATGGCCAAATGGTATCCAAACCTGCTGAGCCATCCAACAGAACCACAACAAACACACCCCAATCACTGTCCAAGCATAGACCACTTACTAAATTGGGGGAAAAAATGGTCTTAATCTCAAGACTGGGAGACACTCAGGACACACAAGGATGACTGCAGCTACTTTTAAAAAGTAGTTTTTATAATAGTGTCCAGAGATCTCAAGAGAGAAGGAATCATTCTGCCAAGAGATCAAAAAGAAACAACGGGGAGAGATACCCCCTGCCTATTTTCTAACTGTAGCAATTCACCTAAGCAACTAGGAATATTTCTGTCTAAAAACTGAAGAATGACTAAAAGGGATCTAGGCTTACTCAGGTAACAAGCAAAGACAACTTCTTTAACAAATGTCTTAATGCCACTTACCTTAAATAGAAGAGAACCTGTCCAAATGAGGCATTTACAATTTCCATTGTATGCTTGGCTAGTCCTTTTCTAGCAACTTCCACAAGCCAAGATGGACAAGAATCAAAGCAACTTCTTCCTCTAAGCACCCACATTTTCAAGTCCAAATTCATGGAGGAAAACCAACCCTCTGCTAATTCAATCAAGTCAAGAAAACACACTTCAATGGAAGAGAATGCACCTAGCTCAGGGTTGAACTGTGGAATCCTGGTGCCCTGGAACTAAACTCAATCCGTATAAATAAGCTTGCCAAAGTGCAGAGAGTCCCAAGGGCTTCCAAAACACACTTCTGACCCAAATCAGTAGAGGTAAAAGCCCCCGTTTTTAGCTTTGAGGCCTGAGCAGAGCATCTTATCTTTCTAATCGCCCAAACCAAGTACACCCAGTGGGGTGGCACTTTATGCAGGCAGGGAAGACAAAGCAGAGAGAGAGAGAGTGGGTGTCTGTTGTCTTCTCACTCATTCATCTAATCATCGGCTGAAATACAGCACTGCCCTAAACCAGGGGTAGGCAACCTCGGCTCTTTTATGACTCATGGACTTCAACTCCCAGAATTCCTGAGTCAGCTACGCTGACTCAGGAATTCTGGGAGTTGAAGTCCATGAGTCATAAAAGAGCCGAGGTTGCCTACCCCTGCCCTAAACCAACCCTGGAACTCCCTGCCGTGATTGTGCAGGTTGTGGAATTCTGGGAATTGAAGTCCTTTCTCTGGCCGGCCTCGGGGTGGGGGCAGGAAGGAACCACCACACAGTCTCTGGAGTCCCGAAGGCGTTTCCCCCCCCCACCCCCCACCCCAAGAGGCACCTGGACTTTTCTTTTCCTTTGAAGTCGTTTCGCTTCTCATCCGAGGGGCTTCTTCAGTTCTCGAAGTTCTTGAAGTGAAGAAGCCCCTTGGATGAGAAGCAAAATGTCTGAAAGGAAAAAAGAAAAACGTTCAGGTGTCTCTTGGGGGGAGGGGGGGGGACGGACGGAAGCGCCTTTTGAGGCAACCATGAAATCTCCCGGGGCCACCCGAGGGATGGCTGGGGCAGGAAGCCCCGGCTCTCCTCGCCAAATCTACCAGGGGGTCCACGCGGCCCACTCCAGGAGGCTTTGGAGGGTTCCCCAAATAAGCCCGGCTGAGCCCAGCCCGGCCACCGGCCTAGTCACGCCGCTTCCCCGCCGGGTGGGGAGGCCCCCAGAGGGCCCCCGGCGCCGGCAGGGCAGGCAAGGAGGGAGGCCTCGCCGGCGCCCCCCGCCCCGACCGGGCCCTCCAAACTCCCCTCCCCGAGGGCCTTCCTTGCGGGGAGGGGGCCTACCCCAGTGCCCCCTCTCGGCTCCCCACAGCGAGGCGTGTCTCCCGGCCTCCAAGCCGGCCCCGAGGACGCCGCGGCCAACCGGCCCGGACGCCGCATGCCGGGCCTCGCCAGGCCGTTCCGGCCGCGGCTGGGAGAAGCGCCGCGGCCGGCAGACAAAGGCGCCGCGGCGGTTCGCTCGATAGCCTGGGCAGGGAGACCAGCGCCGCGGAGCCAACGTCGCCGGCCGCAGCTCTTCTCCTGCCGGCGCGGAGACAAGGGAAGGCCGGGCGGGCCGGAGAGACACGGGGTGGGGGTGGGGGCAGCGACGGTGGCTGTTGGTGGGGTCGGGTCGAGGCACTTACTCGGGTCCCGAGGCCATGGCGGCGGGCGGCGATGTGGGCTGGCGCGGTGGCGGCGAGGGTCACTTCGGCTCTGCCTGCTCCGCGCTGGGTTTTTCCCCTCAGCGATCAGCGCCGACTCATCGGGGGTGACGCTCCGCCCGGCGCGCTAGGCCGCACTCTGCCTAGCAACAGGTGGCGCGGCGACCAATCCGAAAAATAGAGACGGCCACGCTCGGCCAATCGCAGCCCCGAGCTGAAACGGCTTTCCGCCCTCCGCTAAAGACGAAGCGGGCTGCTCCAAGAAGGCAGAACCGCCCGGCGACCGGACGGACCAATCAGAAAAATCGGCCGACGTCCGAGGCGGAGCCTGGAAGATTTCAGGCGAAAGGCCAACACGAAGGCCCTTTCCGGCTAGCTACGCAACGCTGATTGCGGGGGGGGGGGGGGGGTAGGTCGAAAGAATTCGCAGCCAATCGAAAAACGGAGAGATTGATTGACACGACGTCACTCTTATGGAAATAAGCCCCTTGCGCCAGCGTGGGATGAGCCGGGCCGTGGACGACCCCGGAAGTAGTCCGCCGGCGTGGCATCATGACGCTGGGGAATTGGAAACTTGTTTCTAAGCATGTGCTGCTGGGGGGATGGGCTTTGTAGTCGCTCGCGTCTGAAGGCTGCCCGGGTGGCGGCAGATCCGGTGGTGGGGCAGCCGTGGGAATCGCTGTCGCGGGTGGGCCGTGGAGCCAGGCGCCGCCTTCTGTTCGTTCCTGAGCTGAATGAAAGTTCCTCGTGACACATTAACGGGCGCCTAGTGCCCCTAACCCAGGGGTAGGCAACCTTGTCTCTTTTATGACTCGTGGACTTCAACTCCCAGAATTCCTGAGCCAGCATAGCTGGCTCAGGAATTCTGGGAGTTGAAGTCCACGAGTCATAAAAGAGACAAGGTTGCCTACCCCTGCCCTAACCCAATATTTCTCAATCTGGGCCATTTTAAGATGGGTGTATTGGAAAAAGAATATATTTTTCCCCCCAAGAAACTGTAGAAGGGCATGCTAACCCTTGGAAGAATACACTGTATATATTCCTAATCTCATAGATTCTGTTTAAACATGGAAATTGTACGGATCAGAGGCCCCTGCTAGGCTCAAAGCCAGTTTTAACTATAATTAGTTGGCATGACGGTTGATTCAGAGACAGCCCTCAGGAACTAATAACTTGTTGTTGTTAGTTGCGAAGTCGTGTCCGACCCATCGTGACCCTATGGACAATGTTCCTCCAGGCCTTCCTGTCCTCTACCATCTTCTGGAGTTCATCTAAGCTCACACCTACTGCTTCAGTGACTCCATCCAGCCACCTCATTCTCTGTCGTCCCATTCTTCTATTGCCCTCAATCTTCCCCAGCATGAGGCTCTTCTCCAGTGAGTCCTTCCTTCTCATTAGGTGGCCAAAGGATTTGAGTTTTAGCTTCAGGATCTGGCCTTCTAAAGAGCAGTCAGGGTTGATCTCCTCTAATAACTATAAAAGGTAATTTGTAAAGAAGGGTAGGGAGTGATAGAATTTGAGGAACGGGAGATGTAATCAGGAGTGGAATAATGTGTTCACTTTAGGCGCTTCGGATAGGTTGTGATGGTTTGAGTACTCAGCTAATGAGGAAAAGATGGGAAGTAAATTTGCCACGGTGATGGGTATAAAGAAAGCATATAGATTTAAGGTGTGCCCACTGTACCTGCGAGCATGTGATACACCCTCTTTGCAAAGTAGTAAAAATAAAATACCATTGTTTTCTTTTGGAAGTTTTGGCTGGTGATTGTTTATTCCAAATTAGACAATGAATTCTGGGAATTGAAGTCCACCCACCTTAAAATGGCCCAGGTGGAGAAACACTGCATTCTGGTCTCAGGGTCTTGAACAGCCAAGGCTAAATGTTACCTTATAATCATTGTCAGCAGGTCTTAAAGCTGCCAAGTTTGGACTCCAGTTCCCAATTCTCTCTGTTGCCTCTAATTTAAATGCCAAGTCACAGGGATTGAGGAGAAAGGCAGAAATGCAACATCTGGATGTGGGCAGAGAGAGGGGAATGTCTGCTTTTCCTCTAAGAGTCTTTTGCTTTGCCGGCTGCCTGGAATTCCCCTGCAAATCATTTCACCAGCCAAGATGACAACCGAATCCTTTCAGTTTCTATTCTCTCCCTTCTCTGGGGCTTTTGCTCAAGCAAAAGTCAGACTACACGAAATGAAAAAGCGTGGTTTGGGCCAACCCGTGAAAGAATGGACGTGGCTGCACCACCTTTTTTTTTAACATACACATACAGGGAGCAAGTGGTGAGAGAGGAGGGGAAGGGCCTCTGCCCCTCACCTGGCCTGCTGCAGGTTAAATGGATCTCTTGAGCTTCTGAACAGCAGCAGAGACAGAGTTGGGGGTTAACTAGCCTCTCAGGCATCTCTCCCATCTTTTCTCCTTCGAATACGATGAACATCGGCACTGAGAACTGGCTTCTGCATACAAGTCGGCTTTTCAGAGAGAGATGGGTGGCATACAAAGAATACCAATTGTGCAACAAATACGAGGAATCCTCAACTTATGACCACAATTAAGCCCACGTTTTCTGTTGCTAAGCAAGACAGCTGTTAAGTAAATTTACCCCACCGTACAATCTTGCTCGCCACCGTTGTTAAGTGAATCACTGCAGCCGGTAAGTTGATATCAGGGTTGTTAAGTGAATCTGGCTTCCCCATTGACCTTACATGTCAGAAGGTCGCAGAAGGGGATCACGTGACCCTGGGATGGTGGAACCGTCGTAAGTATGAACCAGTTGCCCAATGGCTGAATTTTGATCATGTGACCATTTGGATACTGCAATGGTTTTAAGTATGAAAAATGATTAAGTGCCGTTGTAACTTTAAATCACTCAATGAACAGCTGCAAGTTGAACACACTCTGTAAGGAGCACTCTTCTTTTACAACAGGAAATTGCTACTTATCGGGTATTCTTTTAGCACAGTGGGGAGCAGATCCTTTAACAAGGGCTGCTTCTGAGTTCAAATCTCCAGCAAAGACTCCCCTAAGCAATCCCTATCAGGTGGCCCTCCAGAACCGTCCTGAAAGTTATACCACTATTCAAGGGGAACAGCTTTTCTAATATTTACAGCAGGGGTCTTCAAACTTGGCTCTTTTATGACTTGTGGACTTCAACTTCCAGAATTCCTCAGCCAGTGTGCCTGGCTGAGGAATTCTGGGAGTTAGTCCACAAGTCATAAAAGGGCCAAGTTTGAAAACCCCCGATTTTCAGAATCGTAAAATTTAAAGAAATCTTGTTGTCAAATCCAGTACACAAATTCATTAAGACAGCATCCCCCTCCAGATGACCATCAACCTTCGCACTCAGCAAAGTCCAGATTTCTTCCATGGTCACTTTTAAAATGGGATTTACGGAGGCCTGAAAAACTCCACTAGAGGGTTAGGTTAATATCTGCGCCAGATAAGTGGGTAGAGAAGAAAAAGTCCATTAAGCACCTTTAGGAATGAGCCTTTCTGGAGGAAGATCAGCTTGGATTCTGCAGAAGAAAATCTTGCTTCATCAACCATGGGGAATGGAGTCAGCCCTCTGGAGGTTGCCTTTTTGGCATGCCAAAAGGCATTTGAAGACATTGCCCACCGTCAGAGGCTCCCAAGAAAGTTGAGCAGCCTCGGAATAAGCTTTATTGTGGTCTTACAAAAAAAAGACCAAACAGAACAATAGGTAAATCACCCTGGCTTAGAACTGATTCTGCTTTTGAGGCCAGACTACTGTGTTTCCCCGAAAATAAGGCTTATCCTGAAAATAAGCCCTAGCTTGATTTTTACCTGTGCCTAAGACCTACCCGCCCCCCCAAATAAGCCCTAGTTAAGACCCCGCTCACTCCATTGCACTGTCTGGTTGTACAAGCTGAGGCAAGGCGCATGCGTAAAAATCAAGTTGCTGCCCCACGGGTCCTGCACCCGATTACCTCAGGACTGCTGCAGCCAGGCCTCCCACACCCTGACACCTGCCTTGCCTCGCAGCAGCAACACCAACAGCCCCATCCAGGAGCCTGCATGGCCACCGCTGGCCCACTTCTTCTGTGGCCGCTTGCCACCGTTCGGCGCATCAGCCTCGGCTTCCGTTTTGCCAACAGAGGCCTTCAAGAGCTCCGTTCTGGGCTGCAGAGGCCTTTCCTGGCGAGGCCAGGGCGACGCACGTGAGCTGCAGCGAGCAGCCAAAGAAGGCCCGGCGGTGGCCACGTGGGTTCCTGGTGGACAGAATTGTTAGTGCCGCTGCCGCAAGGCAAACCAGTGGAAAAGACATCCCCCACCCCAAAAAAAGACCTGATGTCTCTTTTGGAGGCAAAAATATATATAAGACTGGGTCTTATTTTCTGGGAAACACAGTATCAAGAGGCAGTAAAGGAACCAGGAGTCAAGAAAAACGTGGCAGATCAGTTCTTGATAGAACAACAACGGTTGCGGTATCTCAGGTTGATGTGATCACCATCTGCGGGCTTTCCAACTGGCTTCCAACAAGCAAATTTAATGGGGGAAGCTGGATTCACTTAACGATGTGGTTCACTTAAGAACTGCAGTGATTCACTTAACCATGATAAAAAGATGTCATAAAAGTGGATGAGATTCACTTCACAACTGTCTTGCTTAGCAATGCAAATTTTGGTCCAATTGTGGTCGTAGGTCGAGGACTACCTGTATGTGGGAAAAAAAAGTTTGCCACTTCTTCCTTCTCACCAGGTGGGCTTGGCTGTTGGCCCTTCCCTGCCATCCCGTTTTTCCCCCCCCACCCCCCTACTTCCCAGTTAACCCAGTTTTTTCCCCCTATTTCCCAGTTTACTTCCCAGTTTACCAGGGACTCCTGGCAATTTTTCATGGAAGTATTAGCCAAGCACAATCCTCAGCTTTTCCAAGATTAATTAGTTGCTGCCATCTGGTGTTTGCCAGTCACTGCTTAGACAAAAAGAGAACGAGGAGACGTGATCAAGCTGTGAAAATTACACATCATGTATTGTATACAGAAAGGGGATAGGGAGAAGGAATCAGGTGGTATCTGAAAAAATAAATTAGGGCAAATAAAAAAAAAAGTACTTCTATACACATCATTCCCATTTTGACCTGGTGGTCACTGACTTGGATGAGTGTAATGGTTAAACCAGGGGTAGGCAACCTTGGCTCTTTTATGACTGATGGGACTTCAACTCCCAGAATTCCTCAGCTAGCCATGCTGAGGGGAAAGGGAGAGGTTCAGGAATTCTGGGAGTTGAAGTCCACCAGTCATAAAAGAGCCAAGGTTGCCTACCCCTGGGTTAAACAAATCATGGAAGCCTATCAAGACCACTAATTTGGAAGACTTCACTGTTGTTTCCCCATATAGGGGGAGAGGCACGGAGAGAAAAATACTGGTCAGGTAGATCTTGGCTTGATGTAAGGACTGCATGCACAGTACTTACATTCCATTCATCATTCAGTTCTTGAGAGGAGAAATCTGGGAATTTGACTCTTAATTTTTCAGCAAATATTGGGTTATCTAACGGTTCCTATTACCACTAGAACAATCTTGGAAGGTGACTTAGAAAGGAAACATTTGCATCCTATGCCTGGGTGAAGGGGGCTACAGTCAGGTCCCCAAATGGCCTAATTTGGTTCTTAACTCCTTTTAACCTTAACCAAACGATCTCAGGAGGGTACTTCCATACTCAGGAATCTTCTTTCTTTGCGGTGCATCCCAAAGTCTTGCTTTGTCTGCTACTTTAGAACAGGGCTCTCCAAACTTGGTAACTTTTAAGTCTTGTGGACTTCGACTCCCAGAATTCCCCAGCCAGCATGCACTGGCTGGGGAATTCTGGGAGTCAAAGTCCGCAATTCTTAAAAGTTGCCAGGTTTGGAGACCCCTGCTTTAGAACCACTCAATTTTGCTCGATGTCCACATTTCAATAGGTCTCATCCCAACAGGACGCCTATTTGAAGTTCTTCCTGGTCTTTATCCAGACTCTGGAAATGGATGCAGAAGCTCTGGAAACCGAGACTATTCCTCTGAACTGCCGCCCACTGAGGATCCCCCATTCTCCTCCATTACGAAGGGGAGCCGCGTTCTCCGTGCCTGGGTCTCTTCTCCACTTCCCACCGAGTGTGAAGCCCTCCTGAGTCACACCAGCCAGCTCCACGAGCCAGAGCTCCTGGGCAGATATTTATGTGGGAGCCATTAAGAAAGGTCACCCCTCCCACTCCCCTGCCCCCTCCCCCCCCCCCGAGAACTCAAAACAGAACGTGTCGTCTTCTTCCCACAAACTCCGGAGAAGCCCTTTCGAAAGGGAGAGAAGCAGCTGAGACGAAGGCTGGCAAGGGGAGAGAAGCCACCGCAATACTAAAGCACCTGGCCATTTCCCCCAAGGTAGCTTTTTATATCCTTGGCAAAGGATTCCTTGTGAGGAAACGCCATCTGTTTCACGCACGATCCCAGGTACAGGGGGAAAGATCTGGAACACAAAAAGGAGGGGCGGGAGGAAGAACGAAAGGAGCAGGAGGTTGCGATGAGCAAAGATGGAAGCTCAGCCTGCCCCCTCTCCTCCCCACCCCCACCCCCCCAGCCTTCTGCTGCACAAACCGCAAGGCCAAAGCCGGAGAGGAGGGAAGGAAAGTTCCCTCTTCAGGTCAGCTGCACTTCTGCAGCTGTTTATGCCCAGAATTACACAAGCACCAACTGGCAGCCAGAAACACTTCACGAAAACACCTTCATTTCGCAAGCACAGTTTCAACTGGGAAACTGTTACCATCTCAGATCAAGCCAAATTCAACAATGCTAGGGAATTCCTTGAAGCTTGCCCTCCCAACGACATCACCCATCGACAGGGATCCAGGGATAAACCTTGTTTACATGCCATTTAAAAGATACATTCAAACTTCTAGGAAGAAAATCAACGGCCCCGGCAGACAGGCCCTCCAACAGCTGCCACTCAAGATACACTGGAAACAGGCAATAAACCCTAACCAAGGCACCACACCATCCCCAAACCCGGCAGGGCAAGCTACTCTACATAAACAGCCAGCAAATCCTCCTCTGCCTTGCACTGAGGATGTTACCAAGTCTGGTCATGAAACGTCTGCAGGAAAACAACCAAGCTCAAAGAACCCAACGGTTCAACCTTTAGCTACAGAAATTCAGGGAAGGCAGCACCAGGAATTTCCAGAAAGGGTTAGGAGTTTGGTGGAGTGGGGAAGGAGCTGGCCTAGAAACCGGGAGACGGTGAGTTTTAGTGTCTGCCTTGGGCATGAAAGGCAGCTGGGTGACTTTGGGCCAGACCCCCTCTCTCAGCCCAACTACCTCACAGGGTCGTTGCCGTGGGGAAAATAGGAGGAAGGAGTATGATGGATGTTTGCTGCCCTGAGTTGCCTATATATATACATAGGCACAATAAAAATAAATCTAATAATAAAGTTCTTTTTTAGTTTTTTTTTTCCTTGTCTGGGTCACCAGACAGAGCAGCAGAAAACCCCAGTAGAAAGGAAGTGTTTGTTGTGCGTATTCGTAGCCAGGAAGCAGAACTAGACCCAAACTGAATGCCGTTAAGGTGGGTGAGAGAGAGAGAGAGAGAGAGAGAGAGACTGGATGGAACCTTCATAGACTGAGTTTACCTAGAGGGACAAACCCAAAGGACACACACCTTCCTGTGTTTTCCTCCATCAGGCCAGATTCTGATGGGAGCTTAGGCCAGTGTGCAACCACCTCCTGCTTCCGGTCAAGTTTCCAAAGGGTGTGCAATAAGTACAAGGTAGACGTGCAGCTGTCTGTAAGACAAAAAGGAAGAGATTGTAGCTTCCGGTGGCGACGCGACGCCGAAGACAGCCGTTTTCGGGCTGCCCGCTCCGCAGCTGTGTTTTTCCATCGTAAACAGCGCCGATCAGCTGTTTAGATGGATTTGAAGCCCCCTCCTCGGGAGAAGAGGAGGGGGTGAGGCCCCAGGTAGGGGTTGAGCTCTCCGGGGCCGCCTGAGCTTAGAGTTTGGGCGGCTGAAGGATTGAGCCCCCCCGAAGCCTGGGTTGCTCCGAGCTGCGCAGCGCCCCTGCTCCGGGATTTATGGAGCAGAGCCAGGCGTTAGCAACCACCCCTGCCAAAAGGAAATACTTTTGATTATCAAGATGCAGGCAGAGCGGTACAGGAGGTCAAGGTGATGTGGACTCTTATCTTTACTCTCTAGCTCAATGGATTTTATAGCTTTAAAGTGAAAGTGCGTAATAAGTGAAAGTGGGGGAAGATGGCGGCTAAAACTTCTAAAGCTCTTCGGAGTGCGGGGTCTTCCCTGGTGCAACAGACCTCATTGCAAGCTTTGCTTCCTCCTGCACCTCCTCCGGCATTGACGCTTAAGGATTTACAAGATGCTCTTGGAAAGCATTCACAATTGATGTCTGACATGATGGATGAAAAGCTGAAAAAGTTGGAGGAGAAACTGGAGAAGAAGATGGAAGAGAAGTTTAGAGCAATGAGGGTGGACATGTTGTCTATGATTGAATCTGTAGCTGAATGTGTGCAACAGCTGGATGAAAAAGTGAAGGATCTCAGTCAAAAGAACTCTATATTAGAAGCAAAGGTATCAGAAAATGAAAATATAAGGGATAAAATGGACGGAGAATTGAGCCTTGCTCAGTATCATCAGATGCAGTATGCTATTAGAATCAGGGGTTTAAAGGAGAACTGTAAAGAAGATTTAAAGCAGCTGATCTCTGAGGCTCTGGAAGGGGTATTGGGCCAGCCAGCATCTGAAATTGAGGGAAATATGGACAAAATCTTTCGTGTAAATTCATGGATTGCAAGACAAAGGAAGTTACCCAGAGATGTGGTGGTCTATTTTACAAAGAGAGTAATTAGAGATGAAGTTATTCAAGCTGCTTATGATACTAAACTGGTAGTGGCTGAGCAAGAAGTCTTGGTTTTAAAAGAGATTCCTCCGAAGATTTTAAGGAGAAGGAAAGATTTTGCATTTTTAGTACAGGAACTTAAGAAATGTGATATTAAGTTTAGATGGGAGATTCCAGTTGGACTGGTGGTGACGCATGAAGGTAAAAGACATCGTCTGGTTACTGTGGCCCAGGCACGTGATTTTTATAGCAATGTGTTAAAAGCAACCCCCCTATCATTTTTGCAAGCTGTTAAGGGATACGGCGGGGGAAAGCTTCAAGATGTTGCAGATAGACAGATAGAGGACAATGGTGTTGGAGGGGATCAAGATACAGTTTCATCGGATGTTGCAGGAGGCCAGAGGAAGACGCGTGCCGCCCTAAGAAGAGCGAGACGAGAGCAAGAGCAAGACCAGCAGATAGTTATGGAATCTCCAAAGTGTATTTACAGTGAAGATGTGGGAGGGGCGCGGTCCAAAGAAGTTTTGGGGGTCATGACAGACGTGCTCCAAAAGTTTTGGGGCGTTAAGATTGCTGATTAAATTTTTAAATTAGTATCTTAATGGATTAAATTTATCATAGAGGAGAAAGAAAGTTTTTTTTTAATATTTAACACAATTTAAGATGGATGTTATTTGCTTGTTAGAAAAGTATATTAGGATTATGGACTAAAAGTATGTGTTGAACTAAGAATGGGTATGCAAGCTCCTAATTAACAACAAGTTGTCTTACAGACTGCTTAACCCTTTTTTTTTTAACTCTTTTTATTTGAACTCAAGGATGACTTGGAACTGCGAGACATTTGGTGTGATACATGCAAGAATTATTTTTGATTATGGTTTAGTTTGGTTGGAGATTATTAAGGTTAATAGATAGGCGCTTTTGGCGCGTAACTGAGAATTTGTTTATTTTTTTTTCTTTGAAATTAATATGAATAAGGACTGGGATTAAGAAAATCTATTTTGAGTAAAGCTCTTTTCTGTTTTTCTCTTTTTCTTTTTTACTTTATTTGTAATATCAATATTGTTTGTATTCATTTTACATGAGCTAGAGGGAGATAGAACTAATAGTTTATTGCTGATAACATAGGGGTGCTTATGTTTGTTTTTTGATTTTATACCCTGTATTTAGCTCTGGGAAGTCGGGGGGGGGGGGAGGAGGGAATGGGGGGAAGGGATAGGGAGGGTTGGGTGGGGGTGGGGGAGGGGGGGATTAAAGTCAAAATGTATTGTAAAACTTTTTAAATAAAAAAAAAAGGAAGAGATTGTAGGAGAAGGGATGGCAGAACCTGGGGTGGAGTGAAAAGAGGAATCAGCCTAGATGTCAGATTCTGGCATGATGTCATGGTTCCGATAAATGAGACAATTCAAACAAATTGCAGGCATATTATTTATTTAAAAAGTCTAAGTAATGAAATGAAACATTGGCACTCATGGAGGGATGCCAGAATCTGAAATCTCCTCCCCCCAAAACCCATCATAACACACACACAATCCCCGCCCTTATCTACACGTCATAAATCACATTATCCAATTAGTTTTACATATGAGTTTTCACTTCCCATTCTGTACGCGGGCTTTTCCAATCTTCTCACAACATCCGGGTAGATGTCCCCCCGCCCCCCCAAAATGAAGCAATTAAAGTAACAGGCTGTCTCTTATGTTGTCAGTGCAAAAACATGTCAATGTTTGCAGCATTGACACTAGAATCCCTACATGGCCATAAGCAGGCTACCCTTGAATTCTGTTGATCCAAGAAGATTCCTGTGAATAGGCATCAATAGCAATAAATCAGTTTAATTGGATTCCGTGCCTGACCAGAGATGTGATCACAACTGACCTCTTGGGTATCAGCTTCCTCTCAACCAAATGCTTACCTTGTCCATGGTCTTTGCCACTTTCCCTGTCACGCACCCAGATTCTGTGGCCTTTGCCAAGTCCCCCTGGCACACACAGAAATGCCAGTTCAATAGACTCTGACCTTTCAGAGCAGGAATTTCATGCTGAAGGTACCTGGAGAGACCTGCAGGCTGTACTGAAAATCCATCAAGGCTTCTTTAAACTTCCCCAGCTCCAGAAACTGGATCCCTCTTCCCGTCAGGGCCAGGAGTCTGATTTGGGGAAGCTGCTCTGCCTCAGGTATCTGCTCTGTCTTCTCCCTTTCTGATTCAGCTCTGCAGCTGCCTGGCAAGAGAAAGAATGCCAACAATCCTTGCCCATGAACCAAATCAAGGCCAATTCTTCCATTTTTCAGGGACAGCCAGCTGCCAAATAAACCCACGCCAGGGCAAAGTTGGCAAAAGGGAACTCCTTGCCGGAGGGAAAAGGACAGGAAGCAGAGACCTCTCAACTGCCTTGTAGACCCCCCCCTTTTTTTCTCTTTGAGGAAGTTCAGCACTAGGTAAATTGCGCCCTGCACCTTGTGTGAAGGAACCAGCTGATGGCCGGTCTCCAAACCTGAAGAACTGACATCCCTCACTGAAATAAAGAGAAGACTCAGGGAATTAAGTTGTTTGCTTTAGATTCTGTGCCACCCGGGGTCGTGATGGTGACGTACAAAAAAGGAAATGTAAATGCATGGCCTGCAGATAGGCCAGTCTGAAGTGATCCTGGGAAGATCCCAAAGGGAACCATCATGAAGACAAAGTGGTAATTTTCAGAAGTCAGCAGGGTTGTCAGTTTTGATTGTGCACTTCTCAGGTAGACTGTCATGGTTCCGACTAATGAAACACTTTAAAGAATCTTCAGGCATTGTTTACTCTAAAAAGTCTATAATAATGAGAACAAAACCTCGGCAGGGCATGGATGGATGCCAAAATCTGAATTCCCCTCCAGCACCTAATATCTGGCACAGTTTCCTCCTCCAAATTAGCAATCATAAATCACATTCTCCAATCAGTTTGTTAGGCAAAGCTCATTTCTTATCTTATTAAAAACAACCGGAGTAGCATTCTCCTCCTCCCAGCTTCATCTAATTCTCAGAGCAAAACAATTTAAAGGAAAAGGCTGCCTCTTATGTTGTCAAAGCAAAAACATCCAATGTTTGCGTTGACAGAGATTGCACAGGCATAACGGAGCTTGACTTTTTGTTTGAGAAAGACTGTCCATCAATAGCTCATCACATTGGAGAAGGGCAGCTCATCAGGTGAGGAACCACTCATGCCTCCCTCTGGGCTTCAAAAGTTTAATAATTTAGTTGGAGGAGGAGAGGTTCGACAAATCTGCAATTAACACAAAATTAGGGAGGATAGCTAGTATCTGGAATGCAGAAATAAAATTCAAGGCCAGGTTACCAGATTAGAACAAGATTCCACAAACTTTATAAACTGGGAATTGTTTTTAATCACTCCCTCCTTGACCTATTCCTCTGCTACTTTACATATGTACAAAGAAGACGAATGGATTTTTAAAAAACATTTTAAGGATTTGTACAACTAATTTGGTTGGAGGCTCCACAGAAAAGCTTTCTTCTTCCTCTCTAACCAGAAAGGTAGAAAAACTGTGGCTCTAGGGCAGGGGTCTTCAAACTCGGCCCTTTTATGACTCATGGACTTCAACTCCCAGAATTCCTCAGCCAGTGTGCCTGGCTGAGGAATTCTGGGAGTTGAAGTCCATGAGTCATAAAAGGGCCGAGTTTGAAGACCTCTGCTCTAGGGGTTTTTTGTTTGCTTGTTTTTATTTATACAATTATTTATAGACCAGCCAGCTCCCAAAGGATTAGTGTTTATAAAGGTAAAGGTAAAGGTTCCCCCACACATGCGTGCTAGTCGTTTCCGACTCTAGGGGCCGGTGCTCATCTCCGTTTCAAAGCTGAAGAGCCAGCGCTTGTCTGAGGACGTCTCCGTGGTCATGTGGCTGGCATGACTAGACGCCAAAGGTGCACGGAACACTGTTACCTTCCCACCGTCGTGGTCCCTATTTTTCTACTTGCATTTTTACGTGCTTTCAAACTGCTAGGTTGGCAGAAGCTGGGACGAGTAACAGGCGCTCACTCTGCTACACGGCACTCGGGATTTGACCCGCCAAACTGCCGACCTTCTGATCGACAAGCTCAGCGTCCTAACCCACTGAGCCACCCACTGTACAATACAAATACAGCAATTAAAAACCTCCAACAATCTGACTAGCTAGTTAATACAGCCCAATGCTATCAGCACCGAAACCCTCTGCAGAATGAAAAGGGTTTCAAGGTTGTCCTAAAAAAACGTTTGGGAGTATTATCTGGGGAGGCAGGTACCTCAAAGGCAAAGCCAGCCACCCAAAAGGGGAAAGGGAGAGAACTGATTTCTGCTTTGGTCACATACCACATACCACATCCAAATTATATTTAAGAAGATTCCAGAGAATTGGAACAGGTTCACAGAAAGGCAACCAAATTTAGGAGAATTGAAATAAACCCATGAAGAGAGACTAAAGGAAATAGGCACACTTGATTTTGAGAAGACTTTTAGAACAATTAATCAGTGGAACAACCTGCCTCCAGAAGCTGTGAATGCTCCAACAGTGGAAGTCTTTAAGAAGAGATTGGACAGCCATTTGTCTGAAATGGTATAGGGTTTCCTGCCTGAGCAGGGGGTTGGACTAGATGACCTCCAAGGTCCCTTCCATCATCATCATCATCATCATCATCATCATCATCATATTATTATTATTATTATTATTATTATTATTATTATTATTATTATTATTATTATCATCATCATTATCATTATATGACAAGACGGAGAAGGGATATGCCGACTCCCTTCAAACACAGGTGGTCCTCATTTAACAACCACCTGTTCAGTGACTATTCAAAGTTACAATTAGGACTGGTAGTTATGACCAGTCCTCAGAGTTCCAGCTGCCAGTGTTCCTATGTTGATGTGATTGTGATTCAGCACTCTGTTTGTGAATACAACTTTGCCATGAAGCATAGTCACACGTTGATTGTGATTCCTGACATTCCCCACTGGCTTCCCGGCAAGAAATCAGAAGTCAACCATGTGAAATTCTCATTCAACGATGGTAACTGGAACGGTTATTGCTAAGCAGTGTGATCACATAACATCACACTGGCAATTCCGATCTCAATTGCTGTCATAAACTAAGAATTATTTATACATGGAAAAGTATCAGAAACGAAGGCCAAGACATTTCCTTGGTCTTCCCAGAGTGCACAACACAGAGGATGGATTTAAGTGACAAGAAGGCAAATTCCAAATCAGTGGTGGGGAAAACCCCCTCTAACAGCAGTTCAGTAACAGAACCAGAAATGGAAGACTGTCCATTACTGGGTGGACCCAAATTTGGACTCTTACACTGAGTGGTATTCGTGTATGTGTACGCATGGATCACCTAAATCAATCCCTTCAATCCTGTGATTCAGGTGAAGACCCTGTCCCCTGGAAAGGGCCTGCTGGAACTCAAGAAACCAAGTCAAGGAGGCAGAAAGCAGGCAATGAATACCTCTGGCCATACCTGTGCTGACCAAATGGACTCTCAGGAGATCATTAAGACACCTGTTGGAGAAGGATTGAGGTGCCGTTATTTCTGTGCTGCCAGAAGAATCCAGCCCCATATAGGGACAGAAAAACCTATTTTACTGATAAAGCCCTATTCTGCTACTTTGAAAGAGGGCTAAGAGTTTTCTTTTGCTACAGTGAGACGATGGATGGATTTCTTACCTCTCCTTTCGGAAACAGTTTCTACCTTTCAGAGATTCCAAAGGAGGCTAGAGGTTGGAAGGAAACCTTTGCTATTTCTCTGACTCTCGGCCACAAATAGTGCAAGCAGGGCAAGTAGAATCAAATGGAGGAAATCACATTCAAAATGTGGAGAATATCCAAAATATTGTATACAACTCTATTCCTCCTCAGGGGACTGTTCCTGACTCCACAAAATGAGGTTGGTGTACCCCATCAGCCTCTCCCCTCTAGCCAATACCCAGCTGTAACAGTGCAGAAGGGAGAGACAAACCAGTCAATGATCCTGACTTGGATCAGGATCCACTCGGATTTCAGTTACCTGCTAAAGCTGTTTATGGCTTCCTTGGTTTCTCTCAGCCGGGCTCTTGCCCAGCCCTGGATCAAGTGGGCAGCTGCTTGCCAAAGGACACAGCGCAGGCTCTCTCTCTGCTCTTCCAGGACAGCAGCAGGAGATTTTGCCAAGGAGGACCTCTCCGCCCCTATGCCCTTCTCTTCAGAACTCGGGTCCAGCACAATGCGCAGCCTAGCCGGGATTAGCCTGCTTACATGGGAGACCACCTCTTCGCACACCATGATGGCTTCCTGGTGCCTGGCTGCCTCCTCCAGAGCAGAGGCCGCTTCCAGGAAGACCTCTGGAATTCTGGGCACGGCCAGCTCACTGCAGAGAGACACCTGGAAAAAAGAAAAAGAACCCCATCCCACCCACGGCAAATGAGTCCTGCTCCAGGAAACAATATTCACAGATGAGAGCGGAGATAATCACCTCCTCCCGAATTCAACCTTGGTGCAACAAATCCAGCCCAGCACCCTGAATGGAAGATCTTTTGGGATTGCAGCAAATAAAATGAAGGTCCAGTACTTGTTTTAACCCAAAGCTCAGCAGCAGGATTCATTTTTGCACCCACCTTCTGTCCACAACCATAGGTGGCTTTTCTTTGTCTCTACTCTTTTTAATACAGAACATACACGAGGGCACCAGAATCCCTGGGAAAGGGAGAGTTCAGTGGTCACAGAGACCACATTTTAAATATCTCTGCACTTGTGAAGAAAAAAATTCAGGAGTCCGATGGCCCTTTTCTAACTTGTCCTTGACTTATGACAGGTCACTTAGCGATCATTCAAAGTTATGAAGGACCTACCTTGGGGTAGCTATGATCCAGAGTTCCAACGGTCACACACAACCCACATGGTCACGTGACTCCACTTCAGCTGCTCTGCAGCCAGGGCCCTTTTATGGTTATTCTAGCATCACATGGTCATGCAACTGCATTTTATGATGGGTTTGGCTGAAAACAGGCATTGACTCCTGGTTTTCAGCAAACCGTGCCCGTGGCGAACCACTCATTTGCTTATCTACTGTGGTGTTCACTTAATGACCACTTGCATAAAATCATCCTGCTTATACAACGACCATGATTGGCACGCTCCATTATAGTTGTAACTTGAGGATTATCTGTAGGCATACTTTATTAAAAGGCATCAATTGTAGTTTGTGAGAACGTGTGCCTTTTCATAAAACATGTTAGTCGGGAAAAGGCTCCACCAAACTATCATGGCTCCCCTCCTGCAACCCCTCCACCTGAGAGAGAAACTGAAGGTCACCGGGTGTGGGGGGGTAGTCACTGGAGTTGCATTAACACACTCAAGCAAATATAACCCAATGAGCTGCAACCTACCTGGGGAAGAGGTCCTTCCTGAAAGAGAGCCAGAAGGTCCAGGTAATGTTCTGCAGCCTCTGTTACCCTGCAGGAGACACCCCCCCCAATCAGGAAACATCATCCATCTCCGTGGCCTGCTGTCCTATCAGCCCAGGGACACCCGCCCTCCTCAGGCACGGACTGTGAGCCAGGAACAGTTTCCCGCCACTGGGCTCTCGCTGGGTTGTTGTTTTTCCAGGCCTCTGGGATTTGGAAAGAAAAGGCTTCTCTTGAGAAAGTGGGGCCAACGCTTTCAGCCCAGCCCCAGGGGTCTGGGAGGAAGGAGGCCCCCACCTCTCCGCCTGCAAACATCTCTCGGCCAGCATGTATTTCACTCCTGATGGGCAGCTTGGGGCAAGGAAAGCAGCCGGATGGCATCCGCTGGTGAGGAGCTCTGTTCGGATAAGAAAATGGAGGTTGTGGGGCTCCAGGGATACCTCTGGAGGACTCTCCAGAGCCTGGGAAGAGAAGAAAGAGGGTGAAGGAAAAATGTCGGATCCTGTAATGAACTTGGGCCCTGCTCAGGTTCAGTAGTACTATGTTACTGAGCCCCGGGCATGTTCCTACTACCCTTCCCATTTTATCAGACTTATTAGAATCTGTTATTTCCCAATCTTGACCCCTTGAAGATCTGTGGGCTTCAACTCCCAGAAAAACTGGCTGGGGAATTCTGGGAGTTGAAGTCCATGCATGTTCAAGGGACCAAGGTTGGGAAACACCGTATTAGAAGAATGCAACGTGCATCATTGAATCTGACAGATCCCAGGCAGCTTACAGCATTACAATAATAAAACACCCTGCTAGCATTTGCTATGGCCTTTTCCCTCTTCCCAGACTGACAGAAAGGAGAGTGGCGCAATCGGTCCCCCTCTTCCCTGGGGAGGGAAGGCGGAGAGGCCATCGCTGGGTCATCCTCTTGAGACCCACCTGACAAAGCAGCAGCAGAGCTTCCAGTTCTGCCTCTGTGAGCCCCAGTTGGTGGTACACGAGAGCAGCTTGGTACAAGGCTGGCAGGAAGGCGGAGTCCATCTCCAGGGCTTGCTTCAGATGGTGCAGCGCTGTGTGTGGCTTGCCCTGGAGATCCAAAAGAGGGAGAGAATTGAGGACCTGCTTCTCACCGTAGAGCGTCTACACCAGTTGGGTTCACACAACACATTAAGCTGGAATAAAACAAGGCTCGGCAGTTGTGTCTCGGTGTTTTGAGGGAGCTGTTTGGAGCCGAAAGGATTTCTGGGAGGTTGCAACAAACTGTTCTGAACTCAGTCAAGCCATCCTTGCTTGGATGGTCCACAGGTTGTTCCATAGGAGGGGAACTTCAGTAAAGAACACCCACCAATGGGGACCCTCCTATCATAAATGGGATATTCAGCAGTTGCTCCCCCTCCTTATCCTATTTTGTAATCCAAAGACTGGAGTGATAAGCTGGCTGGGAAGGACCAATGCACAGAGAAGTCAGTCAGGTTACATAACCAAGGATTCCTGGGTCTCTGTAGAAACATTCCAAAAACCAGGAACAAGTTGGAAGAACTGGAATTGCTAACGAGGGGAGGCCAATACAAATAGTCCTCGACTTACGACAGTTTGTTTAGTGACCGCTTGAAGTTACAATGGCACTGAAAAATGTCATTTAAAAAGTGATTTTTTTGGTCACGTGAACAAAATTCCAATGCTTGGCAACTGACTCATACTTATGACGGTTACAGTGTCCCAGGGTCACGTGATTCCCTTTGGCGCCCTTCTGACAAGCAAAGTCAAAGGGGAAGCCACATTCACTCAGCAACCCTGTTCCTAACTTAACAACTGCAGTGATTCACTTAACAACTGGGGCAAGAAACGTCATAAAATGGAGCCAAACTCACTTAAGAACTGTCTCACTTAGCCACAAAAATTTTGGGCTCAATTGTGAGGACAGGAGGAAGGCACCGTATGTCAGAAAAGGTCATATATTGTATTGGGATATAGGAATTGGAGCAGGAGAACATCTGGATAAGAATAGAAGGGAGGAGGACAATATTGTTGTGGATGCAATACAAACCACCAGGCTAAGGAGAGGATCAGGAAAATGACTTTCCAGATTAAATCACACTGAACTGAGACACAGCAATAAAGGAATTGCTGAACCACCCAGATATTTGCAAAGTTCCAACAATTCCTCAGTGGTCTGGTTAGCCGTTTCAATTTGCAGAAAGATGTTGAAAAGACCTGGAGATCAGCATTCCTTGATCTCTTCCTTGACTGGCAGGGAAGATCTAGTGGAAAAATTAAGAGCAATGGGAACCCTCCATCTATTATGATTCGGGATTCTACAGAAACGCACACCAGCTACAACATTCACTAGAACACATAGATCAATGAAAGGCAGATGCACCGTGAATTTCTCAAATGTAAGATCTCGGAAATACAAGCACAAACCATTCTCTTTTTTTATTAAAAAGTTTTACAGTACATTTTATTTTTAACAAAACAAAACCCCTTCCAACCCCTCCCCTCTCCCCAACCCTTTCACTTTCAAACTCCGCAAAGTCCATTGAGTTAAAGATCATAAATTCACTTTCACCTGGATCTCCTGTGTCACTCTGCCTGCGTCCAAGTTCTCAAAGGTTCTTTCTTGCTGGCAGGGATGGTTGCGGATGCCCTGCTCTGCTCCAAAAAGCCCGGAGCAGAGGCGCCCCGCAGTCCGGAGCAAACTTAGGCTTCGGGGGGGCTCAATCCTTCAGCCGCCAAAACGTTTAGTTCTGGCAGCCCCGGAGAGCTCTACCCCTACCTGGGCGCTCACCCCCTCCTCTTCTCCCGAGGAGGGGGCTTCCGAGCCGCCAAAACAGCTGATCGGCGCTGTTTTCGGCGGCTCTACGGAGCCGGCGGGGCTGACAGCCAGAATGGCTGCCTGCGGTGACGCCTTGCCACCCGGAAGATGCACAAACCATTCTGATTAGAATAAAAAGGGGCTGCTTAGGCAACTGCCAGATATGTGCAGCAAAGACCTAAGAAAACTAAGACTTGACATGTATGAAGATGTAATCACCAAAAAGCCACATTGGCAAGAAGCTCTTATTTGCAGAAAGAAAGCCAGAAAGGCTAAAGCATAAAGGCAACTGAAGGTTGTGAGAAAAGCTAAAAGCAACCTAAAAGATTTACGGGGATGACAATAAAAACGAAAGAAAAAAAAGAGAGAGAAGAGAAGGGTGGTGGAAGGTTAGCAGAGATAGGAAGAGGAGGACTAAGTTCTCGTATACTCCTTGCTTTTATCTTCTCCCAAAGGAGAACTGCGTTCAAACGAATCCAACAACTGCCACAATTTGGGACTGGCAACCCAAGGACAGAAAGAGACATTTAGAGTAGCAGGCTACCGTGAACTGGACTAATTATATTCGAGAGTCCTGAAGAAGCCTGCAATCTGAGGAGATTTGAGAATGACCTTGAGAGACAGGAGGAAGAACTGGCAAGCATTTCAAAACACCAGCCTCTCTAGACACCAAAAAAGAGGAAATAAATTACTTTCAATCTTGCGAGATTCTGTTTAATGTAATCCTATGGCAAAGGCAGTGCTGGTTGTGCTTCTTGTCTGGATTACTTCAAAGGCCTCACACTGTGGGTACAAACCTGGAGCCCTGGTTGTGGCATACAGCACCAGTTCAGGGGAAATGCTGCCCTCTTTTCAGAAAGGAAGAAAAGACCTGGATATTCGCTTCAACAATCCTAAGCAAAACTCTGGAGCAGATTATTTAGGAGTTTGTGGGCATTTAGAAAAACCAAAGCATGACCTGACAGCAGCCATCAAGAACATTTATCACGCCAAACCACACTGATCTCCTTTCTTCACTAGTGGCCACGTGGACATAGTGCAACTTCAGCAAAGCATTTGACAAAATTCTACCAGAAAAAAGGGCAAAATGTGATTCCCATTAAATGCAGAGTTAATGGGACAGTTATAGCCAGCAAGGGTTATATTTCATAATGGTAAGAGTTATGAAAGTGGAAAGAGAAGTCAAGTACTATATTTACATGGTTTGATTTTAAGTCCTGTACAGGTAATCCTTGACTTAGAGCAGTTCATTTAGTGACTGTTCAAAGCTACAATGGCACTGAAAGGGACTTATGACCATTTTTCACACTTACGACCGTTGCAGCCTCCCCATAATCACATGATCAAAATTCAGATGCTTGGCAACTAACTCATTTTTGTTGACGGTTGCGGTATCCCAGGGTCACATTATCCCCTTTTGTGACCTTCTGACAAGCAAAGTCCACGGGGAAGACGAATTCACTTAACAACCATGTGACAAACTTAAGAACTGCAGCGATTCACTTAACCACTGTGGCAAGAAAGGTGATAAAATGGGACAAAATTCACTTAGCAACTGTCTCGCTTAGCAACAGAAATTTTGGGCTCAATTGTGGCCGTACGTCAAAGACTATCTGTACTTTTCCAGATATGTATGCATTACTTGGGAAAATGGGAAGAAGCTGGTAATGGTAAAAACTGGCAATGTGAACTTCAACGTAAACCAAGTTCTAGCCCTCGACAGGATAAATCAGGGTCGTGATGCAGGCGGATTATGTGCCATCAAGTCACTGCCAGCTCTTAATGATCACATAGTTTTTCTTCATAATAATCTGCCTCCTCCAAACTGGTCTTTCAACAGCTCACCCTTCATTGCAGTAACTGAGCGCGTCCCCCGAGTGCTGCTTCTCGTTCCCCCCATGTTTCCAAGCAACAGAGCAGTGGCTCTGCATTATGAGGAAGAGGATCTGATTGGCCATCAGGAAACTATCCCAACTCCAGCAGCTATTGGGCAGCATCACAAATTGCTTTCTTTTATTGGAAATTATCTTGGACGGGCCTCTGTCAGGGACACTGTACAACAAATTTTTGCACTAGTTGGTTTCCAAAGTCCCTTCCCATTCTTATATTTGATGATTCAAGGTTCTGGTTATGGTCTTTAAGTCCCTACATGGCATGGGTCCGGAGTACCTCGGGGACCACCTGCTGCCGGCGTCAACTTCCCTCCGCCCTGTGCGTTCCCACAGAGAGGGCCTCCTCAGGGTGCCTCCGGTCAGAGAATGTCGGCTGGCGGCCCCCAGGGGGAGGGCCTTCTCTGTGGGCGCTCCGGCTTTATGGAACCAGCTGCCGGTCGAGCTCCGGATGGCACCGGACCTTCGCTCCTTCCGACGCCTAGATCTGGCCTGATGGGGGAGGTTAGGGTTTTTAATGGGTTTTTATATTGTTACTGTTTTATCTGGGCGACTATTTAATTCTCTTTTTAATTTTTGTATTCTCTATTTATATGTGCCCTGTTCACCGCCCTGAGTCCCTTGGGAGAAGGGCGGTATACAAATTTAATGAAATGAAATGAAATGATTCTCTGGCCTAGATTTTTTTTCATTTTATCCACATTCCTTAGAACACATAATGTTCCCTTACTAGTTTCCCGTAGCAGCTTCCCATTAAGGTGAAGATCTGGGCAAGGACCCGCTTAGAACATAGCCCAGACACAGCCGCTTGGAGGAAGACAAGGGCATGGTGGGGGTTGTCAGCTTCCAGCTCCTGAACACCTGGAATAGGCAAACAGGCATCAAAAAGTCTAATTTGATTCAGTTTAATGTGTATGTTGCTGCATGCTGAGATCTCTGTGCCAGTTATCTAAAGAGAACTACAGATAGTTCCTTGACTTACAACCTTTCATTTAGTGGTGACCTCTTGAAATTACAACAGCACTGAAAAAAGTGAGTTATGACCGTCTTTCACACTTACAACAGTTGCAGCATCCCCATGGTCCCATGATCAAAATTCGGACACTTGGCAACTGACTAGTATTTATGACTGGCTGCAGTGTCCTGGGGTCACGTGATCCCCATTTGCGACCTTCTGAGAAGCAAAGTCCACGGGGAAGCCAGATTCACTGTAACAAGTGTGTTACTAACTTAACAACTGCAAAGGCTCATTTGACAATTGTGACAAGCAAGGTCATAAAATGTGGCAAAGGTCATTTAACAAATGTTTTGTTTAGCAACAGAAATTTTGGAATCAATGGTGGTCACAAGTGGAGGGCTGTCTCTGAAATTACAGAAGTGTTACTGGCAAAAGGAACAGAAGGGCAAAGGTGAAAGTTCAAAGGATCATAAAGCCTGCAGAGAATAGAGGATCTCACATTTACCTTGCAAGAAAGCAGCTGAAGTCCACAGAGTCTCTTTCAAATTTGTGGTGGTTTGCACCACCAGGGGGTCAGACTCTCCCATTTCAAGGGGGTGCCACATCTGCAGCAGTGAAAGGAGCTCACTGTCACAACCAACACAAGAAGGGTCTGGGATCTAAAAAGGAAACAACAAAGAATTCCAAGAGTGCCTGAATAGAGGAAGACCAGCCAACCCCTCCCAAGCTGTGAAGATGGTCAGAGAGAGAGAGAGAGAGCAACGCCTATCACGATATAATCAATTCGCTGAATCTAATGGGTGGAACTAGGGAAGCATTGAACAGGATCCTCATTACTTTTGTTGTCCTTCTTGATACCCACTTCTGTCTGCTGTTCTGCCTCCTCCTACTTAGGCTGCTAGGGGAAAAAAGATCTGCTTTTACCAGAGGTTTGAGCTGACTGTTTGTCAAGGGATTTAATATCAGGCCAAGACTCATAAAGGCTGCAGAACAATAACAGTTTATAACAGTTATCCATGCCCCTCCCCATCACAGAGAAGGCCCTGTGGTATTCGGACTTGGCCTGTGGCCATCTTTTAATGCTGGACTCCAAGGCATTTTTCTCAGCAATTCACCAGGACCTGATTAGCTGCTACTCTAGTGTAAAGCTCCCACTTATCCCGGCTTTCCTCAGGGAAGAGACAGCCAGGGTCGCAGCCCCAACACAACCTTCTCCTTCTCTTCCTCACCTGGCCACCGTTAAGGTGCAGCAGGAGGTCCCGGGCTCTCTCCAGCTGGTGGCTGGCCAACCACGCCGCCGCCTGCAGACCCGCCAGGTGCTGCAAGGGGGCCCGGAGCTCCTCGGGCACGGCCTGCTGGAGGACCCTTGTCCAGAGTTCCCCGCAATCGAGACCCTCCTCGGGCGCAGCGAAAGCTTCCAACACTGGCGGGAGGGAAGGAAGGAAAGAAGGAAGGAAGGAAGGAAGGAAGGAAGGAAGGAAGGAAGGAAGGAAGGAAGGAGGGGGCCGTTGGCCGGGTCTCCCTTCCAGACCAAGAGCCCCCTCCCCACCCGCTTCTTACCTCGCCGGAGTCCCCGCTCGATCCAAGCCGAGGCGCGCTGGGGGCCGCCGCCGGGCAGTCGCATCTCGAAGGGCAGGGCGTTGCAGAGGACGGCCAGCTCCAAGGAAAGGCTCAGGAGGACGGCGGGCAGCCCTGCGGAGGGGGGGGCGCACACCCGAAAGCTGAGGAGGGAAAGGGGAAGGAGGGGGGTCCCGGGGAAGCCCCCCCGCCCCCCAGGCAGCCCCCGCCCTCTCGGTGAGACCCCGCCCACCGCCTGTTCGCTACCTTGAATCTTCCTCAGCAATTCCGCAAACTGCTGACTGGGAGCCGGGCCGGGAGGGGGCGCCGCCTGTAACGGAAGCACCAGAGGTTAGTCCCACTAGGCCAGGGGTAGGCAACCTCGGCTCTTTTATGACTCATGGACTTCAACTCCCAGAATTCTGACTCAGCTGAATTCTGGGAGTTGAAGTCCATGAGTCATAAAAGAGCCGAGGTTGCCTACCCCTGCACTAGGCCAAGGGTAGGCAACCTTGGCTCTTTTATGACTGGTGGACTTCAACTCCCAGAATTCCCGAGCCAGCCACGCTGAGGGGAAAGGGAGAGGTTTCCAAGCTGAGCCATGCCGGCTCAGGAATTCTGGGAGTTGAAGTCCACAAGTCATGAAGGGGGCCATAGTTCCTCCAGACTGGCTCAGGAATTCTGGGAGTTGAAGTCCACGAGTCATAAAAGAGCCAAGGTTGCCTACCCCTGGCCTAGGCCGCTTTATGATTCGTGGACTTCAACTCCCAGAATTCCTGAGCCAGCCACGCTGAGGGGAAAGGGAGAGGTTTCCAAGCTGAGCCTAGGCCGAGCGCACCCCGCACCCCTCCCTCTCCCTCTTTCTCTCTCGGCCGCGCACCCTCCGCCAGCGCCGGGCCAGCCGGTCGTTCTCATCCCGCCACGAGGCCCAGCATCCGTCGCCGCCGCCGCCGCCCGCCATCCCATACGCTAGGGCGCACGCTCCTACCGCGCCGCCCGATTGGCCGGGACGCTTCCGTTGCCGAGGCAACACCGACCGGCGGCAAACTCGAGTCCTGCAGGGGAGCCAATGGGCGGGCCCGCGCACGAGGCCTCAGCCAATCAGCAGCGCTCGCTGGCCACGTGCATTTCCTCCTGGCTGAAGAGGCAGAAAAAGGGGACCTGGCTTTCCCTGGTGACGGCATCGGCCCCACCACCTCCCCTTTTACTCGAGGTTGACGGGCAGGTCCTAAAGCCGACCTTTACTATGTTTATCTCCTAAATCAGGGGTCGCCGCACTTGGTAACTTTAAGACTTGTGGACTTCAAATCCCAGAATTCCCCAGCCAGCATTATATTTCATAGCTGGCCGGGGAATTCTGGGCATTGAAGTCCATAAGTCTTAAAGTTCCCAATCGTAGAGGCTCCTGTCCTAAGTTTATCTTTCAAGAATTCACTGGAGACCTCCTTTGAAAAGCTCGATTCTTTTGCACTCTTAGGGAGCAGCAGGTTTAATTCATCCAAATGTTGAAGGTAGCAGCAAAATGCTGGTCGGTTGCAAAAACGCCTTATTTGGGGGCTGAAAATGCACTTTTGCAGAGTCAGGCTGCCCAGTGAGGCTCCGGGCTCTGCCCAAACAGCCTCTGTGGTTTAAAGCAGGGGTCCTCAACCTTGGCAACTTTTAAGAGTTGTGGACTTCAACTCTCAGAATTCCTCAGTCAGCTTGCTGGCTGAGGATTTCTGGGAGTTGAAGTCCACAAGTTGCCAAGGTTGAGGACCCCTGCTTTAAAACACTCAGGGATTAGGAGGCCCTAATGACAAGGGACGCGGTGGCTCAGTGGGTTAGGACGCTGAGCTTGTCGATCAGAAGGTCGGCAGTTTGGCGGGTTGAATCCCAAGTGCCGCGTAACAGAGTGAGCGCCTATTGGGGGCAATTTGTAATAATGCCGCTTGGGGGGATGTATGAAAGCCCTAATAAGCAGGCATATACATAGAATGAAGGCTACTGCTAAGCTTCTAAGTCGGAGAATGGCGGGATATAAATGGGATTAAAATAAAAAAAAATATTACTCGTCCCAGCTTCTGCCAACCTAGCAGTTCGAAAGCATGTAAAAATGCAGGTAGAAAAATAGGGACCACTCCGGTGGGAAGGTAACAGCGTTCCGTGCGCCTTTGGCGTCTAGTCATGCCAGCCACATGACCACGGAGACGTCCTCGGACAAGCGCTGGCTCTTCGGCTTTGAAATGGAGATGAGCACCGGCCCCTAGAGTCGGAAACGACTAGCACGCATGTGCGGGGGAACCTTTACCTTTACCTTTTTAATGAAAAGAGGCATGGCGACCACTGCAGGGCTGATGTTTAGCCATCTAATGAGCCACTCTAGAGAAATATGTTAACTGTAAAAATGTCTGCTTTCTGAACCATTATGCTCGTCTGTGGCTCATACATCCTGTAATCACACACACACACACACACACACACACACACACACACACACAGACCAATTATTTAGACTAGGAATATACCTGGCCTTTTCTGTAAGCTAAGAAGGAAATCATTTCAAGCGCACAATATCATGCGGAGGCAGTTTCTGGAATTTGCAGTCCATTTACTTCCTTGTGCTCATCCGTTCAATTTCAAAATTCTAAATCCCCTCTCGTGACTTCTAGCATCCTTTTTGTGACAGCCATCAAAAAAGATCTTGGGTAAAGCCTCTGGTGAGCTGCCCTGGACTGACAAAAGACACGGCAGCAGGCAACCCCAAAGGGATTTCAGACACCGCTGCAGTTCAGAGCTTCCCATGAAGACTTGCATTAAATTTATAATGTAATAAAAATAATACAATTAGTTAATCAGTAGCCTACATCTTCCATAGAGCCACCTCCCCTTTCCATTCTGACTGCAGGTAGAAATAGTGAATCCAAAAGGCTGTTCTTGCCACAAAACAAATCCACAAGAAGGGAAGGAGGGACAGGCGCTACAAAGGCTGCCAGAAAGAGACAGGTTCTCAGGGTGTGTGTCTGTGTGATATGACCCTTTCTTAGGGTCTTGCGGAAGAACAGGGTAGAACAACAGCTAATGACCCTCTTTTACCGGTCTACCATAGACAGCGTCCTCTCGTACTGTATTGTGGTTTGGTATGCTGGTCTGACAGCCGCAGATAGGAAAGTATTACAGAGAGTGGTGAGCACAGCACAAGACATTGTGGGTTGCCCCCTGACACCACTGGATGACATCGCCAGGGCTCGTTGCCTTGGAAGAGTGAGGAAGACTCTCAGGGATGACTCACACCCTGGACGGTATCTCTTTACTCTCCTACCATCCGGTAGGAGATATAGGAATATAGCCAGCCGTACCAACAGGCTGAAAAATAGCTTTTATCCGTGGCCTGTTAGGCTTTTAAATGGGACATAATCTCTGTGAACTTATGCAGAATTGACTTGGGAGGCCGGTGTGTGGTGTAGTTGGTTCACGGTGTGGTAGGATGGTTTGTTGTCACTGTGTGTTGGGGGGAGAGAGCACGGGAGGGGGGGAGGCTCAGCTAATCTCAATGTACACATGTTGTACTTTGACAATAAAGGTTTATTATTATTATTATGAGATACTATCACAGCCAGGTGGGAGAGATTCTGAGTCTCTGGGGGTGCTGCAGACTGAAATCAGTCGTAGTTAAAATGCTTTTCTCCCTGCGCTAGTCCAAAACAGGATCAGTCCAGCCCCAGCTCAGTGGATCTAGGCAAGGAGAAGCTGAAATCTGTCAGGGATACTTGGCTGCATCGAGCAGCGTGTGGAAGAGCAAGTGGGAAGCCAGAGCACATCTTCTGCAGAGAAACATGCAGGCCAGGCCAGCAGGGAGTGACACTTGTGGGGCAGAGAGGCAACTGACTTGGCACCCATGCAGCCTCTGATGTTTCTTCACTAAACCCCAAATCAGGCAAGTGGCTCCTTCTTAGCTCTCCAAGACCATATGAGCAGCCATTGAAGCTACGATTCCAATCTGAAAATCCGTACTTTTATTTCAAAAAGCCAAATCCAAAACCCGGAACCCAGAATCTAGCATCCCAACTTGATAGCAGCAATGATCTTCAAATACCTGGCCATGCAGCCTTCAAGCCTGGCCTTGTGTCTCAGAGCCCCTGAGCCAGGCGAAGCACCAGCGACGCGCCTTTCCGGCCGCTTGGCCCTGTTGGAGCTTCCCTCCCCAGAACACTGTTCAGTACCACCCGGGCCTGGGACGCCCTGGGCTGCTAAAGCGCTGCCAAGCCAGTCTGCTGCACACTCTCTTCCCGAGGTAGTTGCTGAATCCTCCAGAATTATAAAGAAAGAACTGCCACCCAGTCATTCCCCACAAGATGTCTGTGCACCCCAGGCACCCAGCGTGCAGGGGCCTAAAGTTCTCTTTGGTTTCATCTGGTGCTTCTTCCCATTCCTTGGCAAGCCTTGCCAAGGGCCGTTCCGTTGCAACTGCCTGCCACTCATATGGTGCAACCAGGGGTCCCTCCTTTCTGCTGCTCCCAAAGTCTCTGTACTTGGCAGAGAGAGGAAGCAGACAGCATCTCTCCAGGGCAGATCGGGTCTCCACATTGCAAGCACTGACTCGACCGACACTCCTTTGCACTGCTGCGCTATCTGGACTGCGCAAGGATGACCTGCTTGAACCACTTGCTGACAGCACAATCCACACGCATCACCAGGCCAAGGCCCAGGAGGAGAAAGACGCAGCTCACCACAAAGCCCACCGCTTCGAAGAGGAACCTGCCAGGGTGAAGAAAAGCACAGGGTGAGGTCACGGCAAGTAGGCAACCAATGCTCAGTGGGCCTCGGGCAGTTCTCCCCGCCAGCTCTCTCTGCAGGAAGCTCAGCAGTCTTTCACTGAAGAGGACAGAACCCGGGGAAGGACACGGACTCCTCTGCGGTTGGGGGGGGCAGTCTGTGCTCAGGACAAATGGAGCCTCATCTCATCAAGCAAAGGCCAAAGCCCCCAGGGTATGCCCTGAAGTTCAGGTGCAAGAAATCAAGAACCAAGGGTGTTCAAATGAGTATATGTTTAATCCATGCTGTCTCTAAACAAGAATCTGAACTACTGGTAAGAGTCAACCGAGTTCAAGGAGGGCTGGACTTAGCCAAGGGATGCCAAACTGATGACAAGCTTGACCCCGCCCTCTCTCAGGCTCAGCCTGCTACTCTCCTGCATCCTGAGCAACACCCGCCAGTGTCTCAAGAAACCAGGCAACCTAGGTCAGGCCATCCTGGGGCTGACATTACAACCTCCCTGTTCTTCATCAATTCCCCATTTCTTCTGCTTTTAGCTGCCTGAAGCTAACAGAGTTGGGTGTGCAGTAAAAGGAGAAATCTGGCAAAGCACAATACTGACTTCTGATCAGCTCAACTGCAACTCTTCCAACCCCCCCCCCCCCACCTCCAGCCCAGGCTGAGTCCTACCCTTCCTGTGTGGGGTTTTGGACTGGGAGGAGTTAGAGAAAGAGCTTCTCACCACGTAGCACCGGCTTAGCAGGGGACTTACTTTGGGGCAAAGACCTTCCACACCATCAGATGTCTCCTGAGAATTATGGCTGCCAAAACAGAAGCCAGAAGCTGTTGGGAGAGAAGAGAGGGAAGTGACTCAGTCCAGCCAGAAGAGGAGAGAGCTTGGTTACCAGCAAAACTAGCCGAGTGAAACAACTTTATTTGGGAACTCCGGAGGGGTCTTCCGTAGGAGCTGCTGCAGCCAGCAAGGAAACAGGTGCCCTGTCCCTGGGTAGAAGCCTGCTGGCCTTCTCACACCTGAGCCAGCAACCTCACCAAGGAAACGTAGAGAAGGGACAGAGAGCTCATCTCTCTCCCCACCCCCCAGCAGCTCATCAGCTGGGCCAGCAGCCCTGGATTCAAGCAAGGGAGAGCCAGAGATGGTTCAGGAGAGAAGGGCCCTCTGGGAGACAGAGAGATCAAGGAAGGGCAGCCTCTGGCCAGAGAGGCTGGGTGTGGCTTTTCAGGGATAAAAGGAGGCCTCTCCCCTGTTACATCTTTGCTTTGGTAAAGCCACACTTGGAATACTGCATCCAGTTTTGGTCGCCATGATGTAAAAAAGATGTTGAGATTCTAGAAAGGGTACAGAGAAGAGCAACAAAGATGATCGGGGGACTGGAGGCTAAAACATATAAGGAACGGTTGCTGGAATTGGGTATGTGTAGTTTAACGAAGAGAAGGGTGAGGGGTGACATGATAGGAGTGTTCCAATATCTCTGGGGCTGCCACAAAGAAGAGGGAGCCAAGCTATTCTCCAAAGCGCCCGAAGGCAGGACAAGAAGCAATGGATGGAAACTAGTCAAGGAGAGAAGCAACCTAGAACTAAGGAGAAACTTCCTGACAGAACAATTAACCAGTGGAACAACCTGCCTCCAGAAGTTGTGGCTGCTCCAACACTGGAAGTTTTTAAGAAGAGACTGGACAGCCATTTGCCTGAAATGGTATAGGGTTTCCTGCCTGAGCAGGGGGTTGGACTAGATGACCTCCAAGGTCCCTTCCAACTTATATTATTATTATTATTATTATTATTATTATTATTATTATTATTATTATTATTATTATTATTATTATTATTATTATTATTATTATTACATCTACTCTGCCCACCAGGAGGGGAAGGCAGGGCACCTTACAAGCCCCATCAATTATGAACCGTCATCTGGTGGGGCATGAAAAAGGCTGTTCTTGGTGGTGCCCCTTTCTTTGTGGAACATTATTATCCCACCCACCCCACTCCCAGGTGCAGTTATCCCCTCACTCTGCTGCTTTTCCAAAAGCCCTAAAAATGTGGCTTTGCAGGCAGGCCTGGGGATGCCAAATGGAGACAGAGCCGATCGAGTGGCTGATTAGATTGTGTGGCTGCTGCCATTTATGAGTTTTTATTGTATGGTGGATTTAAAAAAATTTGCAAGCCGCCCAGAGTCACCTGTGCGTAAGTTGGGAAGCTATATACGTGTGTTTAATAAATCGATAATGAACGTTCCTGATCTCCACTAAGTCAAAAAATGGACATCCTGGTGGATCTACCGGTTGCAGATGAAGCAGGTGAGGCTCCCGGGGGCCACCTGTTGGCACTGAATCCCCATCAAGGCCTTCTCTCACGGTGGCTCCCACACGCACACACACACACACACACCTACCTGAAGCCCCAAAATAAGCAGGTATCTGAGGCCCAGCTGCAGCAGGGCTGCTGAAAACCGCTCTGGCGCCTCCCGGAGCCTCATCTCCATCATCGGCTCCTCCCTGTCCTGGAGTCGCGTCTTTGGCCTCCCGGCCCCGGAGGTGCTGGCCTCACAGACAAAGGGCCACAGCAGGAGTAATGGGCAGCCAGCTGCCTCGGGAGAAAGAGGATCCCCAAGAGACATTTTATTTTATTTTTTATTTTAATTCCATTTATATCCCGCCCTTCTCCGAAGACTCAGGGCGGCTTACAAGCTTAGCAGTAGCCTTCATTCTATGTATATGCCTGCTTATTAGAGCTTTCACACACACCCCAAGCGGCATTATTACAAAGTCAGCTTAATTGCCCCCAACAATCTGGGTCCTCATTTTACCTACCTCGGAAGGATGGAAGGCTGAGTCAACCTTGAGCCTGGTGGGATGCGAACCTGCACTAATTGCAGGCAGCTGGTGTTACTTAAGGAGGCATTAGCCCACTGCTCCACCAAGGCTCATTATGGACCAAAAGCCAGATTATACAGGAGAGAAACTCAACGCAGAGTCGCTGGCGCACACACACAGGAAGAGAATCGGGAAGCACCCCTCCCCCTCCTCATTTGTGGGCCAAAGAGCTTGGAGAGGCCAGACGCAGAGAGACCGTTCCTCTTTCTTCCGAAGGAGGGCCAAAGGGCAACTCTTGACTCGCCATGGATGCCGGACCCTTTCACAATGCAGAGAAGGCTTGTCTCCAAGAAGGACCCGAACACACACCCCCACCGCACCCTCTGCCAGGGCTCGTTCTTTGACTCCCACCCTCAGGTTGCCAGCCGTCGCAGCTGCCATTCCCTCGGGAGCCCATTTCTCTGTCTGCTGGGCAAGAAGCCGGGCTGGGTCCCCGAGGCCATCTGAGAATCAAGCTACTCGCAAGCACAAAGCTCACCTGCCAGGAGGATCTGAGAGGCGAAGGTGTTGGCCCCAACGAGGAGCGCAGGCAGCAGATTGGTGGCATGTCCCTGCTGGAACCCCACGAAGGCCGCGTTCCAGTGGATGGCGGGGAAGACGGGCTGATGGCCAGTGGTGTAGAAAAACTGGGCGGCAGCAAGAGCCCAAGCAACCAGGGCTTCCCACGGCACCACAAAGGGGTCTGAAGAGGAGGAACAATAGTGAGAGCCCAGGAGCCCACCTACCCCGAAACACTGCTCTCCTTGCTACGGAACACAGTGCAAAGCCGCCTCCCCCCACACACGGAGAGTTCAGTAGGAGATTCGCATCCCCCTTGTTCCTGCCTCCCAGAGGCACAGCAGCATCTACGGTTGCCGCTCACAGCCCAGAGGCTGTTGCTAAATCTTTGTGCACATCTGGCTGGTCCAAGGGCTGCTAGGCCCCAAAGTCCCGCTAAGAACCTCTCTCGTGGGCCAGATTTCTAGCTGCCTTTAAAAGAGCTCCCTCAGCTTGCTAGAAGCTTGGGTGGGGGTGGGGGGTTATGACTGGGCCTCTGGCTACTCTCTCCTGGTTTTCCCTTAAAAAAGTCTCCAGGACTGCACCAAGCAAGGGAGACTGTGTTCATGACAGGTAATATCCACCATCACCTTTCCTGCCTCACCTGGCTGGTTGCCAAGTATTCCTCAGGTACCATTCGAGATGCTGGTTTAGCCTTAAAATCCTAAAGTGCTTACAACCCAGCTGTGACGCTGTTTAAATCTTTACGAACCTGCCCCGAGGATAAAGCTGGACTCGCTTCCCCAGCTCTGTCTGTCTGTCAGACAAGTAGCTGCCTTTTGTTCCAAGATGCCAACACCTTTTTTGCAGGCCGGACCCCCAGCCCTATTGGCCTCCTTTCCTGGGGGGTTTCTCTTAAGCTGAGACTCCCGGCTTCCGCTACTCTGCGCTGAGTTTAACTACGTTCTGAGAACGTGCTTTGCTTTTTGACGATTCCTTTCAGGCCCTCCGGCCAGGGCCGAGCCAGAATTCCCTGACTCACCCGAGTGTGCAGAGAGGGCCCTGGCGCAGGCGTGCATCCACAGCAGGGCGAAGGCCTCCACGAACAGCAGGAGGAAGGCCAGGCTGAGCCGCTCCGTGTGCAGAGTCATCAGCAAGAAGCCGAGCAGGGCCAGGGAGATGAGCAAGGCCGCCGAATAGACGCTGCCCAGCCCGTAGGCGGTCACTGTGGCCTTGCGGCCGCCCGGCATTTCCTCCAGCTGGCTTTTCAGGGACTCCTGGATCCGGCGGTACAGCTGGGGGATCAAGGCCTCGGAGGTGGAGGACACGAGGAGAGGGCCTTGGCTGCCTTCCAGAAAGACGGTCATGGGTTTCCACAAAACCAGGACCAGCCCCGCCATCGCCAAGACGTAAATCCCACGGGGGAACGCCTCCAAAGCCAGCTGGGCCCAGGCGTGGCGTTTGATCAGCATCTCCTCGGCGCCAGAGGTGATGGCCCAGTAACCGGCCAGGGCCAGAGCCAAGAGTGGGAATCCCCACCGCACAAAAAGGACCAGGGCGCAGGAGCTGTTCAGGTTGCCGTAATGGCGCAGCCAGCAGCGGGTGCCCCACACCAGACTGGCCAGCGCCCCCACACACAGGCCGTAATAGAGGTTCTTGGTCCTCGGTTCCTGCACGCTGGAGAGAGGCCCCAAGATGGAGGCGGTCTGGCAAACGGGGGTCTCCTCGCGGCACTTCCGGAAAACCCCTGAAAGTCGTGCACACACCACGACAATGCCCAAGGTGGCCAGCAGCTGCCAGCAGAGCAGGGAGCCGTCCAGCCTGCCCTTCCACTGCAGCTTCAGAGCCTCCAGCAGCACCAGGGAGGTGAGCAGGAAGGGCACCACCTCTCCCTCCGCCACGACAAAGCTGTCCGAAAGCATGGCTGCGCAACGCAGGAAGAGGATGCCCAGGGACAGCCCCGCCCAGAGCCTCGGCTTCAGCCTGAAACCCTCCAACGGGGGGCAAAGGCCAACCGTCTGCAGGGCTGGGGGGCGCCTGGTCCACCAATGCCAGAAGAAGCCCAGTTGGGAAGCCGCTGTCCCCCAGGCGGACAGCATGAGGAGGTCAGCTCTGGCCCCCCTGAAGACGTGAGCCAGCCCCAACAGGGCCGCCCCCGCCACCCCCCAGAGCAGGGGGTAGAGGAAGAAGTGGCGGTAGGAGAAGTCCAGGCGAGTGGCCAGCTGGGAGGCCATGTAGCACAGCAGGCAGGAGGAGGTCAAGAGGGCGCAGCCAGCCACCATGCAGCCGGGATGGAAGCGGGCCCAGGACTCGGCACACACAGCCCGGGCTTCCCGCAGGTACTGCTGGAAACGCGCCCGGAGCCCCTCCAACTGTGGCAGGACCAGAGAGGCCTCCTGGGCCAAGAGGCGCTCGTGCTCCTCCGTGGCGGAGCGAAAGAGACGCTGAAGGTGCCGCAGTTTCTCTGCCGGGAGGTCCTGAGCGGCCTCTGCGTAGGAGCGCAGGAAGCGGTCCACCTGCCCAGGCAAAGAGATCGGTCGCTCAGAGCGCTGGAGAGGCTGCTTCAGCAAGGTGGGGAGGGGGCCGTTCACTAAGGGCCTCCCAAGCTCAGCCTGGCCTCCGGAGCCTCACCCGAAGCCTCTCAGCCTGGTGGCTGCCGGACCAGCTGTATCTGCAGGGCACACAGGCTCAGTGACAGCTTCTGTGCTGCGGGGGGCAACTGGAGATGCCACTGTGCCTCTTGCAGGCAGGACAAGGGGAGCGTAAATCCCCTGGCTCCCCTGCTGAACTCACTCCGAGTGGGGTCCTTTGGGCTGTCTTAGCAATTCCACTGATATTTATACACAACTTCACAGTGCTTCACAGCCCTCTCTGTAAGCTGTTTACAGAGTCAGCATATTGACCCCAACCATCTGGGTCCTCATTTTACTGACCTTGTGGAAGGATGGAAGGCTGAGTCAACCTTGAGCGGGTCAGGATCAAACTCCCGGCAGCAGGCAGAGTTAGCCTGCAATACTACCTTCTGACCACTGCACCAAGACCTCACTTTTGAAGGCCCCCACCCACCCCCACGGGAGGGGATCCACTCTTACCTGCCTGGCATTGATGTCGTAGGCTGCCAGCTGGGCACGGAGCGAGGAGGCTGCATCCCCCTCGCTTGCAAAGAGGTCAGCCATCACTTCCCCAATGTTGCTATACGGCACTGGCACCCCCAACAAGAGAGCCAAGGTCGGCACCAGGTTCACCTGTGGGACCGTCTGGGGCTCCTGAGCAGGAATGAGGAACAAGCAATGGGGCAAAGACGGAAGATTCCCCGGGAAGCCGCCCACTTTTTCATCCAGCCACCTGGCGCTGCCTGCCAGGTGGCTGGATGTGGCTGCTGACCTTGATGCTTCCATCAGCACCACCAACGCAAGGAATTCTGGGAGCACCTAGAAGGCTGCATGTAATCTGCCCTTGCCGAAAGACACACCTTATCGCAGCCCAGGGGTTGTCCTTCCTCCCAAAGATGTCACACACCAGGGAGTGCCAGCTCTGTCTTGGCAGGGCTGCTCATGCTGGCCAGGTGCCCTTCTGGCTCACCTCAGGGGGAAAGTCCCGGAAGAGCGGAGCCTTGCTGTACACAAAGAGAGCCGCATCGAGTTCCTCCTCGCTGTCTCCACCGTGGTCCCCGGTCGCCGTCATGCCGTGGTCCCCTGCCACCAGGAGGAGCGTGTCATTTTCCAGGTGGTCAACCAGTGAACTGTCCATCAACAATATAGAACTTAAGCTACACGCTCTTGGCCAGCACCAGCGCGAAACAGACTGGTGGAAATGGTCAACTTGCACTTTTAGAAGCCACACCAAGAAGCCACAGCCCTGGCTTCAACTGGGGCTGGGTTGCTGCTGTACCTTGCACTAGATGAGGGCAGCCAGTAGGAAAGCTGCCTGCCATTCTGCCAGGTGAGGCTGGGGGCAGGAGGGGCAGCCATACTGGGGAAGCGCGGGGGGGGGCATCTTCCCCTCCAGTTCCAGTTCCAACTCACCTGAGCATCTCATCCATCTGGGAGAGCTTCTTGGCCATTTCAGGGTGATCTGGTCCATGTTTGTGACCACAGTGATCCACACCCAAAAAATGGGCAATAAGTAGATCCCATTCGCCAACATCCACTGTGCCACAGGAAAGAGGGGAGAGAGGTCAAAGGTGAAAAAGGAGCACTGCATTTTAGGGAGGGCTGGAAGGAAGAACAGAGGCTGCTTGGAGCCTTCTCTCCATTGCAGTGCAATTGCAGGGTATGGATTCAATGAGGCAAGGTACCAGGAAGAGGACAAACGCAAGAGAGGGGAAGGAGAAGAACTATATCTGCGGCCCCCAAATTCCAGATTGTGGCCCAGTACCAGGCTCCAGCCCGTTCAGAAGCAAGCTGCGGTGGTAGCGGGTGAGCGTGCACACGCAGCTCCACTTGTGCGCGCAGAGGAACCAGCACAGCTCCATTTATGCAAAAGCGGTGGGGGCATGTGCTCACTGCTTGGTCAAACAGAGTTGCGCGTGCGCTCGCATGGAACCATCCCCTCTGCCCTTCCCCCCCCCCCCCCCGCTGTCCACAAAGCCGGAAAGGTTGGCAGCTGCTGAACTAAATGCAAAGAGAATCAAGGGCAGTTGAGGCTGGGACTACCTTGCCCTGAGCAAACAACATTCATGCCATGGAGAATTCTTCCGTTCAAGGGGCGGGGCGGGGCAAGAACGGTCAAGGGAAAAGAACCTGTTCTTATTTGTGAAACTCACAGAAATTTGATTGTCAGCTTTGGGTTTTTGGTTAAAATATGCTATTTGGCCACCATCGCTGGTTATGTTACGGAAGCAATTAAAAAGCATGTGGGTTGTTTTTTTTAGAAAAACCCAGATCACTGTCTAGCTGGAGAGATCCTACTCCCTCCCCAGAGTTGTCCTTCCATTCTGACTCTGACTTTACTCATCCCCCATTCTCCCACCCAGGACCAAACCTGCTCACCTGTCTGGTACAAATGCTGCAAAATCCCGTTGTCCACCGTGTGCAGATCTTTCACATTAAAAGAAGGGAAGAAGTGGGCCCGGTGGAAGGCCTGGGGGAAGAGGCCGTCCCAGGTGTCGTCCCCCATGAAGACCACTTTTTTCCCTGAAAGAGGAGGGGGGACATTGACAGAGGTGTGAGGAAGCGGGATTCACAGCATGGCAACCAGCAGGTGGCAACACAGCCCTAAGCATAAAAGCTGCTGCTGCTCCACCATCACCACCATTCCGGGAGGCTTTATTCTTGCTCTTTCTCCAAGGGGGTCTCTCTTTCTCAGGGTTAGGGTTAGGGTTGGAATGGAATCAAATGGATGACATGTGAGACCATTCCTAATTCTTTCTTCTTTTATTTTCCCTTAACAAATGTAGGCCTGAAGCATCTTTTGTGTGCCTTGTTCAACCATTCTTGGTGGTTAATTAAAGTACATCTGGAAGGTTAGGATAGGATAGGATAGGATAGGATAGGATAGGATAGGATAGGATAGGATAGGATAGGAAATAGGATAGGATAGGAATAGGAAAGAATAGGAATAGGAAAGAATAGGAAAGAATAATAGAATAGAATAGAATAGAATAGAATAGAATAGAATAGAATAGAATAGAATAGAATAGAATAGAATAGAATAGAATAGAATAGAATAGAATAGAATAGAATAGAATAGAATAATAATAAAGTTGGAAGGGACCTTGGAGGTCATGTAGTCCAACTCCCTGCCCAGAAAGCAAACCCTACACAAATGGTTGTCCAGTCTCTCTTTGAAAACCTGCAGTGTTTAAGAAGAGATTGACAACAATTTGTCTGAAGTGGTATATGATATAGGGTCTACTCACACCCCGAGTCCAAAGTTTGGGTGGGTGGGTGGGCTGAGGGATCAACAGCTAGATTTCCCAGCCAGAATGAACACTGTTTATGTCTGACAGGCTTTTTGTACTGACATGAGTGTGTGAACCAGAGCCATGCCGAACTTCCAAGATTTCTGAGGAAATGACATCTTTTCAGTCATGATAAGTAGACAACAAAGCCTAGAAACACAGTCCGTTCACCTTGAGGTACTGGGACAGCTACACTGTCCTGACTTTGCACCCAACATCAAAGTGCTCAAAGGTCCTAGCACAGGGCTTTTCAATCTGTGGCCCATGGATCCCTGTCATCACAAGGGCGGGGTGGGTGGGTGGGGTGTTCCACCAAGGCTTGGAGAAATGTTATGATTTAAATCTTAAGTCATGGGGGTCCGTGGCCATGGTCCATGGCCACAAAAGGTATTTAAAGGAGGTCCATGGTGAAGAAAAGGTTGAGGACCACTGTCCTAGATCAATATCGGGGGGGGGGGGGGACGACACACCAACACCCCCAAGTCAAACATGCAGGGGCAGACCCCGGAGACTCAGATCATGGGCCAAAGGTGGAATGGAACAGCCCAACCACCAACCAATTCCTTTTGCCCCAAAGAGAGACAGAAGGCCGGGCCGTCTCTTTCAGGTTGCTGGGCAGGTTCGTAGAGCCCGAAGGGTAGGGGAGGTCACTGGGGCCAGCTGATACCTGGAGGGGGCTCTTGCTCAGCTTGGGACCAAGAGCTCGAGCAGCCAAGACCCGTCCCAGAGAGGCTTGGGGGCTGCTCAAGGGGCAGAGACTGAACGCCCGGCGAGGAGGGCACCTTCAAGAGGGGGATCGGGGGAGGGGGGGCCTTTCCAGGCTAACCAGCAGCAGAGATTAGGAGATACCCCCCCGCCCGCCCGCCCATAAAGAAGCGTTTGCGAAGCCCGCGGAAGCAGGAGACGCTGAGCGAGGGCAAGAGAGCCCGGGCAGACTTCAGCCTTCCTTCAAGAGGACTAGCGCCCCACCGAGCCGCCCCCCCTCCCTCCGGCCTCCCACCATTGCTGGCCAGCTGCCAGAGCAGGTTGTCCTCGCGGATGGCGTAGGAGGCGAAGTTGCTGCCGGCGTCCACGAAGGTGGGCAACGAGCCGGTGGTCAGCGCCTTCAGCCGCTGCATCGTAGTGGTCGGCGGGTCGGCGCGGAAGCGATAGAGGCGGCCGTGGCGAGGCTGCTGGAGCGCCAGGCGGTGCAGGACGCCCAGCCGGTCTTCGAAGGGTCGCGGCGGGCCGGCCGAGGGGTCGGGCCGGGGCCGCGCGAAGTCGAAGCGCAGCGCGTCAATCAGCACCAGCGCCGCCCGGGGGAAGCGCGCCGGCAACCAGCAGGGGCTCCCGGGCTGGCGGACGGGCGCCGGAGAATCGCCCGGCAGTAGGGCGCAGGCGCTGCGATGTCCCAGCTCCAGCCGCACCAGCAGGAAGCCGCCGGCGAAGAGCGCCAGCGCCGAGCAAAGCAGCAACCCGACCCAGGCCACCAGCAGCAGCCCCGCCGCCGCCGCCGCCCGCCGCCCCGGCATCCTGCGCCCTTGGCCGACGCCCGCCCGCCCGCCGGAAAGGGCACGGCAGCCGGAAGAGGGCAAGCGAGAGGGCAGGCAGAGCGGCCGGAGGGCGCCCTCTTTCGGCGGGAGGACCCAAAGGCGCCGGCTCTCACTTGCTGCCGCCCGCGGACGCACCCAAAGCAGGAAAAGCCCCCCTCCCCCCGCCGCGATCCCGGCCGCCCCCCCCCCTCCTCTGCTGCAGCCGACACAGGCTCTGCCATCTCCTTTTATTGCAACATGATTCAATCCAATCAGAAAATAAACAGGGGTGCGTCTGGGGCTCCTTGGGGGCCAGTCCTTGGGGGGGGGGGGCGCCTGGGGGCTCTGGCTAGCTGGTCCTCGACTGCTCCTGCTCCAGCTCCTCGTAGCTGGTGCTGAGGGACTGCTGTGCCAACCGGGGAGGGTCAGCGGGGCCCTCCAGGCTCTCCGGAGGCTCCTGAGTCTTGTTCAGGGAGGAGTAGATGGACAGGGCCTGCGGAAGAAGAAAGCAAGGGGGTCATCACCAAGGATGCGGGATTGTGATTGTGAGTGTGTGAGTGTGTGTGTCCCACCCCAGCTGCTGAGCCCCCCAGGAGGAAGGCCCTTCCTGGGGGGGGGGTTGCTGCTCCTTCCCCACCCCTAAAGCGAGCCTTGGAGGCAGTCCGTGAACCCTTAAAAAAGCTGCAAAGCACCTCAATCCTTTGGGACTCCAAAGGAGCCTCTCGGCCTAGGCCCCACCTAATCCTGGGGTCTTGCTCCCCCCCACAGGGCCCTTTTCCCCATATATTAGTGTCTCCCCATCTCACCTAAGATAGGGGGACCCCCACGCCCAAAGAGCTTCCCAGATGTTGCAACTGCCATCCCAGCGGTCATCCCAACCTCTGCAGCCAGCCAGCTCCCCCTTTCTCCAACCCCCCCCTCCCCCATCCCTTCTCCAGCTAGGACAGGGGTAGGCAACCTTGGCTCTTTTATGACTCGTGGACTTCAACTCCCAGAATTCTGGGTGTTGAAGTCCACGAGTCATAAAAGAGCCAAGGTTGCCTACCCCTGAGTTAGGAGAAGCAAGGCTGCCACTGCCATCTCCAAAGCAGAGGCTGCCAGGGCCCCTTGAGACACCATCTCCAGGGGCTGGGAAACTTCCTTCCTAACTCCCACCCCAAAAGAGAGTCCCCAAGACTGGCTGCAGCAGATATACCCCAAAACTCAAGACCCTCCCTGCTGCGGTTGCCTTGATTTCTAGTGCCCTCCACCCCCGGGCAGCTGGCTCTGTTGTTCTGCAGTTATGGCTGGGGCTTCCCTCCCGCTGCCTGCCAGACCCACAGATCTCACCCTCCGCCTGCCCAGAGTTCCCGCCTGTGCTGCAGCCTGCATATCCCAGGCCCCCCTCTTGTGCTCCAGACTGACCTGGGCAACCATGCTGGTCACATCTCCGGTGCTGGTGGGCAGGAGGATGGTGTTGGACTCTTTTGCCAGGTGGGAGAAGGCCTGCACGTACTGCTCAGCTACCGATAGGGAAGCCGCCATGTTGCCATTCTGAGAGGAGGACAAGAAGCATGAGCCAAAGGCAGCGGGAGGGGGCTCTGGGGGAGGGAGGGAGGACCTTCCTGGCCTTCTCCCACCCAGCCTTTCAGAGAGAAGCCACCATTTGGCTCTTCACAGGAATCTTTCTTTCCCTTCCTCGCCCAAAGCAGAATAAGCAGGCTCCTCCTGACTCCACCATTCAGCCACTTTTTCATTTCTGCCCACAGGATGATCCAGACGGCTCTGCTTGGGCGCCAGGAAGGGGGTCTGCATGCCTGGTGAGCGGAGATGAGAGGAGGAGGACCTCCAACCTGGCAATATCCAGGCCTCCCCTTCCCCCACCCCCAATAGTCAGTGTGCTGTGAAATGGGTTGGGCTGAGAGAGAGAGTAAGTGGCGGGACTTGAACTCTTGGTCTCTGGTTTTCTAGTCTGGTACCTTAACCACTAGACCAAAACTCTTTAGAACCCAGGGTCTCCAACAGAGACAGACCCCCCCCCCAACTCCCTTTGCCTCCCTTGAACACAGACTCGCCGCCAGCAAGCGGCCCAGCCCCACCCAAAAGCTTGCTTGGAGCCCCTCTTTGGTTGCAAAGAGGGGCAGCCCCCCCCTCCCCGACATGGCCAGCCCCTTCTTCCTCCCTCTTCCCTACTATTACCTGCTGGGTCAGAGCCAAGCTCAGAAGTCCGATGGCCTTGGCCTTGGCTTGGGCCTTTGCCAGGATGGCGTTGGCCTCCCCTGAAAGAGAGACCGCCCGTGGGAGTGAGGTGGCCCACATCAAGGTCAGCTCTGCCCCCAGATGCTTCATCCACCCCCTCAGGGGGCCTTTGGACTGAGGAAGGGGGGGGAATAAACTGCAGCTGCTTTCCTCCCCAGAGAAGAGTGGTTGCAGAGGAGGGGAGGGAGGCGGCCTGGGTCTTCCATGAACCAAGGGCAGCACCCTTGCTCCAGGCTGCCTGGAAGGAGTCTTCAGCTGGAGTGCCAGGCCTCCCTCGAAGAAGGCCGGGACCTCCAGCATCTGTGCTTGCCCCAAAGATGTCTCCTTCTGGGCTCCCATTCCCTCAGTGCTTCTGACCCACCCGTGCCAGATATATGGGCACCCCACACGGCAGAGGAAAACACTCGTGCTTTGGGCCAAGCCTCCTTGCCGTGAGCTGTTTCTGAGCTCTCCATACCAGAAGCCTGGTTGATCTGCTCTATTTTCTCAGCCTCTGAAGCCAGGATCTGGGCCTGCTTCTTCCCCTCAGCCACGTTGATGGCCGATTCTCGAATCCCTTCGGACTCCAAGACGGTGGCCCTCTTGCGCCTCTCGGCCTCCACCTAAGAGCAACAGGGGGCCTTTTAGTAGGGATCTTCTCGCCTCTTGGAAAAAAGGCCTGTCTGGCTGCACAAGGACCCCCCCAGGCCAGGGGTAGGCAACCTTGGCTCTTTTATGACTCGTGGACTTCAACTCCTAGAATTCCTGAGCCAGCATGGCTCAGCTTGGAAATCTCTCCCTTTTCCCTCAGCATGGCTGGCTCAGGAATTCTGGGAGTTGAAGTCCACGAGTCACAAAAGAGCCAAGGTGGCCTACCCCTGCCCAAGACTGCAGGAGTTCAGCTGTTGCTGCTGTCCTGGGGCTTAGAAGGCATTGCTCCCCACTCTGGAAGTCCTGAGCCCCAAACCGTGTGCGAAGACAGGGCCAAGCCAGATCAGGGAGGCCACTCCTGTTTGGATAGATGACCTGCATCGCCCATTTCAGTAACAGTCAGCCAGCCAGCTGGTGAAAGGAGACACATCCGAATGAAGAAAGCCAAGTACCAAGCGGCTCCGCAGCCCAAGGACGGTGCCTCCTGGAAAGGCTTCCTTTACCCAGGAATGCCACACACTGACCTGCATCTGCATGGACTCCTTCACCCGGGGGGGCACGTGGATGTCCTTGATTTCGTAGCGCAGGCACCGGATGCCCCAGCAGTCTGAAGCCTGGTTGATGGCGTCCACAATGTTGGAATTGAGGGATTCACGCTCCTGGGCGGAACAAGGTTGAGTCAGAGAGTCCAGCAAGGGCAGAGCAGAAAGACAACCCTGGAGCCAGTGGTGTTCCTTGGCCCAGCCCTGCTCAGGCCCACCGAACCGATGGACCAGAAGCAGCCAGAGTGCAATTGGGCAGATTAAGCATCTCAGCGTGGATTCTGCAATCACCCTCCACATTCTTCAGAAGTTGCTGACCTGCCTCTCTTTGGCTTTTGCCTCAATAGGTTTTTTAGTCAAAGGAAAAAGAGGCCAGGTAGCTCTCTTCAACCAAACACCCTGTGCACTAACAGCTAGCTGGTTAATTCAGATTATTTACATAAAATCCTGGGGAGGCTGCCCCTGTGTCAGGTCTGCCATCTTCAGCATACCTCACTTAGCTGGCATCCTGCCATAAAATGGGGGGAAGGATGGGGGTAAGATTAGGGAGGTAGGAGGGGAGAATGACAGGGCAACAGGAACCAGAGGTGTCAATCCAGAACAGACCGGCGGCTGATCAAGCACGGCCAAAACTCCACCAAAGAGGCGCCAACCCTCAAAGCCGTTCCCAAAACATTTAATTCAAACATTATTGGAGACTGGCAGACTGGTCAAGGGCCAGGGGAGAGGGAAAAGCGCAGGCTTTGCACGGGAATATTCAGATCCAGCTTTGCTTATGCTGTAATGGCTTGACTTTAGTAACAGTAAAACTTTCACTTCACAAACGGAGTCGGGGGTCTTTCTTTCCTAAATGTCCAAGTCGAGACAAGCCTGACACTCTGCTCTTCTCTTGCCCACTATTAAACAGTGCATAGCGGTGTGTGTGTGTGTGTGTGTGTGTGTGTGTGTGTGTGTGTGTGTGTCTTCCTTCACTTCTGTTGCTTACCCGGAAGACTTTATCCAGGGAGAGCTTGCCCAGCTCGGATCGCATGGTAGTCTGGGCAAGCTGTGTGACGGCATACTCAGGATCCTCCACCCCGTAGCTAGCCTAGAGGAGGAAGAGAGACATCGGATGGAAGGAACCAGGAAATATGTGAATTTCTTCCAGGCCAGGCAGAAGGGCCAGACCCACAATCAAGGGGAAAGGGCCTTGAGTTTCTGAGCCCAACGTCGTCCTGGCCCTAGAAAACGTCAACCCAAGAGAGATCCTTCTGCTTTCATCTGCCAAACCTCCAAAATCCACCGAGGAAAAGCAGTTCTGAGAGCCCCACAGCCACTGAGAACCGTCCCCATTCTGTTTGGAGCTTCCGCTTGGTACCTTGTAAGGATCCATGATGCGCAGGTAGAGGACCCCGTCGATCTGGAGGGTCACGTTATCTGCAAGGACACAGGAATTCTTTCAGCGGAAGCAAAGGGAACGTCTATCATCTGTACGGCAAAGCTTTAGGGAAGGTCCAGATCACAGAAAGCAATCCAGCACTTGGACCGCTAAGACAAGGCTCCTGCTTTTTCAAGCAAAACAAAGAGCAAAAGACCCAACAAGCATCAAACATCCAAGGCACTGGGCTAAAGGCTCAGGTCAAGTGGAGTCCAGCCTGACCCGTTTCTGCTCTTATGTTTAGTCCAAGGACATCAGTGGCCCTCTGAACACCCCCAGTTTTCTGCTTTGTCATTCTGAAGGGGTTTTTTAAATCATTGCATGCGGCTTTGAATAATTTCAATTAGGCAGCCCCAAATTATTATCATTGCCACAATGTTTTTTGTCCTGGAAAACTTTAGTGTTTTTATGCTCCAACAGGGGCTGTGAAACCAGACTGACAAGTACAGGCAATCCTTGACTTAGGACCACAATTGAACCCAAACATTTCTGCTGGTAAACAGGAGTGTTGTTAAATGAGTCTTGCCCCATTTTACAACATTTCTTGTCACAATTATTAAGCAAATCACTACGGCTTCCAAGTGAATCGCACAGTCGTAAAGCGAATCCGTGCCCTCCCCCCCGACTTTGGTTGTCGGAAGCCAGCCAGGAAGGTCGCAAAAAGGGATCATGTGACCCCAGGACTCTGCAACTGTCATAAATACGAGCCAGCCACAAGGTGTCCCAATTTTGATCACATCTATGCTACGATGGTGGTTAAGTGTGGAAAAACGGTCCCAAGCCACATTTTTCAGTGTTGTCGGAACTTTGAACCAAATGAACTGCTGTAAGTTGAGGACCACCTCCATTGAGTTGTGACCCCTTCCGTGGTGCAGCTTTTCCCTGAAGGAACTAACAGAGCTGGCAAACCAAAAGAATCAAGGCTGCCTCCACTCAGTTGGGCTGATCTCTGAATGCACAGCAGATCGGCCCCTTCTTTTCCCCCCTGCCCACCCCAGGGCTTCTGGTCCCCCAGCTCCAACTGTCCCCCAGTCGGGCCCTCTCACCATGGGTAACAGCCGACTGCTCTGGCACGTTGATGACAATTTCCTTGAGGCTCTGGACGTAGCGGATGCGGTCTAGGAGTGGGATGAGGAAATTCAGTCCCTGGCAAGGATCAGCAAAGGACAAGAATCATCCTTTTCTCTATCTGTAATCATCTTAGGCTGTTCAACAATCGCAGCATCACAAGGTTGAAGGGACCCAGGCAAAAGCCTGTCCAATCTCTGCTAGAAAACCTCACGATGAAACAGCCACCACCAAGATCATCTAGTCCAGGGGTCCCTCAACCCCCAGGCCATAGACTGGCACCGGGCTGCGGCAAGCCAGAAACCGGGCCACACAAACAAAATCCCATCCATGGGATGGAGGCAGCACATGTAACCACACCCCCTCCAGTCCACAGAAAAGCCTCCCTCCATGGAACCAGTCCCTGGTGCCCCAAAGGTTGGGGTCCTCCGATCTAGCCTAACCCTCTGCAATAGGGTGCAAAACTGTCCGGCCTCTTCTTAAAACCCTCCAGGCTGCTGTCAGCCCTTGGGAAAAGCAGCAGCAGCAGCAGCCAGGCAGAAATGTTTCTCACCCTCTTCCCCAAAGCTTGGCTCACCCCGCGTCCTTTGCCCCAAAGTGTACAATCTGAGAAAGTTGAGATTAGCTGGGCTCATTTATTCCCCACACATCCAACTGTCTGGCTAACTGAGCCGCACTCTGGCATATTTTTTAGGAACGTGCTCAAGTCCATAGGCGGCCCACCACCACCCTCAACTGACAAAGATAAACCAAGCTCCAACTTTTTCTGGGTATGTGGGAGGAAAGGGAGTACAGGCAGTCCTCAACTTACAACAGTCATTTAGTGACCGTTCAACATTACAACGGCACTGGAAAAAAAGTGACTTATGAACATTTTTTCATACTTATGACTGTTGCAGCATTCCCACGGCCACGTGATTTACATTCAGATGCTTGGCACCTGACTCCTATTTATGACAGTTGCAGTGTCCCAGGGTCACGTGATCCCCTTTTGTGACTTTCTGACAAGCCAAGTCAAAGGAGAAACCAGATTCACTTAACAGCCACGTTGCTGACTTAACAACTGCAGGGATTCATTTAACAAATGCGGCAAGAAAAGTTGTAAAATGGGACAAAACTCATTTACCAAATTTCTTGCTTAGTAACATAAATTTCGGGCTCAATTGTGGTCGTATGTTGAGGACTACCTGTAAGAAGACAGCAAGCAGACGAGGAAGTGGCATGCCATCTCTTGAGCATGGAACAGGAAAGCAAAAAGGCTGCCAGGACCCCAAGCTCTTGTAAACAGCTCCTTATGCTGCGACTCCTGCCTGGAGGCTCAGCTGGAGCGCTCAATGGCAACAAGCCCCTTTCCCTGTCCCCATTGGGGGAGGGGGAGGCCCCAGAGCAGGGCAGCATCTGATGCCAACAAGTGCAAGAACGTTTGGAGGGAGGCAAAAGCTGAAGGCCCCTTCACGGGCTGGGAGGCCTGTTCGCTTGAAGGACGGAGTATTATTTACGTGGCTGCACCAGCTTGCGAGGCTCAGCAGAGCAGAGGCAGCACATAGCAACGACCCATTGTTGGGGGAGGAAGCCTCCCTGGACTACAAGGGATCCGGGAGGCCCTCCCCGCGATCGCCGGGGGCTCAGAGAGGGCTGCGGCGTCCAAGGGCTGCTGCTGCTGTTGCTACAAGCTGAAAAGCACACCCAGCAGGGCCCGATCCTCCGGCCCACCGACCAGGGGGCTCAGCAGAGGACCGTGGGGGGACCCCACTGTACAAGCGGCCGGGGCTCGCAAGAGACGGAGATCCTCGGGCGGAAGCGGGCGCCGCTTCGCTGGAGCGCCTCCCCACCCCCAAGACCGGACGCGGCAATGGAGCCCGACTAGATGCCCTCCAGGGGTATCCCCAGCACACACACACCCACACACCCGCTGCCCCGCGGCTCTCACCGGCTCGAGGATGCGGTGGAAGCGGCCCATGCGCTCCACCACCCAGGCCTCCTGCTGCGGCACGAAGAGCACCACCGTATTCACGGGCAGCCCTGAGGCGCTCCTCCGCGGCGACGAGCCGGGACCCGCCCGACGGGCGCCCTGCAAGGACCACCAGGGAGAGGCTGGGGGAGGGGAGGGCCAGAGCCGCCCCCCCCAGCGCTTGCCTCCTCAGCCTCCCCTAACCCGCGCCCGGCCGCCCGCCCGCCCGCCCGCCCGGCCCGGCCGCCCACCTCCCGCAGCAGGAGCCGCAGGCCGGAGACCCCGCGCGCCGCCCGCAGCCCCAGCATCGTGACGCCCGCCAGCCTAGAGCCGGTCCGCCGCTCCGAGGCCTCCGCCGCGCTTCCGCTTCCGGGAAGAAACCCCCCCCCGTGCGCCAGACCGCCCCTTCCGTTTTCCTAACCAATGGGATGTCGGCCGCTCGGTTCATCCCGTCACGCTCCGGAGAAAGAAACCGATCCGGGCGGCTACTGGTTCCGCCCCGCAAAAGAGCCCGGCGTTCCTCCGGGCGAAAGTCCCGGGAGCCTCCGTCGGGGCGGGGAGGCGGCGGCCCGGGTCGCCGTCCCAGAGATTTCCGGCGCTTCCGCCTCAGAGCCTGTCCGTGGCTCGCCATCGCAGGCCTTGCCCAAGGCGGGCAGAGCCGCCGAAGGGTCCGAGAGGGAGGGATGCAGCCAGGCTGGCCACTGGAAACGTGGGCCGCGTTCCCGGTCTCAATGCAGGCGAAAATCAAAACTAGCGCCTCCCGGGAAACGCCTCTTGTCCACAAGGGGTCTCAGCAGGGGGGGGGGGGAAATGCGACTGCCAAGCACCGGATTTACCGGCCGGAGCCCTTCAAACCTGCTTTCCTCCAATGAAAAAAATGCCCACGCGTGACGTTGGCCGTCTTTCCCTCCTCCCTTTGCTCTTTCGGCAGATGCTTGCAAGTAGTTGCACAGCCGCCCTTTAACCCACTTTGGTCGCTCAGTAGTGTCTTCCAGGAATGGATGGGTGAAGCCAAATAACAGCAGCGCTTAAGACTTATATACCTCTTCACAGTGCTCTGCAGCTCTTTCTAAGCGGTTAACAGAATCAGCTTGTTGCCCCCAATAATCCGGGTCCTCATTTTACCAACCACCGAAGAGCAAGTCTGAGTCAACTTTGAGCCCCCTTAGGATCGAACTCCTGGCTGTGGGCAGTTTGCCTTACAGTGCTGCATTCTAACCACTGCGCCACAATGAAAGGTGTCTCTCTCCAGTTGCTTCTCACCTGGAAAATTGCATGCTGTGATGCGGCACAGCTAGAAGCCTCCAGAGGTTGGGAGGGGCAAGACAAATCCGCCACAAATCTTACTGGCACCAAAGGCATGGCACTTTCCTTCCCACACTACCCAGTCCGGCCCAACTCCTGCTGTTATAGAGAATGAGGCTTCCTTAAGGAATTTGGCCAACAAGATAGTTCAATAAATCTCTCACGTGTCACTGACGACTGTCCTCCAATTGAAATGGGCTGATTTCTTTCCCCCCCCCCAAAAAAAAATCAGGTCACCCAACAGTCCCAACCTGCTCAACTGTCTCATTTCAGCCCCATCCCGTTCAGTGGGATCAGACCCTCTTCAAAATATCAAGGCAGACAGACATTTTTTCCAAACACACATTTATAGATTTTTTTTCCTGTTTCAAAAAAAAGGAAAGAGAAGGGAGAAAGTATTCCATACATTTCTGCCTGTCTCTCTTTCTTTCCTTTTAAATATAAATATTTTCAAGTCTCTGTAATTGTAGCCCCTTTCATCACACCTGCTCCCTCTTGAGAGAACAATGTAGGAGATGCAACCCAAACCAAAATGATACCAGAAGAACATAATGCTTGGGGCAACAGGGAGCAGAACCGTCCCTCAAGAGGCCTGGGCTACACAGCAATGCTTCCTTTCTTCTAAACTGGTGCAGCTCAAACTAGGACAGATTCAAAGCTATCCATGGACCCCTCAAACAGCTCCTCCTGCCTTACCATCTCCGGCTTGGTTGGTACCCTCAGAAGAAGCACCCACACGTGCGGTGATAGTTCAGTTCACAAAGGAAAAACTTACACCGATTCACAAACCCTGCTTCATACCTCTAGAGATCAACTGTCTGAATTCTCTTTGGGTCATACACGCACTGTGTGTGGACCAGAACTGGGGGCTGAGAGGCCAGCGTGAGCCTCTCTAGGTGACCCAAGGATCTAGTGTTGTACAGCTGGTCCAGGGGAAGAGGACGGCGCCTGAAGCAGCAGTCAGGAGGAAAGACACCCCCCCCTTTGGAGTGTTACAGCTTTCATGGCTTCCTGGGAAAGGGGAGCAGTTATGCTTCATCTGTTCACCTTGCATGGCTGTCTTCCAACTCTCTTCTCCAAGCTAGCTTGGATGGGGCTCCAGTGCCTCTCCTGCATGGTGATCCAAAAAGAGCACCTCCCCCATGAAGTCCCTGGAGACAAAGATCACCTCCCAGTTCTGCACATGCTTTTGCGTGGCCCAAACTCCTAGGCACCCTGCCCGCCTACCAAAGCCAACAGGAGCCCGTTCCCTATGGCAATCTGCCCCCTTCTTCTTCCCTTTCCGCCCAGCCTCCTGCACCCTGCACAGAATTGTACCAGCCACCAAAACAAGAGGTTGAGATGTGCTGCATTTGTGATCCTGGCTGGGCTGGATCCAATGAGTGAAACACTGGGAAAGGCATGGCTCTCCCTGCTCCAGCTGCGCGGAAGCAACTCCAACCCCCCCTGCCCCATCTCTGCTTGGGCAACGTGCTGCTCCCCGGCTCCGTCCTTCAAGCCCGGGGGGAATAGCAGGGGTTGCGGGGCAGTTCCGTGAAAGACTTCAGCTCGTAAGGGATCCCAGAGTCCATCTCGATAGACTTGCGCGAGAAGAGTAGCCGGATGTTGTCGTGCAGGTAGATCTTCCCCGACTTGGAACTGTGGAACCTGGGAAAGGAAACAAGAGACTTTTCAGAAGGGCCTGCGAGGTGGGGAGATCCAAGGCTGCTGCTCCAGGGGGTGGGGAGGACAGGGGGTCCATTTGGGAACCAAGGCACATTTGCCTGCAATGGGGGTGGGTGGAAAGAACCTGGGCAGCCAGCACAATACTCTATACCAGGAATAGGCAACCTCGTGGACTTCAACTCCCAGAATTCCTGAGCCAGCATGGTTAGCTCAGGAATTCTGGGAGTTGAAGTCCATGGGTCATAAAAGAGCCAAGGTTGCCTACCCCTGCTCTGTACAATCCTCAACTAACAACAGTTCATTTAGTGACCATTCAAAGTTACAACGGCACTGAAGAAAGTGACTTATAACCATTTTTTCCATACTTATTTCTACTGCAGTATCCCCATGGTCACGTGATCAGAATCCGGATGCCTGGCAACCGGTTCATATTTATGAGGGTCGCAGTGTCCCTGGGTCATGTGATCCTTCTTCTTGTGACCTTCTGACAAGCAAAGTCAATGGGGAAGGCAGATTCGCTTACCGACCGTCTTATTACCTTAACAATGGCAGGGATTCACTTAACAACTGTGGAAAGAGCGGGCGTCAAATGGGGCAAAATTCACTTAACAATTTTCTCGCTGAGCAACAGAAGCTTTTGGCTCAATTGTGGTTGTGAGTCAAGGACTACTTGCATATAAACTCAGGGCCCAGTGAGAAGAGCTGCCTGGGGACAGAGGCCAGGCGAAGGGCAGAACTGCCGTATCCTTATCCAGCTGCTGCCCAGAGACCCCCAGTGAGGGAAACTTGCAATCAGACACAAGGGAAATAGAAGTTCCCCTGTCATCTGTTTGTGAGCTTAGAGCAATGAAAAGGGACGCAGCCCTAAGATAATGCTTGTGGGTCCTTCTGAACCAGTTAATCCTGGTTCATTGGATAAGGGCGCAACTGACTGGTTTAGGCAACTCAGAAGGAAAAAGACAGAGGAGGTTCGGCCAAGGTGTGGCATGATCCCATGCCCTGCTTTCCATGCCCACTTTGGTCTGGGCAGCGGAAGAGACCAATTCTTTCAAACTGGACTTCTCCCCTTTCCCAACCAGCTCTCTCAGCGGATCCCTAACAAGGAGACCCAAATCAGCTGCACAGGAAAGACAGCCCCCCTCCCCCAGTTTCTCTCGGCAGCTTCACCATGCCACGGTCCCTGAGCCCACCAGTCTGGTTCAGGTTAATTTTATTTATTTATTTATTTAGTTTTATTTATGAAATTTGTCGGTCATCTCGTATCCGACAACTCTGGGCGGCTTGTTCTAAAATGGTGCTAAACCATATCCAAAATAAGCCCAACCATCAGCTCAGATGCGGCACAGAATGTTTTCACGGCTGCCTCCAAAGGAGGCCAAAATCAAACCTCTGTGCAAAAGGAGGTCCGACTCTCTGCTGGTATTCGAACCCACCTCCGAATGCACCTGCACGAACCCAGAACAGGTGGCGATATATGGCTAAATCTGGCCACTCTCTCTGCCAACACCTGCCTCCTGCTTCCCCCTGCCCAGCCCAAATCTGGGAGGGGATTTGGGGGTGTTTTCGTGGTGGCAAACCACAGTGGGATGGGGTGGGCTGGAAGAGTGAAATCTAATGGAATCCACCAACCCCTCCCTCCCACTCCCTGGGCCACTAATGAAAAAGGCCGCATATTTGCCCTCATTATGCCCAAGGTGGGGACAGTGACCGCTGCCGGACAGCAGCGTAGGCACGAGAAAGAGCTGAGAACTGCTCCGAGCACAGAAGGTTCAGGCCCTGCTCCCCCAGGCCTCAGCGAAGCCCCAGATGCAGCCCCACTCGGCTCCCCTGTCCTCTCACTCACCTCAGGTGCATCAGGTAGCAGAGGACCCGCTTGGGCTGCTCTGCAAGACCCGAGGCGGAGGCCTCCCCCTCGCCCACCGGCACCAGGAAGATGCGATGGCGCAAGAAGGTGACGTGGTTGGCAGGCATGTCATGGAAGTCGTAGGTCACCAGGAACATCTTGACCACCGTCTTATTGGGGTTGAATAAGGTCTGGAACGGGAGAGGAGTCAGTGGGGAGGGAAGGAGAGGAGGCCAGCAGCTGCTCGTGGCTCTCGTGGGTGTTGCCGACCGAGGAAGGAAGGAAGGCAGGAGCTGCCGTGACATGGCTGGGAGTGGGGCTCTTCGCCCAGCCTCCCCCTGCCATGTCTTCCGTCCTCACCCGACTCTCTCTGTAGAGAAGAGAAGGGGAGGGAAGGAGAGGAGAAGAGGGAAGGAAGAGGAGGAGGGGAGAAGAGAGGCAGAGGAGAGCCAGGCTGGCCCCAGCCCCAGGCTGTTCCCCACAAGCCAGAGTCCTCTTCATTCCTCCCACCGCCACTCACCACTTGGATGGTGCCCGTCCTGGGGATGCTGTAGCCCTTCTTTCCCAAGGCTTCCAAATCAATGACTCCCTATGGCACAAAGGAGGCACGAGCACATTGTCAGAAAAGGCAGGATGTGGCCGGCTGCCACATGAAATTCCCTTGGGGAGCCCCTTGCTGGTGGAATCGGGGGGGGCCAGGAGGAAGCCCATCCTCCTCAGCTGGGTGCTCCTACAGCAGGTTGCCTTCTCTGGGCCAGTCCCCAGCACGCCCCCCCCCTCCCAAAGTCTGTGGCATTTGTTCAACCGCCCGCACAGACCCTGCGGGATCTTGAAGGAGGGCAGTACAGGCCTCTGCCAGCTGCCTGCCTGCTCACCTCCAGCCTTCCAAGAGCAAATGCAGGGCTGGTTTGGGGCTCCCCTCCAACCCTTCCTCTCAGCAGCCACTCACTAGAAATGGGGAGGGGGCGTTGTGCTCGGCTATGTCGAAGTAGGTGACCTCCACCGGCAGGGTGGCGTGCTGCGGGCAATAGGATCCGCTGGCCCCGATCTCTGCGGTGAAGCCTTCGATCCGGCCGGAGGGTGGGAAACGCCCCTTCAGCATTGACTCCTGCAAGGAGGGAGTGGGCACCCTTTTCAGGAGACCGGGAGTTTGGCCAGGATGCGCCCCCCCCCACATATCCCAATGAGGACCAAGCTTTTCTCAGCTCAGCCCCCTTGGTGGAAAGGAGAGCGCCACCCCACAGCTTCGCGTTCACGTGGGACATTTAACAGTCCTGCAGGTGGTGGTAGGCCAGGCCACACTCAAGACCTCCCCAGGCCTGCTCAAGGACCTCGGTTACCTCAAAATTCCCCAGAAGGGCGTGGCTGATGGAGGTGGTGGGGGGCCGCCTGCCCAGGAGAGCCCTTCCGGGGCTACTGCGCAGCTGCCTCCTCCTGCTTGGGGCAGAAGGGAAGTTTCACTCCAGGGGGGCCTCCTCCTCCAGCCCCTCTTGACCCCTGCCGAGATGTTGCAGCCTTGGGGAGCTCTGTGGACAGGCCCCGGGGCCGTCCCACCTTGCTGCAGAGTTGGGAGGCTGCCGTGGGCTCCCTGCATCAAAAGTGGGGAGGAGAGGGGGGGGACTCACGGTTTGAGGTGCAGCCCCGTCTTCAACTGAGAAGCACCAGTCCTGCTGCTTGCTGAACCCTGCACGGGGCAGACCGGAAGGGGAGGTCAGATCCTGCCGCTCCACCCAAAGACCCTGCCTCCAATCCAGGACCCGCTCTGGAGTAATCCTTCCTCCTGGGAGCAGCTGGGCACTCACAGCTCCATCGCCCCATTGAGAGGCGAGGAAGAGAGACAGCCCACACGGATCACCTCTTGGAAGCCAGTCGAGCATTAGGGAAGGAGGCTGATTTTCAACCTGCCCACCCAGCCAGCCAGCCAGCCTGCCTGCCTTCCAGCACCAGCACCATCGGATGGACCCGCCTGACAGCTGCTCTGAGGGAAGACCAGTTTAGTTAAACCAGTGCTTCTCAACCTCAGCCACTTGGAAGATTCATGGACCAGCTCCCAGAATTCCCTGGCCAACCTGTCGGTTGGGAAATTCTGGGAGCCAAAGTCCACACGTTTTCAAGCGGCTGAGGTTGAGAAAGGCTGAATTGTCTCCAGTCCCCCAGAAGGCCTTAGGGACATCTGAACCGTTTCCTCTCCCCACAGCAGGGCTGGTTCAGGAGGACAAAGAAGCCGCAAGCTCCAGCAGAGAACAGGAATGGGCCAGGGGACACGGCTGCTCCAGCTGCTGAGGACTGCCCGAGTGGGAACCTCAACTCAGTGTCTGTTTGTAACGAAGCATCCACTGCAGCCTTGGCTGCTCATCAGGTTCAAAAGACCAGGCCCAGAGAATGAAGGCCCAGTTAAACTGACTTATTGCTAAAGCCCACTCATAGGACTCTTCTCAACTTGAGGGTCAGCAACTGGTAAGAGTGAGAGGAGGGTCCATGGGATTCAAAGGGGGTTGGACTAAGTCTGCTTATGACTACGTAGGGATTCTAGGTAGATTCCTCTTTTCACTCCGCCCTCAGGTTCTTCTGCCACTCCTTCTCCTACACTGCTAACAATATGAAAGCGGGCTATTTGGGGTATCCTCTCTTGGCCCTGATCACCCAAACTGGGCACGCAGCAATCTGAGCACTGGTGACACCCAGGAACAGGAGTGGAGCTGCCAAGCAGCTTCCGGTTGGTTTCACCCTTTACCGGGATCACCCACTGCAATTAGATTCTCATATTCATTCATTCATTCATTCATTCATTCATTCATTCATTCATTCTCTTTCCCACTGCAATTAGATTCTCATATTCATTCATTCATTCATTCTCTTTCTCTCCCACTGCAATTAGATTCTCATATTCATTCATTCATCCATCCATCCATCCATCCATCCATTCATTCATTCATTCATTCATTCATTCATTCATTCTCTCTCTCTCTCTCTCACCTACTAAAATTATTTATTTATTTATTTATTTAGTTACATTTATATACCGCCCTATTCCCTGAGGACTCAGGGCGGTTTACAGGAAATTAAAAAATCCACCATACAAAAGTTAAAAAACCAAATTAAAAAATATTAAATTGACCCTGTATACTTAAAACCCCAATTAAAATTTCTCCTCAGCCTGGGCCCGAGAGCTCAAAGAGCCAGGTCTTCAGGCCCCGGCGGAATGATCGGAGGTCGGGGGCAGTCCTCAGCTCCACCGGCAGCTGGTTCCAGAGGGCAGGCGCTCCCACTGAGAAGGCCCTATCCCTGGGTGTCACCCGCCGGCAATCTCTCACCGGCGGCACCCTGAGCAGACCCTCCCTGTGGGAGCGCACTGGGCGAAGGGCGTTTGATGCCGGCAGCAGGTGTTCCCTCAAATAGCCCGGACCCAGGCCATGTAGGGCTTTATAGGTAATAACCAGCACCTTGAATTTCACCCGGAGGGCAACCGGAAGCCAATGCAGCTCGCGGAGTAGAGGTGTTACATGGGAGTATCGGGAGACCCCCATTACAACTCGCGCGGCCGCATTCTGCACCAGTTGAAGCCTCCGAGTGGTCTTCAAGGGCAGCCCCATGTAGAGAGCGTTACAGTAGTCCAGACGGGAGGTAACAAGCGCATGAGTAACTGTGCATAGGGCGTCTCGGTCCAGATAGGGACGCAACTGGCGCACCAGGCGAACCTGTGCAAAAGCCCCCCTGGTCACGGCTCCTATGTGGTCTTCAAAATTGAGCCGTGAGTCCAGGAGGACGCCCAAGTTGCGAGCCCTATCAACGGGGGGTAACACCTCACCCCCCATCGTTAGAGGTGGAATAAGTTGGTTAACCCGAGATGCCGATATGCACAGCCACTCAGTCTTGGCGGGATTGAGACGAAGCCTGTTTCTCCCCATCCAGACCTGAACCGCTTCCAGGCACCGGGACATCACGGAGAGGGCATCGCTGGGTTGGTTCGGGGTGGAAAGAAAAAGTTGGGTATCATCAGCGTACTGGTGATACCCCACCCCGAAACCACGAATGATCTCGCCCAGCGGCTTCATATAGATGTTGAACAGGAGAGGCGAGAGGACCGACCCCTGAGGAACTCCACAAATGAGAGACCTCGGGGCGGATCTCTGCCCTCCTGTCAACACCGACTGCGAGCGGCCCTGGAGGTAGGAGGAGAACCACCGTAAAACTGTGCCTCCCACTCCCAACCCCCTGAGACGCCGCAGCAGGATACCATGGTCGATGGTATCGAAAGCCGCTGAGAGATCTAATAGGACCAGGACAGAGGAGCAACCCCTGTCCCTAGCCCTCCAGAGATCATTCACCAGCGCGACCAATGCCGTCTCCGTGCTGTGTCCGGGCCTGAAGCCCGATTGGTACGGGTCCAGATAATCAGTTTCCTCCAGGAACAGAGGGAGCTGATGCGCCACCACACTCTCAACAACCTTCGCCAGAAAGCGAAGGTTGGAGACTGGACGATAGTTGTTTAAAACAGCCGGGTCCAAAGCAGGCTTCTTGAGAAGGGGCCTCACCACCGCCTCCTTCAAGGCGGCAGGGAAGACACCCTCCTTCAAAGAAGCAGTTATTACTGCATGGAACCAGCCTCGTGTTCCCTCCCGAGCCGCATAAGCTAGCCAGGAGGGACACGGATCCAACAAACAGGTGGTGGTGCTCAGTCTCCCCATGATCCTGTCCACATCATCAGGGGAAACAGGGTCGAATTAGATTCTCATATTCATTCATTCATTCATTCATTCATTCTCTCTCCCTCTTCCCTCCCTCCCTCTCTTACAATTATTTTTTTACTATACTTTAAAGTTGCTGCTTTTTGTTCCGACTTTTTAATTGCATAGGAGTGTGTCTGTCAACAGCCAATTAGATCGCAGTGGGGTAGAAGTGCAGTAAATATGTAAACAGAAGGCCACGCATTCTCCCGCATCTCGGAAAAAGCGGAATGTCTGCCCCTCTTAGGAGAGATCCCAGAACTCAACCCAAGCGGTGGGGGAGAAAAAGGCAGGGAGAAATGGAGCTGGGGGATGAGGATTTGGGGGGGGGGCTTCTTCCTTTCCTTCCAGGACAGAAGGAGAGAGACATCTAGCACAACCCCCGGGCTGCAGCCAGTTTGGAAATGGGCCACACAAGAGGCAGGCAAGTGTGTAGATGCGTGCAGCTCCATTTGCACAAGAGGCGCACGTGCAGAAATGGGAGTGCGAGATCATGCAGGTGGACTGCCACTCACACGGAATCGTCCCCTGCCACCCCCCGTGCCCCCCCCACACTGCTCTGCCAAGCCGGAAAGCTTGGGGACCGCTGTCTAGCAGGATTTACTCAAAGGCTGGAATAGCCCAGGTGCTTCTGCCGCTTACAGAGGCTGGGTCCAATTAGTGGGCTGGCACCTCTCTTCTCAGCTCTAAGCGAGGGTCCTTTGCAGGACTGCAGGGAGTGCCTGAACTCGGGGCTCTGCCAGCAAGATGGCACCTCTTGGACACCACAGAAAGGCGGCTCACCCCTGGTCAGTTTGGGGAGACAAATGGTGCCCCCTCCTTGCCCCGGTTCCTCACCTTGGCTGCTGGAAGCAGGTGGTTCCAGAAGGGGGCGCCCTTGGCATCGGTGCTGCGGCAGGAGGCTGGCACTGTGGGAGAACGCAGGGCCCTCCTTTTGCGTGCTGGTGTCAGGCTCTCTTCCTCCAGGCTGGCAGCTGCCCTTCCTTCAACTGAGGGCAGCAGCTTCCTCTTGGCCGGGCAGCTGGTAGGGCTGCCTCCCAAGAGCTGGCCGCTGGAGCAGGGCGTTTTCTCAGCCGAGCAGAGCCCGTTGGTACCCAAGCTGGGGGCCTCCGGAGGAGTGTTGGGGGCCTGGGCCTCCAGGGACAGCTGTCCTGGCGGGGAGGATGGGGGTGCAGGGCTGTGCAAATCGTGACTGTGTGGGAAACGGGCCCCCGCGTTCTCTTCTGGCCTGGAGTCCATGGCGGGCTGCTCCCCCCACAAGACGGGGGCCGAGTCTCTTGTGTGCAAAGGGGTGCAAAGCCTGCCAGGCGCCAGCAGCTCCCAGCCTCCGTGCTGGCTGGGACTGGCCTCCTGTCGGTGCTCTACCACTCGCAGGCCGCTGTGAGAGAAGTGCTGGGCGGCGCCCCCCAGGGCCAGCCCATCCACCAGGAGCCCGTCCTCAATGGCCTCCTCCTCCTCCTCCTCTTCTGTGCCCCAGTGGGTCCTCTTGGCATCCCACTCGCCGTTCTCGGCCACCCACCGGGGCTCCGGGCAGCCCCGCTTGACAGGCTGCCGTCGGGGCCCCCTCTGCTGCGGTAGGGCAGGGCCGCTGCCCCGGGGAGAAAAGATGGAGACCTGGTAGACCTTCTGGCTTCCCAGCTCTGGCGGACTGCAGCCCATCTGGAGGCCATGATGCTTCCAGGGTCGCTGCTGCTGCTGCTGCTGCTCTTCCTCCTCCTCTTCCTCCTCCTCCTCCTCCTCTTCCTGCTGCTGCTCCTGGCTCAGGCCTGTGCTTGGCTGGCGGGGTGGTCCAGGCTCAGCCGTGAGGTGCCTCATGGGGCCGAGCGGGAGGACAGGCTCTAAAGTGCCGTGTGGTCAGGGCGTCCGGCCGAGTCCCCTGCTAGGAAGTGGGCTGCACAGCCACATCTGGAAGGAGAGGGAGAGAAGGCGGAGTTGAGCAACGCCCCCTGATGGCCCCTCCCTGCCATTCACCCCCCCCAAGGGTGCCTCTCCAGGCCTGAAGCAGGAGCCCTCACCCTGCCCTCCAAGGGGCAGCCCCAGACCCACAGATTTCTCCTCCAGACAACCTTTCTCAGCTGCAGGCTGCTGCACTTCTGGGGAGCCAATTCTGGGCTCCTGTCCCTCCCCAGTTAGCCAAACCCCGGGGGTGGGGAGGGGGTGTCCTGGTACCAGGACACTTTCTCCAAAGCCTCAGAAGCCGAGGGGCCAAGGCCTTCCTGACCCTCCAGCCCTATTGCAAAGTCCACAGCACCACTCACAGTTTGCCCCCCTCCCCTCAAAGAGGTGCCACTGCTGTGCACTCACCCCACAGCGCAGGATCCCGTCCCCTGACCGGCGTGTTCTCCTGCTGCAGCAGCCGATGGTGACTGGTGAAGCTGACTGGGGACACCTGCCACCCCGGCACTCCCCAGAAGCGGCGCGGCTGCCGGGGGATGGTTCCCACCATCACGGGCTCCGGGTCGGTTCTGTCCGTAGAGCACCACAACGTCCCCACCAGGCCAACAAAGCAACTGGGCAGCAGCCCTGAGGAGAGAGGATAGAAAGGCCGCCTGTAGCCTCTTCAGGAGGGAGGGGTCCATGAGGGGAGGTCAGAGAATGCTCCTGGCAAGGAGAGAGGGAGGGAGAAGGGGGGGGTCTCTGGACCTCCTTGATGAGGAGGGGGTGACCAGGGATCTTCAAACCAGAAAAGGATTCTCTGGCCAATCCACAAATGTCTCCACATAAATCCACCAGTGGCTTCAGGAATGAAAGATTTCTTAAAGGAGGAACACACTTCCTCTGTAAAATAGTGGCTTATGCTTCATCTGGGAAACATCTGAATTGCCCAGGCAAAACCTAAATTGGTCCTTTCAGCGATCTGCCTCAGGAGTCTCCAAACTTCAACAGGGCTGGCTGGGGAATTCTGGGAGTTGAAGTCCACTCATCTTAAAGTTGCCAAGTTTGGAGACCCCTGATCTAAATGCTTATTCCCAGGTCCTCTTTTTGCCCCTCCCTCCCTCCAGACAATTCCATCGGAATCGAGGACCGGCAGCTTGAAAACCACACGGGCATGGGCACAGACTAGCAGCCTGCTGCACCAGCCAGGAGCTGATTTCCCATAAGACAGGTTGGCTGGGGGGGGGGGAGAGGGGAGGAAGCCAAGGCCCTGTCCTCCCCAGCTGTGACCCCAGGATTACTGCAAGTCTCAGGAGCCAAGGCATGAGCCGCAAAGGAGCTCCAGCAGGAACTGTCTGCGGAAGGAGAGAAACACCCCCCCATCATGGAGGAACCGAGGGGGGGGCACACATTCTGGCCAAACTGCCCTGGAGCAAGGAAGGCAAGCCACAGTCAGCCTTGGCCCCGCAGCACCCTAGGGCAGAAGGGTTCCCCTTGGAGCAAATTCCCCCACGTGCCTCCAACCTCCTCCCCCTGCAGAGGCCTAGGCCGGCCACAGCAGTGCAGGGTAAAGCAGGTGGAACTAGGGGCCGCCTACTCCTCTCAGCCTGTGCGGGAACAGGGATGGGGGGGAAATGGGGGAACCAGCAAGAAACAGAGAAGCAGGGGGGGGGAAGGAGCAGCCCCTTGCAGAGCAGGGAAAGGCAGGCGCCCTGCAAGGGGACACTGGCGGCAGCCCACAGCCACCCCACGGAGACAGGACGCCTCCCGGTCCTCCCAGGGATGCCACCCCACAGGGAGATGGGATGAATGAGGTTGGCTTCATTCAACCCACCTGGCGAGCTGGGGACAAGGCTCCTTTGGTAAACACGGTAAAAAAAAAGGTTTGCTTAACACCCCACCCTCCGCTCACCTTGGGGGTGAGCTGGAACAACGGGTCCAACCCCCACCACTGCGGAGGGGGGAGAGAGGAAGCCAGGAGGAGAGGAACAAGAGGTTACCTGCCAGCAGGGAGAGCGGCTGAGAGGGCCTCACTGAGGACTTCCTGGAAAGGTGTTTTTCGCCAGGTGTCCCGGGCGCCGTCTGGCTAGGACCAAGCCAGCCCCCACAAAAGTGCAACCGACCCGCTTTCAAAGGCAGGACGGGAGCAAGAGAGGAGGAGGGGGCTTTCACAAAAGGCCTGAGTGTGCCTGAACTCTAGAAGCCCCATCCTATGTTCCCCGAGAAAAAGTCACCGGGCTTCAACCCTCTTTGGGAGACCCACAGACCCCAGAGGGAACCCGAGGCACGAAGGCCCAGGCTTTGGATCCCACCCCCAGGGCAAGGCCAGAGCACAGCCGACATGTGCAGCAGCCCCATCAGAGGACAGGCAGAGCAGGGAGGGCCTGCAAGCCCAGCATATCCCAGCGTTTGCCCAGAGAGACATAAGAGACATAATGTGGTGAATGGCCTCTGCCCACATGCAGAGAACAACCACGCGCAACCTCTATTCCCAGGGTTCTAAGCAAGCAACGAGGTGAGTGACCCAGACACACACTGGGTGTAGCTGTGTCCTCCTATCAGGGGTGCCCCAAGGAACTACCCCCTTTCCTGCCGTCTGTAGAGCGATTCTGCCTAGAATTCTCTTGCAGGACCATCCAGACTCCCACATGGCCACCAGGAGGAGTCTGGATTGTTGGGGCATGGGCTCAGCTTTCTCCTAGCCCCCAGAACCTCAGATCAAACATGCACACCCCAGAAAATGTGGTTTCCTCCAGCTAAACTTTTGCGAGATTTCAAAATATCATCGGCTTCTTGATCCAATCCATCTTGAAAGAGGGAGGTTTGGGCTCCTCTAGAGCAGGGGAGGGGTGTCTCCAAACTTGGACACTTTTTAAGACTTGTGCACTCCAACTCCCGGAATGGCTGGCTGAGGAATTCTGGGAGTTGAAGTCCACAAGTCTCAAAGTTTGGAGACCCCTGCTCTAGAGTCTAGACCAGGGGTCCTCAACCTTGGCAACTTTTAAGACTTGTGGACTTCAACTCCCAGAATTCCGCCAGGAATTCTGGGAGTTGAAGTCCACAAGTCTTAAAAGTTGCCAAGGTTGAGGACCCCTGGTCTAGACCACCCTGGGGGACCACAAGCAAACCACCATCCATGGCAGCCATAGAGCAGGGCAAGAAGAGCTGCTGCCAGAAGTCTGAGCATCTCCCCTCCCAGAGGCCTGGGTGGCTTCCAGCACAGGGGCTCTTGTTTCCAGGGGTCGCGGGCAGGAGTCCACTTGCCCCCCCCAAGTAGTTACCCAGGCCAGCTGCTGGTGCAGTCCCAATGCCAGGGGGGGAGAAGGCCACCCCAGAGGCTGGTCCAGCTTCCACCTTCCCTAGACATCCCCATTCAGCCCTGGTCACCATGACACCCCACCCCCTGCACCTCCCCTGGGCTGAGCCAGCCAATGGCAGCCCAGTATGTAAATCAGCCCCGCCACAAGAGAATGGCTGGGGGGGGGCAGAGGTGTGGGGCAGGCAGGGGAGGCCAAAGCTAGGGCCAGGAATTTGTTTCCAAGGTCCCTCGGAGGGCAGTCACCTCCAGAGGCTCAAGGAGAAGCAGGAAGAGGGACACTGCCCCCCACACACCTGGAGCCTCCTCCAGCCCTTCTTCAGAGGACCCCACTGCCACGACTCACAGGAATGTCCCTGTGAGCGACCCTGATTGAACTGGGGGAGGATCGCAGGGAAGATGGCCTCCTTCCTCCTCCTCTGCAGCAGCCCCAGCACGGTCAAAGTGTTCTGTGTTCAACTGCCCATCTCTCAACTCTGCTGTGCTGTCCACTAGGCCCCCAAACTTTTGGGCACCAGGGACTGGTTCTGTGGAGAGAGGTTTTTCCGCGGACCGGAGGGGGTGTGTGGTTTTGTGTGCTGCCTGCATCCCGCGGATGGGGCTTTGCTTGTTTGTGCGGACCAGTTGCTGGCATGCCGTGGCCTGGTACCAGTCCACGGACCAGGGGTTGGAGACCCCTGCACTAGGGGACCTAAGCGATTGCCAGCATCACCAGAGTGAGGACAACTCCCTGTGGCCAACTCCCCGCGGTTAATTCACCGTGGCTAACTCACCACAGGACAACTCACCACCAAACAATTCCACGCAGGATAACTCAACGCAATCAATGTTATCCACCACTGTTTTTTTAGACGTTATTTCCATTTTTGCCAGCGGAAATAATGTCAGAGAAATAGTGGCGGGGATAACATTTATCGCGCCGAGTTATCCCGCATGGAATTGTCTTGCAGCAAATTGTCCTGATGTGAGTTGGCTGTGGCAAGATGGCCGTGGCGAGTTGGCCACGGTGAGTCGTCCCATTCGGGGCCAGCCAGAGCAGAAGCCAGGCAGCAGCTAAGAGTAAAGAAAGGGGAGAGAGGCGAGAACTGGGGGTTAATACACAGCAGGGCGTGAAAAGGGCTAGACTGCAGCTGGGAGACAACACCGGCCCTCTTGGGTGCGCTGGAGGCAAGAATCACCCTGGGGACCGTGGGCTGAAGGAGAAAAGAGAGAGGAAAAAAGCTGAGCTGCCGCTCAAAAAAGAAACAAGAAGCTTCTGCCCATGGGCTGTGCCGCCCCAGTGCAAGAGGGAGCGACAGATGCCAGGCCCAGAATTTCCCAGGAAAAGGGTTGAGCCGGGAATAAAGACCCAGAGACCCATCTCAGATGAAAACGTGTGTGTGTGTGTGTGTGTGTGTCCCTGAAAGCCCCAATAATGAAGCTGAAGCTTTAAAAAGCATCCCTGGTGAAGACCCAGATGCCTCTCAGATTGGAGGCAGACCAACAAGACCGATGGCTGGACCTGTCCCCGAAGGGGCCGGCAGCCCACCTGACAAAATGCTGACCTCCTCAGGTCCCAAAGACCTGAGACTAACTGAAGTGCAAAATGATGAGAAGCTCACATCTTGCAAGCATCTCCCCCACCTTACCCCGCAGAGCGGTGCCCTCCCCAAGCTGCTGTCCTTTGATAAGGGCAGGACGAGGCCCCACAGCCACCACTTCCACGCCGCCCTTAGCACATCTCCCTCTCTCCAGGAAGCTACTGTGGCCTCCTCAAACTTGCTGCTGCAAGAAACTGGGTTGCAGGAATTGGGTAAGTCTACTCTAATGAAATAGGGACACGGTGGCTCAATAGGGATGTGGTGGCTAAGTGGGTTAGGACGCTGAGCTTGTCGATCAGAAGGTCGGCAGTTTGGCGGGTCGAATCCTGAGTGCTGCGTAGCAGTGAGCGCCTGTTACTTGTCCCAGCTTCTGCCAACCTAGCAGTTCGAAAGCACGTAAAAATGCAAGTAGAAACCACAACGGTGGGAAGGTAACAGCGTTCCGTGCGCCTTTGGCGTCTAGTCATGCCGGCCACATGACCACGGAGACGTCCTCGGACCAGTGCTGGCTCTTCGGCTTTGAAACAGAGATGAGCACCGGCCCCTAGAGTTGGAAACGACTAGCACGCATGTGCGGGGGAACCTTTACCTTTACCTTACTCTAATGAAGAGAAGGACTGGGGCAGGCAACCTTGGCTCTTTTATGACTCGTGGACTTCAACTCCCAGAATTCCTGAGCTAGCCATGCTGAGGGGAAAGGGAGAGGTTTCCAAGCTGAGCCATGATGGCTCAGGAATTCTGGGAGTTGAAGTCCACGAGTCATAAAAGAGCCAAGGTGGCCTACCCCTGGACTAGGGAGTTGTCACAGACAGGAGGGGCTCAACCCACTCTCCTGAAGGCAGGACAAGAAGCAATGGCTGGAAACAGATCAAGGAGAGAAGAAACCTAGAACTAAGGAGGAATTTTCTGACAGTGAAGACAATCAACCAGTGGAACAGCTTGTCTCCGAAAGTTGTGGGTGCTCCAGCACTGGAGGCTTTCAAGAGACCGGACAATCATTTGTCTGGAAATGCTAAAGGGTCTCCTCCTTGAGCAGGGGGTTGGACTAGAAGACCTCCAAAGTCCCTCCCAACTGTGTTATTTTGTTCTCAGAAGCCCCAGATGATCGCTCCTAGAGGATTAACCCCACAGACCCTCTGTGGGTCTTTGACCATTTTTTAACAGAAATTAATTTGGTGCCATTTTTCTGGTCAGGCCCACCCAAAACAGTAAGAAGAACACAGCAATCCTAGAAGAGCTCCATGCAATTGAAAAGTATTAAATGGACCTGAATCCAGCCTTTCCAAAGCCCCGCCCACGGGAAGCAACCAGAAAAAGACCACCAAAGACCAGCAAGGTTGGCATTCCCAAAAAGGCTTCAAGGCCTCCTGAAAAGGGCAAAAGAAACAACAGACTTCCCATCGCACAACTCCTCTGCCAATGGGTACCTGCTGGACCCAAGCTCAACCTGCTGGCCCCTGACCCAGAGCGCCCTCCCAACCAGGCAGCAGGTCAAGGTCACGTAAGGAGGGATGTACAGGCCCCTCCTTTCCTCTGCCAAAACTCAGTTAGCAGCACGGACCGCCTAAAGCAGGGGTCCCCAGTACCGGGCCGTGGCATGCCAGCAACCGGTCCACACAAAAAAGCAAAGCCCCATCCGTGGTATGCAGGCAGCACACAAAACCACACTCTCCAGTCCACAGAAATCCCCTTTTACCATGGAACAGGTCCATGGTGCCCAAAAGGTTGGGCGCCTCCGGCATAGAGTTTTGGGGAGAGAAAAATTCTTCCCCCAGGTAAACCAAAGCAAGCAGACCAATCAAACGCAACATTAGTTTCCAATGGACCAATAGGAAATGCCTTTGCAGCACTCATAGAGTTTTCTTTTGGATCTGTTTGCGAAATGAAAGGTATATGTGCCATTGCAAACCTCAGGCCTTATTCTGCCAACATGAAAAAGAAATCCAAGATTTTCACTGGGATTAAAAAAGAAAAAAGGAAAAAAAAAGCATCGAGTAGCTTAGATATTTCTTCAGGCTGATATTCCCATTCAGTCATTAAACTCCCGGGTGGGCCTTCTCTTCCCAGTAACCCTCCAGAGATGGTTCCCATAATCCCCAGGCACCGTGGGGCTGACACTCTGGGGAAGCTGAGGCACAACCAGCCAAGAGAGGCAAAGAAAACTCTTGAGCTAACATCCCCCACTAGGCAACTCAAACGTTAAGGAATCATTGCAAATTAAACAATAAGTTAACAAATGTGTTATGGATTACTCAGCTTCGAGAAAACATCTGCTCCAGCACCGTCTGTTTCCATTCCAGTGGCGTGCGCGCGCACCCACACACACCGAGAGCCCCTGTCGTTCCTTGGGGGGGGCCTTAAAAAGCGCAGGAAGACGGCGGGTTGGGCTTCCCCCTCCCTTCAGCCTTTCCATCTCCCTCCCCCCCCCCCCTTCCAAGATCGGCCTCGTCCGCAAGGAGAGCATCACTGCTGGCCAAATGGCAGCGGGACTCTGCTGCTAACTTGCAAACCGAGTCAGCAAACTACACCTCCCAGCCTTCTCCTCTTCCAGGATGCAGAGCAGTGCATGCTGGGATTTCTACTCCTCCTGGTTCTCCCAAGGATGAGTGCGTGTCCTGGCTTAACCCCAGCAGTGCTCAGCTGGCCCCAAGCGCATTACGGGTGAGAGGAAGGAAGGCTGAACACGCTTCTCCTCCCCACAGCCGCCCCCACACCCGGGCCCTCCCGCCAGGCAGGCTCAGGGAGAGGATGCCAGTGATGATTCCCAGATGGGCGGCAAAGGCGGGGTGCAAGGCAGCGCCTTCCCCAGCGGAGGCACAGAGCCCTTGGAAGCATTTGCTCCGCCCAGGGGGAATCCAGCAGTCTGAGGTGGCCGGAGCCACGCAGATCATCCAGCTCTCCACCCACGCCAAATAGCAAAAGCTTAACCAGCAATCTAAGCTACGTAGCCCACCACCCACCCACCCAATTCAAAAATACCTCGGCAGCACAAGAGAAGGAAAAGCAGAGGCAGCAATCAAAGGGGCTTGTGTGCAGATGCAGAAGTCCAGAGTCAGGAATGCTGGAAGAGAAAAGCATCTCCAGAGTCCCCCCCCCCTGAAGGTTGGCCAAGTGCCCACAGACCCCAAGGAGCCCCCAGGCTTGCGTCTTCCCTGCAGCGGCATCACTTGGCGATTGTCCCCTGCTGGGAGCCTCCTCCTTGGGTGACCCTGCAGCGGCTGAGCCCAGGACAAGCAGGGGGCCGTGTCAGCATCTCGCAAGATTTGCTGGGGGGGGGGGAAGCACCTTCTGAAGTAGCAAAGGCTCTGGGGACAAGATGCAAGAGCTGTACAGGTAAAAGAAGAGCAGTGGAGTAATCTTTCCTTAGTTTTGGAGACTACCGTATATCTCTGGGTGACTGGTGGGACAACACTTGCCTCCAATGCTGATTAGGGCAAAATTTGCTTTCATTCTGCCCAAGTTTGCACTTAACAGACTCAATGGAGTTGGTAGTACAATTCTCTAGTTTTAATGGTTGCCTCCTTCCAGCACAATGAGAAAAAAAAACAAACCCGTTTTTAATTTGCCTATGGAGACTCTCAATCATCCAGGTCACGCTTGTCCCAAAGGTGCTTTTTCTGAAGAATTGTTTCCCTTTTCCCTTAAAAAACATTTCGCTTCTCATCCAAGAATCTCCTTTGGTTCAGATGAGAAGTGAAACATCTTCAGGGGAAAAATAAATAAATTAAAGTCTAGTTTTCTATGGAGATTCTCAAGTCACGGCTGTCCCAAAGGTGTTTTCTCAAAAGGCAACTAGTGAAATGAAGGCCCATCAGGTCGGACAACTGGAAAACCACGGCTTCTGGAAGCACTGGGGGCCACACCCAGGTTCTTCAGGGCCTCCATAGTTGCTTGCTTTTATCTGCACCCACAGTCACACCCCACAGAAACCAGAACTCTGAATCAGCTGCCTCAGCCTTCCCATGCTAAATTGCCAAAGATGGGAGATACTTCCACATTTTGTTTGTATCAGAAACCAGTGACACAAACCAGGAATTCTCCTGTGTTTCCCCTTTAACAAGCCAATCAGTAGCCATGTTTGCTTTCACTTGCCAGTTCTTGACTTATGGGAAAAATTAAACCAGAAATGTTGGCTTCGTGACAGAACAGACCACAAAAATTTCAACCCTGAGATACGAATATTCTCCTCTATAGGTGCAGAAATATCCTCAACGGCTTTTGCCGGCAAGAAGTATATGGAGTTCATTCACACCAATTGATGTGTACTAAGAGGCGGATTCTACTCTTAGTGATCACACAAATAGATTTTCTTCATGGAGACTGATCCCCAGCCTGGTCCTTCAGGTCTTCCAGTGGTGCCCCATCACCACTGTAATCAAGTCCATCTGCCTTCATGCTGGTGGCCACGTTCTTCTCTCTCCTTTCATCATTCTGAGGAGGCAGTGACCTCCAGACAGTGGTGGGATTCAAATAGGTGAACCACCGGTTCTCTGGGTGGATGCCACTTCCGGAAGTCCATTCTGGGCCTGGGCAACAAAAAATTAGCTACCAGTTCTGCCAAAGTGGTGCGAACCAGCTGAATCCCACCACTGCCTCCAGGTCTTTGTGGACATTCTGTGTGGACTTGGCCACACAGACAGGTCCGATCCAGCAGGAATCCTATCTTCAGGAAGACAAGCTATGTTGTTGTTAGCTGCGAAGTCGTGTCCGACCCATCGCGACCCCATGGACAACGTTCCTCCAGGCTTTCCTGTCCTCTACCATCTTCTGGAGTCCATTTAAGCTCACGCCTCCTGCTTCAGTGACTCCATCCAGCCACCTCATTCTCTGTCGTCCCCTTCTTCTCTTGCCCTCAATCTTTCCCAGCATTAGGCTCTTCTCCAGTGAGTCCTTCCTTCTCATTAGGTGGCCAAAGTATTTGAGTTTCCACTTCAGGATCTGGCCTTCTAAAGAGCAGTCAGGTTTGATCTCCTCTAGGACTGACCGGTTTGATCGCCTTGCAGTCCAAGGGACTCGCAGGAGTCTTCTCCAGCACCAGAGTTCAAAGGGCTCAATTCTTTGGCGCTCAGCCTTTCTTATGGTCCAACTTTCACAGTCATACATTGCAACTGGGAAGACCATAGCCTTGACTATACATGCTTTTGTTGGCAGGGTGATATCTCTGCTTTTTAGTGTGCTGTCTAGATTTGCCATGGCTTTCCTCCCCAGGAGCAAGCATCTTTTAATTTCTTGGCTACAGTCCCCATCTGCAGTGATCTTGGAGCCCAGGAAAATAAAATCTGTCACTACCTCCATTTCTTCCCCATCTATTTGCCAGGAATTGAGAGGGCCGGATGCCATAATCTTGATTTTCTTAATGTTAAGTTTCAACCCAAGTTTTGCACTCTAGACATGCTATAGAACCAGGCAATTCCTTTGCCCAGGAAAGGATTTGGAATCTGCTCCCGGGCTCAGTGCATGACTGCAGAAAACTCTCCAGAGGAGTTTGATGAGAGGGATCGTGTCCTCCGAGCCCCCCCCCCTTCCATGAGGGCTCCCCAGCACACAACTGGGGCATGGAAGAGTCAAGCTGGCAAAGGACACTCAATGCAATCTGGCGTTCCCCAAGAGGAACCGATTCCCTGGCAAACATTAGCCGAATTCCTAATACTCAGGGCTCAGTCAGAAGTCAAGCAAGAAGCCAGAGCATATCCTGTGATACCTCCATGTAATGATGAAAGCCCCAAAACCAGGAAAGGAGGTCTCCAAGGCGTATGCAAATAGAATCCCCTTGTGGCAAGCAAATTTAATAAATAGATAAAATAAAATACAGAAAAATAAGAAATAGTAGCTTCTTTCATTTCCTTCTGCCAAAGAAATGAAACAAGGAAATGGTTTTGCCTGTGAGGTGTCAGCTACCCAACCAAGATCCGCGGTCCAGGGATACTGGGCAGGGAATTAGCTCCTCCTGCACAACCACACACACACACACACACACCCCAAAAAAGATCATGAAGGAGCATCTGAAAGGGCAGCTGCACCAGAAGCAGCCTCTTCCTGCCTACCTCCAGCCTAGAAAGCAGAGAAGGGCACCCTCTGTGTCATTTCCGATTACAGAGGGAGGGAAACCCCAGCCCCTTCCCTGCAACAGAGTCTGCCAGCTGCCCAGCCCATGACAGAAGCAGCAGCCAGGCTAAGTGGCCAGAGTCTGCCTGGGCAGCATCACCACGAGCAGCTCAGGGTCCCAGGCAGAAGGGCAGGAAGAGGCTCCTCGAGTCCAGGGAACAGCCCTCTCCCGTCCCAACCCAAATCCCAGTGCTGGGCTTGGCATGGCTCGGACAGGAGCACCCCCAGAGCTCTCTTCATCCAGCTGCTCCCGAGCAAGGGCAAGGCTTCCACCCAAGGCCTCTCTGCCCAGACCGGCTTCTGGGGGCAGGGCTGGCGGTTCCTGCTTCCCTGCTGACGCAAGGCTTCTGTCCCAGCCGGGCCTCCTCCCTGCCTGCCAGCTGACTCACTTACAGCTGGGCTGCCACCAGGAATGCCGCAGGCAAAAAAGGGCTTTGCCAAGCGCTTCCAGAAAAAGCAGGGAGCCCCTGGTGCCCCAACCACTGACTCCTGGCATCAGCAGATACAAGGAGGGACACCCCCCCCTTCCAGGAAGCCAGACTGGGGGGGGGGGTTGAGGGTGTGACAAGCCCCCCTCCCCCCAGGACCTGTGCACCAAGGGGCAGAAAGTCCGTGTGGGGAGAGGAGAAGGGAAGGGGGAGACAGGCACAAAGGCAGGTGGCTCAGACACCAACACACACACACACACACACACACACACACACACCTGGCAAGAACTGATGGTCTCACAGTCCCCAGCAGGGTGGGAATCCCACAGAACCAAGAAAAGAGGCCAGCAGAGAAAAAGGCTGGCCAGGCCGGGGTGGTGGTCAGACTGCCTTGGAGAGCCACAGGAAGCGGCCAGCTCAGCTAAGCCTGGCAGAAGGGGGGGGGAGGGGATTGCATTTAGACTGTCTCTGAAGGAGGGGCAGGGAGACCGGCTGGGAGGGGGAGAACTGGTACTCTTAGAGCCCTCCCCTCCCAGCTGGCTGTGATCTTCAGGGTCAGCTATTAAAAGGAATCCCTCAGTAGTGTGTGTGTGTGTGGGGGGGAGTGTTGGGGGCTGAGAGCCAGTTATGTCTCCTCCGTGGCACCTATGGAGACTGGGAGCAATGGGGACGGTGCATGCACCCCTTCTCTTCCGCCGTGGGGAGTGGGAAGGCCTTCTGCAGACCCTGCCCGGGAAAGCAGTTGCCAGGCACCCCACCCCCACCTGTCACTGGCAGATCTTCTGGCTCCTCTGGGACTGCCGCTGACCCCCCCCAAACAGGTGCCAAGGGCTAGGCTGCCATCCGGGGCAGCAAATGGCTACTTAAGACAACCAGCCCGGTGGAAACGACTTACCACCCTGGCCAGCCCTTCCTCTCCCCCCAGGAGGGCACAAAGTCCAGGCTGCAGGGAGGGGGAGGAGGAAGCAACCCCCCCCGCGTCCCCCCCCCCACTTCAGCCATTCCAGCCGCTGCCCAGTTCCAGAAGGCTCTCCTGCGGGGGGGGGGGGGACAGGAATAATGTCGGGCCATTGAAGAGGAGGGGAACAGAGGCCAGCTCCAAAGCCCCCCCCAAGAGCCCCCTCCCGCCTTGCAGTGCATGCCGACTTCGGCCCTCGCGACGGGGGCGGCATTCCAGGCCCCCGCGAGCTCCCCAGCCCGGCCACGTCGTCAGGAGGCCCACAGAAGAGGGGGGGAGGATCGACTCCGTCCAAAGGAAGCCCCCCCCAGGTCCCTTTCTTTCCCCCCCCCCAGCCCCGCTCCGGTCCTGCAGCCAAGCGGGGCCCCCGCCCGCAGGACGACCAGCGCCGGCCCACCTGGCGCGGCCCAGCCCCTCCCCCCCAGCCCCCCACCCGTCCAATTGGAAGCCCCCCTCCCGCTGGGGGCGAGTCCGCCGCCCCCCCCCCGTCGAGGTGGGGCACTCAGCCGAGCCAGGCCGCTCAAGTGCTGCCACCCCCTTCCCCCCCCCACTTGGCTGCCTGCTTGCCCGGGCGAAGAGCAGCCCCTCCCGGCAATTCTGACCAGACCCCCCCTCGCCGCCCCCTCTTCCTCCTCCTCCTCCTCTGCCCAGCCGCTCACCTCGGTCGCATCGCGACGCAGCCGCCCCCGCTAAAACCGAATCGAGCAGGGCCGCCTGGGCCGGGCTGCCGGGGCCCGACCCGTCTCCGCCCCGCCGACGGCCAGCCCAGCCGGCCCGCCCCTGACCACGCCCCCCCTCCGGTTCCCCCACGCCGCTCGGTCGCTGCTCGGAGCCGCGGCGGAGGGAGACCGGCGCGCCTCTGCGGGAGTCCTTCCCCCCCCCCACACACACACACACCCCCCGCTGGGCCGTGCAGCTCTTTTCGCCCCCCCCTCTTCTGTTGGGGGCGCCGCTGGCCCCGGTTGGCACAAGTGAGCCGAGCCGAGCCACGCGCGAACGCACCTGGCGGGCGAGCTATAGGCCGGGAGGCAATTACGGCCGGGCCAGCGGATTCAGCAACCTTTCCCGACCGCCCTGCCCAGCCCCTGGGTTGCACTACAAACCCCAGGCTGCCCAGCCCCTGGGTTGCACTACAAACCCCAGGCTGCCCAGCCCCTGGGTTGCACTACAAACCCCAGGCTGCCCAGCCCCTGGGTTGCACTACAAACCCCAGGCTGCCCAGCCCCTGGGTTGCACTACAAACCCCAGGCTGCCCAGCCCCTGGGTTGCACTACAAACCCCAGGCTGCCCAGCCCCTGGGTTGCACTACAAACCCCAGGCTCCCCAGCCCAGAGAGCGAGCGAGCCAATTCCCCATAGAATTGTTCACATAACTATGAAGGCTTTGTTACTGAACCTTCCCCCCCCACCCATCCGTCTGTCTGCAAAATCGCAGGGGGGGGAGAAAGAGAATAGGGGCGCTGCCTCCTCCCACCCGCTCCTGCGCATAAGGCAAGCCTGAGGGAAGGGGGGGTGGGGGTGGGGGGGGAGAAACAGGAGACAATCAACCCAGCAAAAGCCCATTTGGGCACCCGGAAAGGAAGGGCTCTCCCGAAATGAGAAGCTGAGTTGGGGGCGTCTGGGGGGGGGCGGCTGCTCGTCTGGTCACAACCCTGTGACCTCAGGGGATGGGGCTGCCCCCCTCCCCACAGCCACCCTGCCAGGCTTTTGTCCTTGCAAGCTAGCAGGGTTGCCATAGTGACTCCCCCTCCCCTACCTCATGCACTGCCCTCCTGCCTTTGTTTTGGCAGCTGCAGGCAGCCACTCAGCCCGTCCAGCCCAAGGACTGGAGGCATCCACAGCTGGCTTCTGGGAGGGGGAATCCAGCGGCTTGGAGGGGGCACTTGTGGAAGGGGAGTGTCCAAGTGCTGAAGGGCCCCCTGAAATCGGAGACCCCTTTGGACACCAAGGAAACCCCTTATCAGATGCAGGTTCTTACCCCCTTGGACACTTAAGACCCCCCCACACACACACACTCACCCAGGCGCAGGATCAGGATGGGAGTTAGCCCAGCTTGTGGGGTTCATGACACAGCTTGGGAATGAGAACAATGGCAAAGCCCCCTCCCCCGGTGTCCAGCCGGCCATTGGAGTGGGGGTGCTTATACACCCAATGATGCAGGGGTTCCCTGAATGCACCTGGTTGCCACAAACTGGTCAACCACATTTTCAACTGGGAGATTGTGCAAATTCAGCCGGGAAGAGTGCACAAAGTTTCGTCACTTGCATTTCCTCCACAGGCCAAGCTAACCGCCCTGCCCTTCTACCCGGCCTCTTCGGCTCTCCTGTCTTGGTCCACCAGGGTCCAAAAATCATGCACACCCCCCCCCACTGCCTGATGTTGCCATCTTGTTCCTTCCACCCCTTTGCCTGAAAGAGTATGCCAGTCCCCCCTCCCTCCACCTCACTAGACTCTACCAATCAAGGTGCCAGGCTAGGAGATGCCAAGGCCACTTTAACTTTTCAGTGATGGGTAGGAGATAAACTTGTATTTAATTTTTCTTCAGAGTTTCCCCTCAGGTTCCCTATCTGCACAGAGTTCAGTAGCATCTCTGAGGCCACGTGGCCAGGAGGATATATTGACCAAGCCATTTTTCTTCCTTGTAAAGAAGATGTACGTGTAGAGAGGTTACAGCTATGCCTGTCCCAGCTAATTATACCCCACTTGGCTGAAGGACAAGCCATACCAGAGCTGTTGCGTGTGTGCCACACCTTTGGACCCCTTCATATATTGCACGGAAGTTCTGTAGACACACAACTTTGTGTGTGTGTGTGTGTGTGAGTGCAAATCCAGACTTCCCGTAACAGAAGCCTGCAAAGGTTGCACAAAAGTGGTTTTACTTTCTGCCATTTCAGAGCAGAAGGCTGGGGAAGCCCCTTCTCTGAGCAGCTGCTGCCACTCAGCCTTCCCCTCTTCTGGATCCCTGGGACTTTGGCTCCCACCACTCCACCGCCTGTCGGTTGAGGCTGGGAGGCCAGCCTGAAGACCTGAAGAGGACTATCGCTGCTTCCTCCAGACTCCTGTAGGCAAATATGCTCAGCCAGATGGTCAGCTGCCTCTGGTGCCAGGGCCTGCCAGGTAATGGGTGTTTGTGTGAGAAGGTGCTGCAACAACCTTTTCCTCCACATGGAATGAGGACTCGGATGGGGGTGGGGGATGGGAACTGACGGGCTCTTTGGAACATCAAGAAACCCCCCAGGGGAACACTGGATCAGCAAAGGGGCTTCCTAGCCCCTCTGTAACCTCCCTAGAGGCCCACAATGTCAGCCCTGGCTTTGTGCTGCAGAGCCAATGCCTCTCCCACAAGGCTGGTAAAAGGCCTCCAATTCAAGCCAGTTCCTCCCCCTCCCGACGCCCCCCCCTCCATCCTGCTCAACTGGAAGGATAAGCAAAGGGATGGCAAGGAGGGAAGCCATAAGGCAGCTGGTTGGGAAGCCCAAAGCCTCAGCGACCAGTTTGGGGGGAAGGGAAGGAGAGGCTGGCTGCCCAACAACCTTGGGCGAGCAAGTTCCCTCCCCCACTTCTGCCTTTTTCAGGAGAGTCACAGTCAGTCTTGGCACCGGGCATTGCAAAATGGGTGCTTCTAGCATCTCACCATCCTGCTGGCCACCACAGCAAAGATGGTGTGTCTCCTTGCAGAAAGAAGCTGACTGAGCCTCCAGACACCCCCCCCCAGCCCCGCTGGCATCTCCTCTGTCCAGCAGGGGAATGCTCTGCCCCTCAGACACACCCTGGAAATCCTTGCAGAACAAACAGAGTGCCCGCATGGCCACCAACACTACTCCCTGGTGCTGACTCACTCAGGGACCTATTCTCAGGCAGGCCAAGGAGCAGCTGGTGGGCAGGGCTTCCCCCACTCCCTGCCTGTCAGGGGATGCTCCGTGCCCCCCCCCCCCCAGGGCAGGCAGGTTCAGGCAGGGCAGTGCCTTAGCACTCTGAGCAGCTCCAGCAGAGCTACTGGTGAAGGACATTGCGACTGGCAGCTGCCCCCTCCCCCCCACCCCGGCCATTTCTTTATATTGTACCTGAAGGGGCTCTCTCAAAGCCAGGCCAACTGAGCCCCCATTCCTCAACTGGCCATGGGGGTTTGGGGGGTGGGGAAACCAAGTCAGATGGAGAAAGAAGCTGGGGGGGGGGGGCTTCCAGGGCACAACATGGAAGCGGTTCTCTTGGGCTTCTTCTTTCAGGCCTTCTTCGTGGGCCCGCCCGAGCCCCGATCAGGCCTCGCTCAACAGGCTCGGATCAGCCCAGGTGGGAGAGAGTAACGCTGCGACCCCCCCCCCACCCGGCAGGAGAAGTTGACTTCCCTCCTCCCTCCCTGAATTTGCCCCCCTCCCGGCCCTTGTCCGCCTTTTGCCTGCTCTCGGGGCAGCCCCTCTTCCCTGGGGGGGGGTCGAGACCACCCCTTCCTTTGCTGTGACCTCACTGACACACACACACACACACACACACACACACACACACACCGTGGCGCCCCCAGCCCGCCCAACCCCCTCAAGGCGCCCCGGGCGGACTGAAGTGGCGGTGGGAGGAGGCACCTCCTGCCGGGAGCGGAGCAGGGCGAAAGGGGGAGCCGGGAGGAGGCCGCACCGCGCCCGGCCCGTGCAGGAGAAGATCCGCCAGGTCCGGAGGGGCCGCGGGGGAGACCGCCAGCAGCGGCACCCGTGCCTTACCTGCAGGCCGGGCTTGCCGCTGCCGCCGCCCGCGCCCTGCTCCGCGCCGGCCGGCCGGGAGAGGCTCCGGGGCGCTTCCCGCGAGGACTGAGGGGTCCGGCAGGCGCGGCGCCCCCTTTCCCCGAAGCGGCTTCCGGGCCCCGCGAGGCTCCGCCCTCCCCGGCGCGTATTGGCTCTCCGGGCGAGCCCCGGAGCCCCCGATGGCCAATGGGCGGGCGCGGGGGCAGTGGCCACGCCTTCTCCACGTGCAGGACCTTGGTGACAGCGGGGAGGGGCGGGGGAGGGAGGGGAGGGGCCGGGGCTGCACTGCTCCGCCAGGGATTCTGGGAATTGTAGTGCCCGTCTCCCCTCCGGACCGGCGAGGTGGGAGAAGCCGTCCGCCTGCTGGCCTCTCTCCTGCCTGCCCGGCTCTTGGAGAGAGGAGAGCGAGAGGGTCGGGGAGGCGCCGACCCTGGAAGCTGCAGGGAAAGCTTGCGACCAAGAGACGCCGCGGGCTGTCCTTTCAGGAGGGCTTTTTTATTCATTTCAACTTCGGGCTTTGGGGTTTCAGGGTAGTCTCCCATCCAAGGATTAATGGACCAGGTTCTGCTTAGCTTCCCATGGGTGGGAGCTGAGGTTCCCTGAGGAGCCAGAGCTGAATAGCAAGCTGGAAGCAAAAGAGGCAACCCACCTTCATGAATTTGCCTTCAGTGTGAGAGTCTCCAGTCCCTGTGGCCGGCAAAGGGTTTGGATGCACCCCAGGCAAGATGGGGCGATGGCTCCAGTAGCCAAGAGGCGGCGCAAACAAACACACACACACACACACACACACACACAACAAATGAGTCCCCCCCCTTGCTTTTCCCAGTTATCTTTTCTCTCTTGGGCTCTCCAACAGTTGTGGGGGTCCCAAGCAGCCCCTTTAAATCAGAGTGGCCAGAAAGAACTGGGTGTCCCTTGGCTCTGTCCAAAGCTTTTGGAGCTGGAGCTTTTCCAGCTGCATATGTTGGAGAAGAATCCTCCCCCTCCCCAGTTTTTAAGGCTGCTCCCAGCAAGCACCTTCAGGGCAGGCAGAGGATCCAAGGCAAGGGACATCCTTTGTAAAAAGTTAAGATGGCGGCCCCTACACCGCCATCAAAGCTACACCAGTTTCTGGTATGCCTTGTCCATAAAACACAGGCAGAGCTTCGGTTGTGTTGTTGTGGACTGTGCCTGCTAATATCCCTGCACAGAAGCCTGTTTCCCCCAATTCAGCTTGCAAAGGATGCCGTTCTCAGATGGGGAGAAACGTTCAGTGGACATAAAGCACAATAAACAAGACAAAATATAAGATACCCTTTAGTGAGCAATCCCCGGCCTGTCAGGCACGAAAGACCATGTCCACACATGAAGGCCCAGTTAAACTGATTTATTGCAAATTATGGCTATGTTCAGGAATCTTCTCATCCAACGGTTAGCACCTGCTAGGAGTTACATAAGGTTCAACAGCAATCAAGGGAGGTTGGGCTTAGTTCAGGTGGGGTTACGCAGGTATTCTAAATCAGGAGTCCCCAACCCTTCTGGATTGGCAGCCTAGGGTGGAGGCGTTTTTACGCCTGTGAGCATGCAAACACGTGAATGGGGCCAAATGCACACAGGGCCGTGATTGCGTGTGTGACAAACGAGGGCCACAAGTGCCCCTGTGATGCTCAGGCAACGCTAGCACCCATGCAATGCCGCAATGCTAGCGTGAGTGGGGATGTTGCGCTTGCAGCAACAATAGCACCAACATAATGCCACAACGCTAGCACAAGTGGGGGTGTGCTCGTGGCAACGCTAGCGCCCACGTGATGCTCATGGCATTGCTGGTGGCCACGTGACACCATGACACTAGCACGAGTGGGGGTGTGCTAGTGCGCACACATGCATGCACTAGCCAACCACTCATGAGGCCGTGGCCAAAAGCCCACAGCTTGGTAGTGGGCCACGGACCACAGGTTGTTGATCCTTGTTCTAGACTGAGCCCTCTTTTTATTCCGCCCCAGGCTCTTCCACTCCTGAGACCATGTGAAGAGTCCTTGCTTTCTTTTCATAAAAGCCCTGTAAAGGGACTAGTTGGGTCAGGCCTTTGGAAATGTCTGCTGCAATCTGTTGGTCTGGAAACCATCTTTATTTTATAAGAACCTTAAGGCTGCACAAAGAAAGGAACCACCTCTGAATGTGATCCATCTCCCTGATATTATAAGAAATTATAATTTCTGAGCACTTCCCAAAGAGGAATATTGGACTTAACCAGGAAGAATTCTATGATCAAAGTTGAAAATTCAGGAAGGGAGCTGCTGCCCTCTTGTGGCCAACCACCAGAGTTTCTTCTAACAAAGCTTCCAAACAAAGAGTAATACAATAAATAATTAGATCTGTGACTCAGCTCGTTTAATAGTGATTTCCTGAATAAATCACAAGTGCCTAACAGAAAACTGTAACTGTGACAGTTTAGCAACATCCCCACAGCAGAGTTTGCACAGCATGCCCAAGCAAAACCCAACCAACTGACTCAAGTGTAGAACGTTTAATCAGTTTTGGGCCACACATTTTAGGAAGGACATTGAGAAGATGGAACATTTCCAGAGGAGGACAATTGAGACGATCTGGAAGGAAAAATGGATGGAAAAGGGTTAGAAGTGATGGGGAGGCTCCCCTTTCTTCCCAGAGCTTAAAGTTTCAGACTCCTTGCTGAAGGGGGGAGAGCTTGTCCAATCAGGAAGGCCGATCCAGACTACCATCAGCCATGTTGTTGCTGCAAGGCGCACACACACACACACACGTACACACAAAGACAGTGGCTCTTCTGCCAGGGATAGCCTTCCTTCCTGGACCAAAGGGTCTTTGCTTGCTGGAGGGTGAGAGAAGGACCTTTTGCGAGAGCTCATTTCACAGGCTGACCCCTAAGGCAAAGTGACAACTGACGGCACCCCCCTTCCTCTTGCCTAGTTTCTTTGGGAGCCTCTTGGGGCTGGCAGTCACTTGACCAGCCCAAACAGCCTTCCAGCTGCTGCAGGAGACCTGAAATCGCGCTTCCTGTTCATTCAGCCACAGGAAAGATGGCCGGGGGCCTTGGCTGCCCTTCCAAGCCCCAAGGAGATGCTTCAGGATGAAAACAGGCAGGGGAAAATTTGTGGCAGGCAGGAAGCACCCCACTGCCTTGGCAGGTGCCTCAGCCTGGTTGAGTCAGGCAGTCCTTTGGCTCAGGCGCTTCCAAGCCCTTTGGAAGCCCAGCGCTACCCTGACGTGGTGACACTTAGTGCCAAGCTTCATGTGATTTTGCAAAAAAACATACAGGGACTGGTTATAAACCCAATTTACAAACTGCAATAACTTTATTCACAACCCGCTGTACCCAAAACCATTGCCTTCTGATGCCCAGGCACTTAGCGGGCTGCAGGTTGGCATTTGTGGCACCGCAAAGCTTGAGAAGGCCTGTGACGTCTAGATAAAGTTGACTACTTGAAAGTGGATTTACTTATATTTTTTTGCCCAACCCAAACACCCATGAAATCTTTAATGCCATTTAAGGGGAAGTGGGTGGATTGTCTTAAGGGGCACAGAGCCTCTGCTCTCTCTGTCTTTTGGCGCTCTGCTTAGTCTGGCCCTCCCGTTTGTAACTGAGTTTATGGCTGAGCAAAAGGTGGGGAACCACTCTCCCCAAAGGACTGGTGGATGAAGAGCAGTTTTAGGAGGAGGGATCTTCAGCTTCCTGGAATCTTCTTCTTTGAGAGGCTCTTAGGGGCCAGGTTAGAGAATAGGATTGGGACTACAGCTTCAAAGCCTACAGATGCTGGCTGTTTTGTCAACCCTTCAGCACCCGAGTCTGTTTGCTGTGGCCCACCAAGGAAGCCGCCTTAATCCTTAGCCGAGGGAGGGGCCGTTTCTCAGCACAAAGACCTTCACAGTCTACCATAAGACAAACAGCAGGTGAGGATGAGGTAACCCAAAGCACAGCAAGGTTCTGCATGAGTTGTTTGACTTTAGGATTTCGTGGTCACCTGAGCTAGGTTTTACATAAAGGTTCTCAAATAAATACCCTGGAGTTGCAGAAATGATTGTCACCCCACCCCACCCCCCACCCCAAGAATAGGGGTCTCCAAACCGGGCAACTTTAGGACAACTCCCAGAATTCCTCAGCCAGCGTGAAGTCCACAAGTCCTACAGTTGCCCAGTTTGGAGAACCCTGCCCTAAAATGAAAAGAGCCAATCACTTGGGGGCTCCAGAGGGGATCCGTTGCCAGTTTTGCACTCCCCTTGCAGTACTGGCTGAGCTCAGCTCTTCCTGGCTGTAAACCAGGGGTCTTCAAACTTGGCCCTTTTATGACTTGTGGACTTCAACTCCCAGAATTCCTCAGCCAGCTTTGCTGGCTGAGGAATTCTGGGAGTTGAAGTCCACAAGTCATAAAAGGGCCAAGTTTAAAGACCCCTGCTCTAAACAGTGGCTGTGCCACATGGGTCATCTTGCTGGCAGTCTGTGCCAGTGGCCCCAGACATCAGAGCAAGGCAGCAAAGGAGGGCCCCCCCTCGAGAATTCCCAGGGAGGAGGTTCCAGAGATTGTGGCCTTGGGTAGCCACGTAAAGGCAGCGAACCGGGCGCCCCCGAAGGCCTCGCTCCTTCCCTCCAGGCAGCGGGCCAGTTGCGGGGGGGCTCCAACCTTGAAAGCCCGGCTGAGCCCCCACCCCCGTCTCCCCGGGCCCACATAACCCCTCCCGGGAACGCGCGGACGGTGCCAGGGGGCGTGGCGGGAGGGCCGCTCGGGGCTCCTCCCCTCTTCCTCCGCTGTCCCACCCCCGGTTGGCTTTCTGGGGCGTCCCTGCCGCCCGTCCTCCTGCCGGCGGGGACTCCTTCTTGGGAAACGGATTGTATTCCAGCCGCCTTTCCCGTTGGTCTCTCTCCCAGCCGGGCCGTTGCAGCCAACAGCCGGCGAGCAAACAGGGCTGGGCCCGAGGCGGCCACAGCGGCTGCTTCCCCCGCGGGCGGCGTCTGGCGTCTGCGGAGCGGACGAACCCAGCCGGCCCGCCGTAGGGTCCCTAGGGAAGGTCCCCAGAGCCGAAACACGTGGCTGTGGGCGGGGATCCGCCGGAGCCCCAACGGGAACGAGAGTCTCTCTAGGCCAGGGGTAGGCAACCTCGGCTCTTTTATGGACTTCAACTCCCAGAATTCCTGAGTCAGCTACGCTGACTCAGGAATTCTGGGACCTGAAGTCCATGAGTCATAAAAGAGCCGAGGTTGCCTACCCCTACTCTAGGCCAGGGATCTCCAACCTTGGCAACTTTAAGACTTGTGGACTTCAACTCCCAGAATTCCTCAGCCAAGCTGGCTGAGGAATTCTGGGACTTGAAGTCCATGAGTCATAAAAGAGCCGAGGTTGCCTACCCCTGCTCTAGGCCAGGGATCTCCAACCTTGGCAACTTTAAGACTTGTGGACTTCAACTCCCAGAATTCCTCAGCCAGCAAAAGCTGGCTGAGGAATTCTGGGACTTGAAGTCCACAAGTCTTAAAGTTGCCAAGGTTGGAGACCCCCCCCCCTGCTCTAGGCACACAGAGAGAGAACCGCCCGCCTCGCAGCCCTCCGGCCGGCAAGCCCTGCCCCGCCCCAGGGGGCGTGTCCGGAGACGGCGGCCTCTCTGCCGGGCGCCAATTGGCTGCAGCCACGCCCCGCCCAGACGGCCACCGTGTTTCCCACCCCACCCCACCCCACCCCCGCGCTCTGCCCGCGGCGTCGCCCGTAGCGACGGGGTCTCCCGCGCGGCGCCGGAGGGGTGGGCCCCGGCCTGGCCGGCGGGCGTGCGGAAGGCGGGTGCGGCCAGGAGGAAGCAGCGGCTCTTCTCGCCCCGCCGGGCGGCGCCATGTCCCTGCTCTGCGTCCGCGGTGAGTCGGCGCGCTCCGGCCAGGGCCCTCCGGGCGTGAGGTGGGGGTCCCGCGGGGGCTCTCGGCGCCGTACCTCCGGGGGTCTGGCGGGAGGGGGGCGCCTCTTTCCTCGGGCAGCCTTCCCGGGAATCGCCGCCGCCGGGGAAGCGGTGCGAGGCGGGGCGCCGGCTGCTTTTCCTTCGCGTCTGTCGGGAGGGGAGGGGGAGGATGTAGGGCTGCGGCCCCGCCCTGGACGACCCTCCCGCCGGTAGAGGGATCCGGGTTCCCCCTCCCCGGAGCAGACGCGCGGATGGCTGAACCGAATTGCGCGAAGTTGGGGAGGCTCCGGATCCAGGAAGGAAAGATGGAGAGAAGGAGGGAGGGAGGGAGGGAGGGAGAGCTGCTGGCTAAAAGGAGGAAAAGTGCCGGGAAACGCAGGGCTGCCTTTCGGTAGGGAAGGCGTGATGGAGCCGTTCTCGGTGAGGCTGCTGAAAAGCCGGGGGGGGGGGGGTTGCTCGTCGTCTTTGCAGAGGTTGGGGGGGTGGGAATGTTAGGCAGAGCGCAGCCCGGGGGGATTAATCGGCCGGCATCTGCCTGGAGTGTTTGTGGCTGTGTGTGTGTGTGGGGGGAAATCAATAATAATAATAATAATAATAATAATAATAATAATAATAATAATAATAATAATAATAATAATAATAATAATAATAATAATAATAATAATAGTAGTAGTAGTAGTAACAATAGTATTAGTAGTAGTAAGTTGGAAGGGACCTTGGAGGTCATCTAGTCCAACCCCCTGCTCAGGCAGGAAACCCTATACCATTTCAGACAAATGGCTGTCCAGTCTCTTCTTAAAAACTTCCAGTGTTGGAAGTTTGTGGTTTATGTTTTTTGATTTGTTGATTTGATTTCCACAGCCGCCTAGCTCTGCAAAGGACGTTGGGTAGGTTCACAATCCAAAAACGTATACTGTATCACAATTCAAACCTTAAAAACATTTTAAACAATTGAAACAATAAAAAGCATGAAAACATTTTGCAACAAGTTCCCGCCATGAAGCTGACTGCCATCTTTTTTGCTCTGTTTCCATGGACACCTTCAATCTTCATCATGTCTCTTTTGCAAAGGGATAAAAGTTTATGTCCAAGATAGCTGATCCCATTCAAATCTAAATGGAGATTTAATAATAATAATAATAATAATAATAATAATAATAATAATAATAATAATAATAATAATAATAATAATAATAATATAAAGTTGGAAGGGACCTTGGAGGTCATCTTGTCCAACCCCCTGCTAAGGCAGGAAACCCTATACCATTTCAGACAAATAGCTGTCCAGTCTCTTCTTAAAAACCTCCAGTGTTGGAGCATTCACCACTTCTGGAGGCAGGTTGTTCCACTGGTTAATTGTTCTAACTGTCAGGAAGTTTCTCCTTAGTTCTAGGTTGCTTCTCTCCTTGACTAGTTTCCATCCGTTGCTTCTTGTCCTGCTTTCAGGTGCTTTGGAGAATAGCTTGACTCCCTCTTCTTTGTGGTAGCCCCTGAGATATTGGAACACTGCTATCATGTCACCCCTCACCCTTCTCTTCATTAAACTACACATACCCAATTCCAGCAACCGTTCCCTATGTGTTTTAGCCTCCAGTCCTTCCTCGTCCTATCTGGACACACACCTCCAGTCCTTAGGGCAGAGGAGCAACAGTTGCCCCCCTGAAAGTTATGGGGCATGGGGTCAAGGCCCACTCAAGACCAAAGTCACCGCCTGAGGATGGATGATTTCCGCTTCTCCAACCCGCCCCCCCTGCCCCCCCCTACAGCAAGCTCCTCAGGTGGGTTGGCTGTGTCCGGGCTACGGGGAGGCAGCCTCAGGTCAGCTGGGCCAGAGTTTGGTGGGCTGCCTTGGGGCGGGGTGAGGGATGCTAAGTGTTAGGGAAGCCTCGACTGAGAAGCCGATCCTGGGTGAGGGAGAAGGTTGGGGGGGGGGTGTTCCAGGCTCTGCCCTGCAAAAGGTTGCTCGAAGAACCGGATGTTTTGCACCTGCACGCCACAGGGCTGTGTGCTTAACCCCTACCTGTACTCTTTATACAGGTATGATTGTGTATCATCTGACCCATCCACTGCGATAATCAAGTTCGCAGAGGATACAACTGTGGTGGGTCTTATTACAGGTAGGGATGAGACAGCATACAGGGCAGAGGTACAAAAACTATCCATATGGTATAGTAACAACAACTTGCACCTAAACATCGGCAAGACAAAAGAGATGGTGCCAGACTTGCCCCACTTTACATAGGAGTAGGAGATATAGGAGTATAGCCAGCCGTACCAACAGGCTGAAAAATAGCTTTTATCCGTGGGCTGTTAGGCTTTTGAATGGGATATAATCTCTGTGAATTTATGCAGAATTGACTTGGGAGGCCAGTGTGTGGAGTAGTTGGTTCACGTGGTGTGGTAGGATGGAGGGTTTGTTGTCACTGTGTGTTGGGGGGAGGGAGCATGGGGAGAGGCTCAGCTAATCTCAATGTACACATGTACTTTGACAATAAAGGTTTATTATTATTATTACTATTATTACTATTATTATTATTATTATTATTATTATTATTATTATTATTATTATTATTATTTTGGCTGGTGAGAGCCAACATAATCTCCCCTTGCATTAGACAGTAGTCATATATCCTGGTGATTATTTGCTTGTATTAAAACTGGCAGCAGTTGAAAATGCCTGCTGCCTGCCTGAGCTGGGTCTTCCCTTGGTTGCTCTGGCCAGGAATTGGGGTGAGGGTCAGAAGGCTGTCCTGAGCCTTAACCCTCTTGAGACAGGCACATCCAGAGTAACGGATGCAGTTGGCACACAATCTGGAGTTGAACCCGTGGCATGGGAAGCCCGGTGAATTGGAAGCCTGCCCTTCTTTCGGAGGCTGAAAGGGAAATTCTGAAGCAACAGAGACATTTCTTATTCTAGGGGGTTTGGTTTTCTAGCAGAAAAAAACCCCTTGGTTTAAGAGGTCTTCGGCCTGATTGCCTGTGGGGGGGCCTTCAGGGGTCCCGCTGCCTGGCTCCTATCAGGTTTCTCCTGGAAATGATTCCCCCCCCAATAATCTTTGAGTTCAGCTCAGCCATTGGGAGAACTTTGAAGCATTAATATGCCCCCCCCCCCCCCGGAAGAGTTTGGGAATCCTGTGGAAAGGAAGCCTTTACAAGTGTTCATTTTTCAGCTTTCTCCCTGCCTCAGTGCTTAAGGTAGAGACCAAGCAGTGAGGCCCTCCCCCTCTTTTTCTTCTTCTCATGTGGTGCAGAGAGGGTGGCTTGTTTCTTGAAGGGGGGGTGGTTTAGGAAATAGCTTCCAGCCCAGCTCCCTGGGCCCCTTCCTTCCCTCCTGGAAGGACTTACAGGGCCTTGCTAGGCCCTGGGGTCGAGGGGATCAGCTGGCCTCCTCTCCTGCACGGTGGTGGCGGCAGTGGATTGCAGAGGCGGCAGGCTGGGGCTGTCCTGGCGCTTGGACATGGGTCTCAGGATCAGCACCAAGGGGACGCTGACCCAGCTAGGAGCTTGGTGGCTGCCTTTGGGCTCTGCAGCTTTCCAAGAGAGCCCCGTGCCCAGGACCGGTCTGTGGGTCACGGGGGAAGAAGGGCGGAACACCTGGTGGCTGGCGGTTTCATTTCTTTTACCTTTTTAAAAAAGCCTGATGCTGGTTAACCAGAAACCCCCAAACTCTCCCCCCTCTCCCCATTGCCCCACCTTTTCCAGCTGGAAAGCTTCTTTGGAGAAGCTGGCGCTGGAGGAAGAGGTTCTAATCCGAGAGGGTCCCTTGGGGGGACAGATTTTTCTGATAGGGAGACCGGATGGTAGGGAGGTCTGCCCTAGCGCCTCCGGGGTGGGGAGGCCTCTCCCGCTGCGACCCTTTGGAGATGGCCGAGGGCCCCCCCCCCATCTGACAGACAGGATTCCCTTTCACTGGCTGAGTTAAGCAGATCTCTCTATTACATCATATCTCTGAAATGAGCGCAGTGTCTTTTGAAATGTTAATAAAGGGTTCTTGGTAATCCTCTTTGAAGCGGGTTCTGACCTTGTACCCTTCCGACAGGCAGAGGTTTTTTTAAATGTAAAAGTAAAATTTCAGGAAGAAGGAAGTTAACCCCTGTGGAAGTGCCACACACCCCCCAAAAAACCCCAAAACCATAATCCTTGGCCTTTGCAGGAGGCCACTTTTGAAATCGACACCCTCCGCTCAGGAGAACAAGGAGTCCCTTGTGGAGAAGAGGGTGGCTCTCCTGTCCCCTGGGGTGGAAGGCAGGGCAGGATCCCTCCCACTTGCTCAGGAAGAACAGATCTGAAGAAGGGAGAAGCTCAGGTTAGGAGAAAGCGGCTTTTCTTAGAGTTTATCCATGGAGACGCTCAACCATCCAGGGTCACTGTTGGCCCAAAGGTGCTTTTTCTAAAAGGCAACTTGACTTGCTTGGTTTGTTCTTATGAAAATGTTCTGCTTCTCGTCCAAGAAGCTTCTCCTGAGGAAGTTCAAAGAAAGAAAGAAAAAAAACACCAAGGGTTCTGTCGGACTTCTCTCCCCCCCCCATCTTTTTTCATGGAAACAGCTGTTCAGCTGTGGAACAGGCTGCCTGAGAAGGGGGCGGTCTCTCTTCCTTGGAGAAGTTTCAAGTGGAGGCAGCAACCGTGGATCCCCACACTAGGCAGGAGGTTGGACAAGGATGATGGAGGAACCCCCCCCCCAAAGCCTTTAAACTCAGGGCCACTGATGATCTTTCGTGGAACAAATGCCTGAGTTAATAATAATAATAAAGGGACCTTGGAGGTCATCTAGTCCAACCCCCTGCTCAGGCAGGAAACCCTATACCATTTCGGACAAATGGCTGTCCAGTCTCTTCTTAAAAACTTCCAGTGTTAGAGCACCCACAGCTTCTGGAGGCAGGTTAAATGGGCTTTGTAGATAGAATGGTGAATGTGGAACAAGGAACCTTACTTAAGCCAGTCCTTTCTCCAAAAGTTAAAGAGCCCTCCTCTCCCTTGTCTGGATTCCTGGCTGCCGGGTTGCTGCTGGGAGAGGGGGAGGAGGAAGGGGTGGGGGGGAAACAAACGCTGGGCTTCCGCTTTACTCCCAGGTTTAACAGAGAGATTTCCAAACTTTTTCCCTTCAGAGTTGTTGGGAGTCAGGCGGCATATGCATTTGATAAATATTTTTTTTTTTAGATTCCCCTTAGGCCATACCTCTAAACCAGGGGTCCCCAGCCCGTGGGCCGGCCAGAAACCGGGCCACGCAAACAGACAAATCCCCATCCGTGGGAGGCAGGCAGCGCATGAAACCACACCCCCTCCGGTCCACAGTGGAAAAACCTCTTTCCACCCAACTGTTCCCTGGTGCCCAAAAGGTTGGAGACCTTTGCTCTAAACACCGGGAGCCAGCTCCACTTGGGAGGCATAGTTGAAAAAAAGTAATCCAGGAGGAATTGAGCTCTGGTCTTGGGAGACAGGAGGGAGGGGAAAGAGACTTTTGAGATTCTGTTATGGTATTCTGTTATTCTGTAAGTAAAGTAAAGTGCATTCCTCGGTTCTTGTCCTACCCTCCCTCAAAAGGGCTGGCATGTATCTCCTGAATGCAGGATTTTTTGGAAGCTTCCCTTTTTTGTTAGTGCTACCAATAGCCCTTAGACCAGGGGTCAGCAACCTGAAACAGTGAAAGAGCCACTCGGAACCGGTTCCCTCACAAAAGGAAAAACTGGGAGCCGCAAAAAATGGGTGCGCATGTGTGTACATACGCGCATGCACAGAACAGGGTTTGACTGAAGAGTGGAGCCAAGGCGAGATATGCACCTACCCTGCATATTTGAATTGATTGGTTGAACTTTTTTTTTTTTTTTGGACTGCACATGGCAGAGGACTGGGAGCCGCAGGAGACGGCTGAAAGAGCCGCATGCGGCTCCGGAGCCACGGGTTGCAGACCTGTGCCTTAGACTTATATACCGCTCCATGGTGCTTTACAGCATTCTCTGGGCGGCTTACGATGCCAGCATCTTGCCCCCAACAATCTGGGTCCTCATTTAGTGAGGTCCGGAGGATGGGAGGCTGAGTCAACCAGTTGGGATCGAACTCCTGGCTGTGGGCGGAGTCACTCTGCAGTATTGTATTCTAACCACCTGTGCCACCAGGGCTCCTCCTACCTATTTTTATACAATATAGGATAACAGAGTTGGAAGGGATCTTGAAGGTCTTCTAGTCCAGCCCCACTGCTCAAGCAGGAGACCCTATATACCATTTTAGGCAAATGGATAGCCAATCTCTTCTTCAAAACCTCCAGTGATGGAGGACCCACAGGTCATTCGATTGGTTAATTGTTCTCACTGTCAGGAAATTTCTCCTTAATTCCAGGTTGCTTCTCTCTTTGGTTAGTTTCCATCCATTGTTTCTCTTCTTGCCTTTTGGTGCTTTGGAGAACAGGTTGACCCCCCCTCTTCTTTGTGGCAGCCCCTCAAATACTGGAACATTGCTGTCATGCCACCCCAGTCCTCCTTTTCATTAAACTAGACAAACCCAATTCCTACAGCTGTTCTTTGTATGTTTTAGCCTCCAGCCTTCTAACCATCTTTGTTCATAGAATAGAAATAGGAATAGAATAGAATAGAAACAGAATAGAATAGAATAACAGGGTTGCAAAGGACCTTGTAGGTCATCTAGTCCAACCCCCTGCCCAAGCAGGAATCCCTACACCATTTCTGACAGATGGCAGTCCAGTCTTTTCTTGAAAGCTTCCAGTGATAAACCTCCCACAACTTCTGAAGGCCAACTCTTCTGTTGGTTGATTGTTCTCACTGTCAGAAAATGTCTCCTTATCTCTAGGTTGAATCTCTCCTTGATCAGCTTCCACCCATTATTCCTTGTCTGGCCTTCAGGTGCTTTGTAAATAGGTTGACCCTCCCCCCCTCCTCTCTGTGACAGCCCCTCAAATATTGGAACACCGCTATCATGTCACTCCTAAGTCCTTCTTTTCACTAGACTAGCCATGCCCAGTTTCTGCCAGCGTTCTTCATATGTTTTAGCCTCCAGTTCCCCTAATCATCTTTGTTGCTCTTCTCTGCACTTTTTCTAGAGTCTCAACATCTTTTTTATAGTGTGAAGACCAAAATTGGTTGCAGTATTCTAGGTGTGGTCTTACTAAGGCTCTATAGAGTGGTGTTAGTACCTCATGTGATCTTGATTGAATCCCTCTGTTAATGCAGCTTAGGGTTGCATTGGCTTTTTTGGCTGTTGGTTCATATTTAATTGATTGTCCGCTAAGACGCCAAGATCCCTCACACAGTTACGGGTATTAAGCCTGGTGTCACTCCATTTTTTTTTGAGACTCTAGAAAGAATGCAGAGAAGAGCAGCAAAGATTATTCTCCTCCCGCTGACCAGCGGTTTGTTTATTTGATATATTTAGAAATTACCTATCTCCCTCTCAAAGAGTTTCATTTCTGCGAAGACAGGTGTGTTTGTCCATCTTCCCATGATTGTGATAGTTGTGGAATAATGTGAGGAATACCAGACTTTCTTGTATTTTAAAAGTCACAGACTGCAGCAAAATGTAATTATCAGGACAAAGCTTTTCCCTTCAGCATTCTGAGGGCAGAATGATTAAATATCTATCAATTGTAATACTAATTCCAGTTCTGGATGCTCCTCTTCTGAGCCCAAAGTTACTCTTCCTCCTGGGTCTCGCGTTATTGATTTTTTTTGGGGGGGGTGTAAACCATTGGATGGTTCATCAGCATACATATGTAAGGGAGTCATTTATTGTAGTCCTTAAGAAAAGTATATGTCCCCACTTCCTTAAGAGCTCTGCCTGGCTTATAAAGATATTGTTTAAAAAAAACCACCCATAAAAGCAGTATTACCGTGGAAAGGAAAACAGGAACACCCAAAGATTTTTTTTAAGGCCTGAGCGAACAGCTCTTAAACTTCAAAATGCACGGAGGGGCAGGTCTGCCTCAATACCATTGCAAGTTAGCCCAGGGTCCATTGTAGGAGCAGCCAAATGTGGGTTGGTACTGAGGTGGTCTGTGGTGGGGCCTGCAAGTTGCCCCATTGAAGGGCAATCCGGAGAGGAAGCAGCAGCCTCAGGGGAACTGGGGTTCCTGCCTGGGGGGGCCCAGGACGGTCGCGGGAGGTTTCTCAGGGTGGCCCGACTGGGCCCCCAACCCAGCCAGCTGCTTTAGAGTTTGCTGTAGGTCACTCTTGCCAGGATGTGAAGTGACCGAAAAAGGGGTCTTTTCCCAGAAGAGGAAGGGTTCGGACGGCTGTGATGGAATTGTGCAGATAGGATGGGGTGTGAGCAGGACCCTTCATGGCAGCTAGTCCCAGAGATGCTCTCCCCTTTCCTAAAGCCCCCGTCCTTAATCTGAATTAAACACAAGAACAAGCCAGGATAAGCAAGAGCTGGAAGAGAATCTAAGGCTATTACAGGCAGTCCTCGACGTACAACAGTTCGTCTAGTGACCGCTCAAAGTTACAGCGGCACTGGGGGAGGAAAAAAAGACTCGTCACGAACGGTTTTCGCAGTTAGTTGCTGCATCCCCCTGGTCACGTAATCAAAATTCAGACGCTGGCCAAGCCACTCCTATTTACTGCTAAGCTTGTAAGCCGCCCTGAGTCTTCAGAGAAGGGCGGGATATAAATGGAATTAAAAATAAAAAATTTATGACAGTGGCAGTGTCCCGGGGCTGTGATCTCCTTTGGCGACCTTCAGGTTCACTTAACGACCGTGTTGCTAATTTTAAGAACCGCAGTGATTTGACTAATTGCACTAAAACCAGTTTGGCAAGAGAAGTCGTAAAACGGGGCAGACTCACTTAACAAATGTCTTACTTAACAACATAAACGTTGGGCTCCGTTGTGTTCGTAAGTTGAAGACTACCTGCAGTTGCTGAAAAGGAAGAGATGGAGCTTCACTAACAGCCCTGGTCTGGAGTCGGCGCTGGGGATTTTCAAGTTGAAGGTCCTTCAGCGCTTGGAGCTTTAGTGCCTCTAGTTGCTGCAGAAAGATGCTTCGGAGCCGGACTGGTCACTCCCTTGAGCTTGGTTCCGGGCAGGCCCTGGGCCCGAGGCCCCTCTCCCACTCTGGGCCTGGTTCCTCACCCGGGCTGGGGCCTTGTGCAACGGCAGCCAGGGGAGATCGGGGCTGGGTGCTTTTCCTTCAGAGATATTGGCCCCCGTGGATGCCGACCTGAGAAACAGCTGAGGGACACCCTGGGTAAGCAACCTTGGCTCTTTTATGACTCGTGGACTTCAACTCCCAGAATTCCTGAGTCAGTATAGCTGGCTCAGGAATTCTGGGAGTTGAAGTCCCTGAGTCATAAAAAAGCCAAGGTTGCCTACCCCTGCTTTCTGTGCCAGTTCTGAGATGAGCTGCTCTTTTGGATCTGGTGGTTATAGGGAGTCCTCGACTTACAACAGTTCATTTAATTTAATTTAATTTAATAATTTAATTTGTATACCGCCCTTCTCCCGAAGGACTCAGGGCGGTGAACAGGGCAATACATAATAAAAAACAGGATACAAAAATTAAAAAGTGATTAAACAACTATGCCCGTAATAATTAATACATATTAAAAGTTAAAACTAATTTATAAAAAACCCAACCCCATCCCATCAGACCAGGCCAGCTTGTTCAAAAAAGAAGGTTTTGAGATCGCGCCGGAAGGAGCGAAGGTCGGGGGCCATCCGGAGCTCGACCGGCAAGCGGTTCCAAAGGTCTGGCGCGCCCACAGAGAACGCTCTCCCCCTGGGGGCCACCAATCGACATTCCTTGATCGGAGGCACCCTGAGGAGGCCCTCTCTGTGGGAGCGCACTGGACGGAGGGAAGTTGACGCCGGCCGCAGGTGTTGCCGTAGGTAATCCGGACCCATGCCATGTAGGGCTTTGTAAGTCATCACTAACACCTTGAACCTCACCCGGAGAGCAACCGGTAGCCAATGCAGCTCGCGGAGCAAAGGTGTAACATGGGAGTATCGGGAAACCCCCAAGACAACTCGCGCGGCTGCATTCTGCACCAGTTGAAGTCTCCGAGTGGACCTCAAGGGCAGCCACATGTAGAGAGCATTACAGTAGTCTAGACGAGAAGTCACGAGCGCATGAGTGACTGTACGCAAGGCATCCCGGTCTAGATAGGGTCGCAACTGGCGCACCAGGCGAACCTGGGCAAAGGCCCCCCTAGTCACAGCTCCAATATGCTCTTCCAAAGAGAGCTGTGAATCTAGAAGGACCCCCAAGTTGCAAGCCCTATCTACGGGGGGTAATAGCTCACCCCCCATGGCCAGAGATGGAATAATCGGAATTTCCCGGGATGCCGGCACGAACAGCCACTCAGTCTTGTCAGGGTTGAGTCAAAGCCTGTTCCTCCCCATCCATGACCAAAGTTACAATGGCACTGGAAAAAGACTCTTATGACCAGTTTTCACACCTGTGAGCATTGCAGCATCCCCACGGTCATGTGGTCAAAATCCAGACGCTTGGCAACTGGTTCATATTTATGATGGTCGCAGTGTCCTGGGTGTGTGTGTGTGTGTGTGTGTGTGTGTCACGTGATCCCCTTTTGCAACCTCCTGGCAAGCAGAGTCAATTAAGTTCAACAACTGCAATGATTTCACTTAACAACTGGTGCAAGAAAGGGGCAACAGAAATTTTGGGCTCCACTGTGGCCGCAAGTCAAGGAACTACCCATAATTGTCCCTGTTTGACAGCAGCAGGATGGTGGCTGGCACAGTCGCAGCGGGAAAGGGAAGACTGTGGCACAGGGCTACACAGGAGTCCAAGCAAGCTTACCCGTAAGGCGCCTGGATCCCAATCAGTGTAAGATCAGTTTCAGCTGAGCACTCTTGATCTCTAATCTAGTCAGCTTCAGAGCTGGATCTAACCAGATCTGGCCTGCATGATTTGTCTAGGAACCTGGCCAGCTGTTGCTGTGTGTCAGTTGGCTCTGAAGGAGGTGAGAGAGAATCCGAGTCTCCCTGCCCCACAGTGCACCCTTTCCCCACGGCTGGGCCTGTCCATGAGAGCAAAGCAGCTCTTCTGTGCGCCCCCCCCCCCCGTGGGATTTCTGTCCCTTCCAAGGTGAGAGAAGCAGCTCAGGGGAAGGGGCATCAGCTCAGGTGTGTGTGTGGGGGGGGGGAGGCAGAGGCAGGCTGCCTATCCATTAGCAGTCCTGAAGGGCTCTGGGTGGGTGGGGAGCATGCTTGGAATGCCCACCTGGTGAATCTCAGAAGTGTGATACAAACCCTTATGACAGGTTGCATAGTGACTGTTCACAAGTTGTAGCTTACCTGGAAAAAAGGGAGTTAAGATGTCCCAAATTCTGATAGTTTCTCCCCCTCCCAGTCACCTGACCGCAGTCGGGTGCATTTACAGCCAGTTTCTCCAGCCGCATGACTGCATTTTGTAGTTGTTTTACCGAAAACCAGATGTACTGTTTTCCAGCAAAATCACTCTGTAGCAATCAGTGGGTTCATTTACCAGCCACTTAACTGTAAAAAGGTCAATGAATGGGTGACTTTTACGCTGGTGTGCAGCCCCCAAGAGTGAGGCATCTTCTGGAGAAGCAGCCACCGAAGGAGGGGCAGAGAGCAGGGGGTGTCCAAACTTGGCAAATTCCAAGAGTTGTGGACCTCAAACTGCCAGAATTAAAGAGTCATTCAATCAGAATGGAGCTGGAAGGGACCTTGGAAGTCTTCTAGTCCAGCCCCCTGCTCAAGCATGATACCCTATACCGGGAGTAGGCAACCTTGGCTCTTTTATGACTCGTGGACTTCAATTCCCAGAATTCCTGAGCCAGCATGGCTCAGTTTGGAAACCTTTCCCTTCAGCATGGCTGGCTCAGGAATTCTGGGAGCTGAAGTCCACGAGTCATAAAAGAGCCAAGGTTGCTTACCCCTGCCCTAGACCATTTCAGACAAATGGCTATCCAGTCTCTCTTTAAAAACTTCCAGTGTTGGAGCACCCACAGCTTCTGATGGCAAGCAGGTAATTGTCCTCGCTGTCAGGAAGTTTCTCCTTAATTCCAGGTTGTTTCTCTCCTTGATTGGTTTCCATCCATTGCTTCTTGTCCTGCCTTTAGGTGCTTTGGAGAATTGGTTGACCCCTCCGCTTTGTGTTGTTAGCTGCGAAGTCGTGTCCGACCCATCGCGACCCTATGGACAACATTCCTCCAGGCCTTCCTGTCCTCTACCATCTTCTGGAGTCCATTTAAGCTCACGCCTACTGCTTCAGTGACTCCATCCAGCCACCTCATTCTCTGTCGTCCCCTTCTTCTATTGCCCTCGATCTTTCCCAGCATTAGGCTCTTCTCCAGTGAGTCCTTCCTTCTCATTAGGTGGCCAAAGTATTTGAGTTTTAGCTTCAGGATCTGGCCTTCTAAAGAGCAGTCAGGATTGATCTCCTCTAGGACTGACCGGTTTGATCGCCTTGCAGTCCAAGGGACTCGCAGGAGTCTTCTCCAGCACCATAGTTCAAAGGCCTCAATTCTTTGGCGCTCAGCCTTTCTTATGGTCCAGCTTTCACTGCCATACATTGCAACCGGGAAGACCATAGCCTTGACTATACGCACTTTTGTTGACAGGGTGATGTCTCTGCTTTTTAGTGTGCTGTCTAGATTTGCCATGGCTTTCCTCCCCAGGAGCAAGCGTCTTTTAATTTCTTGGCTACAGTCCCCATCTGCAGTGATCTTGGAGCCCAGGAAAATAAAATCTGTCACTACCTCCATTTCTTCCCCATCTATTTCCCAGGAATTGAGAGGGCCAGATGCCATGATCTTGGTTTTCTTAATGTTAAGTTTCAACCCAACTTTTGCACTCTCCTTCTTCACCCGCAACAAGAGGCTCTTTAGTTCTTCTTCACTTTCTGCCATTAGAGTGGTATCATCTGCGTATCTTAGGTTGTTGATATTTCTTCCGGCAATCTTAATTCCAACTTTTGATTCATCTAGCCCTGCCTTTCTCATGATGTGCTCTGCATATAAGTTAAATAGGCAGGGCGACAGTATACAGCCTTGCCGGACTCCTTTCCCAATTTTGAACCAATCAGTGGTTCCATGTCCAGTTCTCACTGTTGCTTCTTGACCCGCATATAGGTTTCTCAAGAGACAAATAAGATGGTCTGGTACTCCCATCTCTTTAAGAACTTGCCACAGTTTGTTATGATCCACACAATCAAAGGCTTTAGCATAGTCAATGAAGCAGAAGTAGATGTTTTTCTGGAACTCCCTAGCTTTCTCCATGATCCAGCGTATGTTGGCAATTTGATCTCTAGTTCCTCTGCCTCTTCGAAATCCTGCCTGTACTTCTGGTAGTTCTCGATCCACATACTGCTGAAGTCTAGCTTGTAGGATTTTAAGCATGACTTTACTAGCATGAGAAATGAGTGCAATGGTGCGATAGTTTGAACATTCTTTGGCACTGCCTTTCTTTGGAATTGGAATGTAAACTGATCTTTTCCAATCCTGTGGCCACTGTTGAGTTTTCCAAATTTGCTGGCAAATTGAGTGTAGCACTTTTACTGCACTGTCTTTTAAGATTTTGAATAGCTCAGCTGGAATACTGTCACCTCCACTAGCTTTGTTGTTGCTCAGCTTTTCTAAGGCCCACTTCACTTCACATTCTAGGATGTCTGGCTCGAGGTCAGTGACCACCTCATTGTGATTATCAGGGACATTAAGCTCATTCTTGTATAGTTCTTCTGTGTAATTTTGCCACCTCTTCTTAATCTCTTCTGCCTCTGTTAGGTCCCTGCCATTTTGGTCCTTTATCATGCCCATTTTTGCATTAAACGTTCCCTTCATCTGTCCAATTTTCTTGAAAAGATCTCTGGTCCTCCCTATTCTATTGTTTTCTTCTATTTCTTTGCACTGTTCATTTAAGAAGGCATTCTTATCTCTTCTAGCTATTCTCTGGAATTCTGCATTCAATTGGGCATATGTATGTTTTTCTCCCTTGCCTTTCGCTTCCCTCCTTTCCTTAGCTATTTGCAAAGCTTCCTCAGACAGCCATTTTGCTTTCTTGCATTTCTTTTTCTTTGGGATGGTTTTGGTTGCTACCTGTTGTACAATGTCGCGAACCTCTGTCCATAGTTCTATCAGATCTAATTCCTTAAATCTATTTGTCACCTCTACTGTATATTCAACAGGGATATGATTTAATTCATACCTGAGTGGCCTAGTGCTTTTCCCTACTTTCTTCAGTTTAAGCTTAAACTTTGCAAGGAGAAGCTCATGGTCTGAGCCACAGTCAGCTCCTGGTCTTGTTTTTACTGACTGTATAGAGCTTCTCCATCTTTGGCTGCAGAGCATATAGTCAATCTGATTTCTGTGTTGACCGTCTGGTGATGTCCATGTGTAGAGCCGTCTCTTGGGTTGTTGGAAAAGAGTGTTTGCTATGACCATCGTATTCTCTTGACAAAATTCTATCAGCCTGTGCCCTGCTTCATTTTGTACTCCAAGGCCAAACTTGCCTGTTATTCCAGTTATCTTTTGGCTTCCTACTTTAGCATTCCAATCCCCCATGATGATAAGGACATCATTTTTTGGTGTTAGTTCTATAAGGTGTTGTAGGGCTTCATAGAACCGGTCAATTTCATCCTCTTCAGCACTGGTGGTTGGGGCATAGACTTGGACTACTGTGATATTGAATGGTTTGCCTTGGATTCGAACTGAGATCATTCTGTCATTTTGAGGATTGTATCCCAGTATTGCTTTTCCTACTCTTTTATTGACTATGAAGGCTACTCCATTTCTTCTGAGGGATTCTTGCCCGCAGTAGTATACCTGATGGTCATCTGAATTAAATTCACCCATTCCTGTCCATTTTAGTTCGCTGATACCTAAGATGTCGATGTTCAGTCTTGTCATTTCTTGTTTGACCACGTCCAGCTTTCCTTGATTCATGGATCTTACATTCCAGGTTCCTATGGAGAAAAAATCTTTACAGCATCGGACTTTCCTTTCACCACCAGACACATCCACAGCTGAGCGTCCTTTCGGCTTTGGCCCAGTCGCTTCATTCTTTCTGGCGCTACTAGTACTAGCCCTCTGCTCTTCCCCAGTAGCATATTGGACGCCTTCTGACCTGAGGGGCTCATCTTCCAGCGTCTTCCGCTTTGTGGCAGCCCTTCAAATAGTGGAAGACTGCTATCATGTCCCCCCTAGTCCTTCTTTTCTCTAGGCTAATGGTAAAGGTTCCCCCGCGCATGCGTGCTAGTCATTTCCAACTCTAGGGGCCGGTGCTCATCTCCGTTTCAAAGCCGAAGAGCCAGCGCTTGTCCGAGGACGTCTCCGTGGTCATGTGGCCGGCATGACTAGACGCCAAAGGCGCACGGAACGCTGTTACCTTCCCACCGGAGTGGTCCCTATTTTTCTACTTGCATTTTTACGTGCTTTTGAACTGCTAGGTTGGCAGAAGCTGGGACGAGTAACAGGCGCTCACTCTGTTCCGCGGCACTCGGGATTTGACCCGCCAAACTGCCGACCTTCTGATCGACAAGCTCAGTGTCCTAACCCACTGAGCCACCGCATCCCTTTTCTCTAGACTAGCCATACCCAATTGCTACAACCATTCTTCATATGTTTTAGTCACCAAACTTTTAATCATCTTAGTTGCTCTTCTCTGTACTTTTTTCCAAAGTCTCAACATCTTATTTTTTTTGTATAGATTTTATTAGTTTTTATACGGTTAGGAATAAGGTGGGGTTGGGATTTGGGTTTGGGTTAGGATTAGGTTTAGGGTTGGGGTTGAAGTTTTTCCAAATAACATTCCCAATATTTAGCAAACAGTATAATGTCTGGGTTCATGTGTTTAATAAACAATAATAGATAATAGTTAATTATCATAAACACTATGTTAATTAATCACTCAATAGCCTTCTTGCTAATACGTATTCAAAATTACATGTCACATTCCTTTCTCACTCGTTTTTCTAGCCGTTGATAGAAATTATCCCATGTTCTAAAGTACAAAGTCTCAACATCTTTTTTGTAATGTGACCAAAACTGCATGCAATATTCCAAGTGTGGTCTTAACTAAGGTTTAATAAAGCGGTACTAATACTTCACGTGATTTCGATTCTGCGCCCCTGTTTGTGCAAGGATTGTATTAGCAATTCTTGTGGACTTCAACTCCCAGAATTCCCAGCCAGTGTTGCTGGGGTACCCCCAATGGTCCTTTCTAGTTTCCCTGTCCCGTCTGCGCTGTCTTCCTGGTGCTTGGCTAGGAAGACGTGGGCTGTTTGCTCAAGGGCTCGCAAACAATGTCTTTGCCTGCGTCATCCTTGGCTCAGTCGCACAAATGCAAACAAACAGGGATTTATTTGCAGCAGATGGGAGCCGTCGGACTTGCTGCGTGGCATCTCTCCAGGCAGGTGGACAGCCTGGGCGTGAATGGCCGTCCGTCCATCCAAGGAGGCAGAGTATGACATTAATGGGCTCTCCTCCCGCCTTTGAATGCCTGGGCACCAAAAGAGGGCTTTGCCTCCCCCCCTCCAAGGATAAAGAATACTTAACCACCTTCAGAAAGCTCTGATTTCTGCTTTTGAAACTAATTACCCTCCCCACAAACCTTTGAGGAATGCAAGTCCTAGAAATCTTGATAGTTAGACTTTCTCCTGCAGGCAGTCCTCGTGACTGCAATTCAGACTTAAGATACCTGTTGCTAAGACAGGCGATTGTTAAATGAGTCACAACTGATTTTAACCACCTTTTTCACCAGGCTCGTTAAGAAATGACCACGGTTATTAAGTAAGTCTCGTGGTTCTTTTTAAAATTGCATTTAAAATAGTGACAAAAGAAAAAAAGATACAAGGCACGGAATAAAAAATACAGGTAATCCTCGAATTATGATCCACAATTGAGCCCACTGTTGTTAAGGGAAAATTTGTTTAGTGAGTTCTGCCCCATTTTACGATCTTTCTTGCCACAGTTCTTAAGTGAATCACTGCACTTGTTAAGTAAGTAACAGACAGCGGTTCTGTCTTAACAAGAATCCAAAAAGAGCCAAGGAGTTGTGAGTGCTCCATCACGGGAGGTTTTCAAAAATATTGGGCCAGGGTAGTATAAGATCTCCTGCCTTGGTCAGGGGGTTGGACTAATCCAGTACCAGGCCGCGGCATGCTAGCAACTGGTCCACACAAACAAGCAAAGCCCCATCCGCAGGATGCAGGCAGCACACAAAACCACGCCCCTTCCGGTCTGCGGAAAAACCTCTCTCCATGTTACCGGTCCCTGGTGCCCAAAAGGTTTGGGACTTCTGGACTAGGAAGTCCTTCCAGGTCTCTTCTGGCACTAGGATTCTATGTTCTGTGCGCTATATGTATATTGTCGGCTTCTAGGATTTAATTCTTGACAATAGATAACCTTGATGCAGCTCCAGAGTTCTCCCTCATTAACTGGTAATTGCATTTTTTATAGAAATTTTTTTTTATTTTTTTTTTTAATTACATTTATATCCCGCCCTTCTCCGAAGACTCAGGGCGGCTTACAAGCTTAGCAGTAGCCTTCATTCTATGTATATGCCTGCTTGTTAGGGCTTTCACACACACACACCCCAAGCGGCATTATTACAAAGTCAGCTTATTGCCCCCAACAATCTGGGTCCTCATTTTACCTACCTGGGAAGGATGGAAGGCTGAGTCAACCTTGAGCCTGGTGGGACTCGAACCTGCACTAATTGCAGGCAGCTGGTGTTACTTAAGGAGGCATTAGCCCACTGCTCCACCAAGGCTCTTTGGAATCTTTCTTGGAATCGAAAAACCCCACAGACATTTTCTAAACAAAGGTTTTAATTTTCTGAAAATACTTCCTGGACATTTGAAAGTGAATCTTACGGTCTCTAAATGAACCCAGCTTCCCTCGTTGGTTTTGCCTGTTGGAGGTTCTCAGATGGTGAAAATATGATCCTGGGATGCTGCAGCCATTGGAAACGCCGGTCCCAAAGGGGCTTTTTCAAGAGGCAACTGGACTTCCCTGGGTTTTTTTTCCTCTCTAAGAAGTTTTGCTTCTCATCCAAGAAGCTTCTTTAGTTCTGAAGAAGCTTCATCTGTCCGAACTGATGAAGCTTCTTGAATGAGAAGCGAAACCTCTTTGAGGGGAAAAACCAAGAAAGTCCAGTTGCCTCTTGAAAAAGTCCCCTTGGGACAACATGATTTGGATGGCTGAGCATCTCCATAGACATTGTAAACGCGTTCGGGTTGCCAAACTCCTGAATTTTAATCATGTGACCACAGGGAATGCTACAATGGTCAGAAGTAGGAGGACCAGTCATAAGAATCAGGACGGGTCATACGTGACTTTCTCCAGCACTGACGTAACTTCAAATGATTGCCAAATGAATGGTCGTACGTTGAGAGCTACCTCTACCGGGTCTCTGTTAGTGGCAGCCCAGGTTGCCCCCCCTGCCCACCCCCCCCCCCGATGCCCAAAAGGTGCGGCTGAAGCCGGAGGATTCAGAAGGGACTTTTCCAGTTTTCATTTTGAGAGCGATCTCCGTCTCTCTTTTATTCCTAGAAATTTTAATCACTGGATTTATTTTTATTTTTATTTTTATTTTAATTCCATTTATATCCCGCCCTTCTCCGAAGACTCAGGGCGGCTTACAAGCTTAGCAGTAGCCTTCATTCTATGGATACGCCTGCTTATTAGGGCTTTCACACACACCCCAAGCGGCATTATTATTTTATTATTATTATTTTATTATTATTATTTCGTGATGCCCTCCCGCCACTTTACTCCTCCTGAATTGTTCTTTCATTATGCTGTAAATATGGTTGGGGTTTCACTTGCATCATAAGCTGCCCTAGGACGAATCTTAAGGAGGGCAGCAGTGACCGGGCCATACAAAGGTCAGGCATGACCGCTCTTCACCAGAATCCCACAATGGGGGAAGGGTTGTGTAAGGGTCCTGCTCCTTTGCTGGGGGCTTCAGGCGGGAGGCAGGCCCACGGTGCCTCTGGTGCCTTCTCCATGTGAGTAGGGAGCTCCGCCGGTTCGTTTAGGCATCTGGTTCAACCTTTGGTAGAGCTAAGAGCCTCTTGTGGCTTGACGTTTGAGGACTGGGAAGTCAAGATGTGTCAGCCTCAGTTTCCCAGACGTTGGTGTAGCGGAGCAGACGTGGCCTGCCAGGCCTCGGTTAATTGGGGCAGGGATAGGGAGGCTTTGACGCAGAGGGCTGCTGTTGCTGTGAACATATCCGGCAGCACCGCAAAAATTTCATTTGTCAAAGGTCCATGTCAGTTACATTTTCTGCTTAACGGGGGCTTTGCAAGCAAGCAAAGGTGGTGGGGAGTAGGAAACCTCCCCCCCCAGATCAGCCTTTAAAGCAGGGGTGTCCAACCTTGGCCACTCGTGGACTTCAACTCCCAGAATTCCCCAGCCAGCCGTGCTCTGCAAGGATGGCTGTGAGAGCCACAAGAGGCGGAGCCTTTGACTTCTGCCTGCCTGCTTGCCTTTCTCATGCGCAGGTCCTCATGAGCCGCTGGCTGCCTTTTACCTGTTGGTTTCCTGTTATTCTTTCGTTTTCTGCCTCCTGGCTTGGGATAAGCGATGCCGCCTCCTTGGGGTTTGGGTCTAGGGTGCCTTCAAGACAGTCTCAGCCTCTGGCAACTCTACAGAGAAGTCCAGTGACTGGTGACATTTTTGGAACTGTTTTGCCCCTCATCCTAAGGGGGAGATGGAGAATTGGGGAGGGAGCGGCCCCAAATCTCCCAGCTGGCTTCGGGCCTGAGGGAGGAGCAGAGCTTGGGTTTCTGATTAAATGCCCTAACCCACAGGTCGGCAACCTGCGGCTCCGGAGCCGCATGCGGCTCTTTGAGCCGTCTCTTGCGGCTCCCAGCCGCCCGGTGCGCGCGCACCTCTTCCAACGGGCAGTGGTGCGCGCGCACCTCTCCAAATGGAGAGTGGCACCGCCCGTTTGGAGAGGTGCACGCGCACCTCCCCGAATGGGCGGAGGTGCGCGCGCACCTCCCCAAACCTTTGGAGAGGTGCGCGCGTACCTCCGCGCGAAGGGGCAGCGGTGCCGCTCTTTGAGGAAGCTGCCGCGGCCCGTCTCTGAAGCTGCCGAAAGCGGCAGCTTAGCAGACGGGCCGCGGCAGCTTCCTCAAAGAGCGGCGCCCCTGCCCATTCCGAGAGGTGCGCGCGCACCTCTCCGAACGACCGGAGTTACGCGCGCACCTCCCCAAACCTTTGGGGAGGTGCGCGCGTACCTCCGCGCGAAGGGGCAGCGGTGCCGCTCTTTGAGGAAGCTGCCGCGGCCCGTCTCTGAAGCTGCCGAAAGCGGCAGCTTAGCAGACGGGCCGCGGCAGCTTCCTCAAAGAGCGGCGCCCCTGCCCATTCCGAGAGGTGCGCGCGCACCTCTCCGAACGACCGGAGTTGCGCGCGCACCTCCCCAAACCTTTGGGGAGGTGCGCGCGTACCTCCGCGCGAAGGGGCAGCGGTGCCGCTCTTTGAGGAAGCTGCCGCGGCCCGTCTCTGAAGCTGCCGAAAGCGGCAGCTTAGCAGACGGGCCGCGGCAGCTTCCTCAAAGAGCGGCGCCCCTGCCCATTCCGAGAGGTGCGCGCGCACCTCTCCGAACGACCGGAGTTGCGCGCGCACCTCCCCAAACCTTTGGGGAGGTGCGCGCGTACCTCCGCGCGAAGGGGCAGCGGTGCCGCTCTTTGAGGAAGCTGCCGCGGCCTGTCTCTGAAGCTGCCGAAAGCGGCAGCTTAGCAGACGGGCCGCGGCAGCTTCCTCAAAGAGCGGCGCCCCTGCCCATTCCGAGAGGTGCGCGCGCACCTCTCCGAACGACCGGAGTTGCGCGCGCACCTCCCCAAACCTTTGGGGAGGTGTGCGCGTACCTCCGCGCGAAGGGGCAGCGGCGCCGCTCTTTGAGGAAGCTGCCGCGGCCCGTCTGCTAAGCTGCCGCTTTCGGCAGCTTCAGAGACGGGCCGCGGCAGCTTCCTCAAAGAGCGGCACCGCTGCCCCTTCGCGCGGAGGTACGCGCGCACCTCCCCAAAGGTTTGGGGAGGTGCGCGCGCAACTCCGGTCGTTCGGAGAGGTGCGCGCGCACCTCTCGGAATGGGCAGGGGCGCCGCTCTTTTTGAGGAAGCTGAGACGGGCCGCGGCAGCTTCCTCAAAGAGCGGCACCGCTGCCCATTCGCGCGGAGGTACGCGCGCACCTCCGGTCGTTCGGAGAGGTGCGCGCGCACCTCTCGGAATGGGCAGGGGCGCCGCTCTTTTTGAGGAAGCTGAGACGGGCCGCGGCAGCTTCCTCAAAGAGCGGCACCGCTGCCCATTCGCGCGGAGGTACGCGCGCACCTCCGGTCGTTCGGAGAGGTGCGCGCGCACCTCTCGGAATGGGCAGGGGCGCCGCTCTTTGAGGAAGCTGCCACGGCCCGTCTGCAAAGCTGCCGAAAGCGGCAGCTTTGCAGACGGGCCGTCGCCGTCGGGCAACCGGGAACCGGTTCCATCTCATTTTTTAAAAAATGGCAGCCGCGTGCGTCCGCGCATGCACAAAAAACCTTTTTGCGCATGCGCGTGCATGGACACACGCACGCGGCTCCCTCTTTTTTTAATTTGTGATGGAACCGGTTCCCAGTGGCTCTTTTTCTTTTTTAGGTTGCCGACCCCTGCCCTAACCACTAGACCGCGTATGAAACCCAAAAAGGAAACCATGTAGCGCCTAACTTGCGGGTCAGGCTGCAGAACCTATCCTGGGGAAATGTGCCCAGAGGAACGACAGACAGCCCAGTCAAAGGAATGGCAGGGGATGGGAATCTGGAAGCTTTGCAAGGATAAACCTGAACTGATTTGGAAAGTAGTTTCAGAGGAATTGGCGGGGGCACTAAAGCAGCCCCAGCAACTCACAGTCAGTGCTGGGACTGGTCAGTCTCCCTGTCTTCCCGCTCCTTCTGGGAGGGGGCCTGCCATCTCCCCAGCCAGATCCTCCCAAGGCCTGGCACTCTCCCACCCCACCCTCAGGACTGGGGAGTCCTTAGAAGGCTCTGGAGCAGGGGTCCTCCACCTTGGCAACTTTGAGACTTGTGGACCTCAACTCCCAGAATTCCCCAGCCAGGAATTCTGGGACTTGAAGTCCACAAGTCTCAAAGTTGCCAAGGTTGGGGACCCCTGCTCTGGAGGGCAGCAAAGGACATCCAGAAGGAGAGGAGAGAGACGCCAGGAACGCTGGGGCTGTTCATGTGCCGCCAACCTTGGCAGAGGATTATGGTCAGCCAGTTGTCCAGACTGGATTGGGCGCTTCCATCCACCTCTTGAGTCCTTCCCAAGGAGCCAGGAGAAGCCGGTGTGGGTGCTGATGGCGTGTCAGGCCTTGTCACAGGACGCCAGGCGTTCCCGGTGAAGCTGCTCTTTGCAATTGACTGAGGCTGGTTTTGTTAGTTGTTACGCTTGGTGGCCCAGCCAGCCAGGTGTTTCGCATAAGCACCCAGCAGTAAGCAGGAACTGGATGACAAACTCTGCTAGAGGAAAAGTATCTTGTGTTATGACGGACACACTGGCTTAGTAGATCAGGGGAACGACACAAGCGTCGTGCGCCTTGACTTCAGCAAAGCTTTTGGCAAAGTCTCCTCCTCATATAAGGGGAAGATCTGGGCTCCGTGAGTGGGACCGCTGCCCTCACCGTGGTCCAAATGGCCCCACTGAAATCCTGCTCATCAGCGTGGGCTAAAGGGGAGGGCCAGGGGGCTGCCTGATTGCGTTGAGGGACCCCGAAATCTTTGCAGCTGAGACTGGGCTGGGGCGATGGCAGCCAGCAGGTGAGCTGGGAGGGCAGTTCTTACTTTAGGGCAATGAGATATGTGGGGGGGGGCCTCACTCAGTGGCCCCCAAAGAAGGGGAAGAAGGTCACTTTCTGGATGTTTTTCTGGAGGAAACGTGTATCTCGCATGGGGGAGAGCGGGGTTGGCAATGGGGCCCCTGAAAGGATCTGGGAGTCCTTGTGGATCCCACGTTAAAAGAGCCAGCAGTGTGATCTTGATGCTGTGTTCTCTTGGGGTGCATCAATAGGAGCCTAATTCCAGCTCAGTGGAGGCAATTGTCCCTTTTGGCATGCAGTCTGTGAATACTGGCTCAGTGCCAGGGAAAGCCAGCCTCCTCCTCCTCCTCTTCCTCCTCCTCCTCCTCCTCCTCCCCCGGCATCGGCATCGGACAGCATTGTGGAGCCTGGCTTGGGTCCTCCAGCAGCTGGGCTGAGCCAGAACCAGGCTGAGGAGGACGCTGGTCTGCCAGGCACTTGATCTGGAAAGGTGGTTAGTGCTGAGGAGAAGCAAACTCTCAGGACGGAGGGATTGGCTGTAATTTCCACCCCAATCCAGAGAGATCTCCCTCCGGAGGGAGGGAGGGAGGGAGAGATTAATGCCCAGTTCCTAATGGGGCGGAGGAGGGATGGGGCAATGGGTCTTCTGCCCCGGCTGGGCTACGGGAGAAACAAACCCTTGGCTTTTGAAGCAGACACTTTGGTTTTCCCCAAGCACAGTCCTGTCCTGAGACTGAATTGAATTGAATTGAAGACTTTATTTGGCCAAGTGCGATTAGACACACAAAGAATTTGTCTCCGGTGCAGAAGCTGTCAGGGTACATGCATGCAGAGCAACATAACAACAACAAAAATAATACCAATTAAAAGGGGGAGTAAAGAAGATAATGTTAAGAGGGATAAATAATAATAATAATATAATACCGCAGCCACGCCACATGGGTTAATAGATGCAGACATTACTGAGAGTTGAATAAAGAGTTGGCCTTTGTGGGAGTTCTGCCCCCTCCTCTTTTGGGGGGGGCTTTTTGGATTTTGTTTGGGGAAGCCGCCGCTTGCAAGAGTTGCCCCTTTTGCCTCTTTCCGGCCTGCGTCAGAAGGATTAACTTCCTGTAATCTCCGTGATTGAATTGGGGATGGTGCCGCTGCCCTGGCCCTCTGCTGAGACCGGCAGTTGGGCAGGATCCAGTCAGCCTGGCTCAGGGACAGCCTTTGATCGCGTCCTTCCACCAGAGGAGCACATCTGTCTGTCAGCAGGCTGATGGCACCCAGTCTGCTTCGGAAGCAAGCGGGCGTTTTTCTGCAGGATCCAATCTGGGTTGGTCACTGGGGACCAGAGGTTTAGTCTTCCGAGCTTTCGGACTCATCCTGTAGCCCTTCCTTGGGGGAGCTTTTCTCTCTCCTGTGTCAGAGATTCTGGTGAGAGAGTCGTTCTCCACGGATGGGCTCAGCACGAGTCCGAAAGCCTGTTTCTCTGGTCCCGGTGACCGACCCGGATTGGATCCTGCAACATTATCCTGGGACACGTGGATTTGCCTTCATCTCTAAGCAGACAGGTACCAAGAAGAGCCCCTGTTTTCTCAGATTCCCTCACCTCATCCCTGCCTTTTCATTTGTGCCACCTAGCAAAATGATGGATGAGGTTTGGAACAGTTTTCCCAGTTAATTCCGAATCTTCTGCTACCTGGATTCCCTGGAGGTTCAAATGCTTACTTTCTGGCACACCTTTCAACCTTTTAATTCAGAAGTGAACTTAGACATTCAGTTCCTTACTTATATTCCACCCTACTTCGCAAAATCCGGCCATCCTAATTCAGCCCCGCTTCCCTTTTCTCTCTAGAAGATTTTAGTTTAAGGTTGGGAGGGGGGACGAGTAGGATTGCACCTTCAAGGCCATTTCTCTTAACTAAAGAAGATAAGGCCTCCGCGGGGCTTCTAACGGAAGGGAAACTGATTCTTTAAATTAATTGTAGAATGTGATTAATGACAAAATTAGAAAGGTGGAGAATTGTGTTTTAATGTATCGTGCAAGGGGCGGAGATTTCAGATTCCAGCTTCCTTCGAGCAAGCATTTGCCGGTGTATTAGGCTAATAAAGGACTTTTAAGGTAGACAATGCCTCAGAGTCATTTTCGGAAACTTGACACCTCCAGCATCTCTGCTTTCTTCCCTTTCTGCTTCATTTTCAAATTCCGGCTCATTGATCTTCCGAGTCCCAAACTTACCTATCCCCAGTCATGAGCCGGAAGGGCCTGGAGATGTTGCCTCCTGCCACTCATCCGCCAACTCAGAGGCGCACGCGCTAGTTGGACCCCGTTCAGATGTTGACTCCCTCTTGATGGCGCTCCGTGTTCTTCCTTCAGGCATCTCAGGGTCAACCTTTGCATCGTGAGAGCCGCTTTCTTCTGATCCTAGGTCTACACGGTGACCTAGGGACAAAATTTATAAATGGCCCGGTTATGTCATGTGAGCAGTCCACTGTTTCTTCCAGAAAAAATGTATTTGTTTATTGGATTTATTAAATGCCCCCAAGCTCAAAAAGGGACGCGGTGGCTCAGTGGGTTAGGACGCTGAGCTTGTCGATCAGAAGGTCGGCAGTTTGGCGGGTCGAATCCCGAGTGCCACGTAGCAGAGGGAGCGCCTGTTACTCGTCCCAGCTTCTGCCAACCTAGCAGTTCGAAAGCACGTAAAAATGCAAGTAGAAAAATAGGGACCACTCCGGTGGGAAGGTAACAGCGTTCCGTGCGCCTTTGGCGTCTAGTCATGCCGGCCACATGACCACTGAGACGTCCTCGGACAAGCGCTGGCTCTTCAGCTTTGAAACGGAGATGAGCACCGGCCCCTAGAGTCGGAAACGACTAGCACACATGTGCGGGGGAACCTTTACCTTTACCTTTAAGCTCAAAAAGACTCTGTGCAGCTTACATATGACCAGCATAAAGACAAATGAAACCACTTGAGTGCCCAACTAACGCAGCCATCCCCACCCTTTAGCCTAGACATGCCTGGGCTGCCCCAGGCACCCTAACTCCAGCAAATTGTTGCTGAAATCTAAAGTGTCACAGCTGAGTGCCTTTGAAATTGCTTCTTGTCCTGCCCTCAGGTGCTTTGGAGAATAGGTTGACCCCCCTCTTCTTTGTGGTAGCCCCTGAGATATGGAAGATGGCTGTTGTGTCACCCCGGTCCTTCTTTTCTCTAGGCTAGCCAAACCCAAATCCTGCAACCGATCTTCATATGTTTTAGCCTCCAGTCCCTCAAATCATCTTTGTTGCTCTTCTCTAGAGTCTCCACATCTTATTTATGTCCTGGCGTAAGCGTGGTCTTACCAAGGCCTTATAAAGTGGTACTAACACTTCACATGATCTTGACGGAGTCTAGAACTGTGACACAGTCTAGAACCGTGCTGGCTTTTTTGCAGCTGCAGCACGCGGCTGGCTCATATTGAAGTGATTGTCTCCACTAGGACTCCAAGGTCCCTCTCACAGTTACTGCTGTTGAGCAAGGTATGCCACAGGTGTGCAAGAGCAAGAAACTGGCTCTGCCTTCCTACGGTTAAAGTGCTGGATGGCTGGAGCAAGGGCCAACGTGGTCCCTGTCCTGAAAGAGGAGAAAGGAAGATCCAGGGAGCTGCAGACCAATCCGTCGGACCCTGAAATTTGAGAAAATGCTGTTCCTTTGGGGATGACACAAGCAGCAGGCTTTTGTGGGTTGGGACTCAGAGCGATGCGTGAATTGGATAGACCCGGCCCTGGGGAATGGGTAAAGGAGTGAGTAAAGAGGGGGGGCAGGGTTCAGAAGGAATCATTCCATCCTGAGAACGAAACAACCCCCCCCCCCAAAATGGCAGACCTGGATTTTGTTTGGCCTGAGACAGAGGGACAGAGAGAAGCTCTGAGAGGCTTCCAAGGTTGATGGCGGTCCTCGTAGGTAGACCGGGCGAAGGAACGGAAGCCGCACAATTGGCTCTTCAGGATCGTCAGGTAGAATACCTGGTCCTGCATCTTTTTGTTTGAGCTGGCCCAGTCTGGCAGCCAGGCTGGAGCTGCTGAGAACCTGGCTCGGAGGCCACCAGGGACATCCCAGGCCTGTGGGCTGGACCCGGGCTTTGAACCCTCCTCCATCCCAAACAGAGACAGTGGCCGAACACCTCCAGATGGCTGCCCTGGTTCCTCCCCCCCCCATGAAAATGCCCCCAGGAGCCGAGCTTGCTTTGAAGGACTTAACTGTCCCCTCCAAACAAGGGTAAGTTGGCATGTTCCTCTTGACTGCCTCTTCGGTCCTGAGACGTGGGCACCCAGCATGGCACCCGAGCTTCTGAGGAGGGGAGCTTTTTTGGGCCACCCTGGCTGCTGGACTCGATTGGCAGGGGTCTGGGGTCCTGCAGGGCACTGCTGAGGCTTCTGGGCTTGGCCCTTTGCTACACGCAGCTTCCCTGGAATTGGTGAAAGGATGAAAAGCATCCCCGGGGGAGGTTTGGGCCGGGAATCGTCAACTGCCAGTCCAGATATCTTGCCGACATGGCCAGTGCTGAGGGAGGAGGTTGTGGGGCGCCCTTTGGCCCTGTTCTCTAGGCCGAATTCTACTAATGGTTGCCCTCTCACCCGCCACCGCAGGAGCTTCCTCTGGCTTAGGGCAGGGGGCTTGCAAGGCTGTGTGATGGGGCTTCTCCACCCTGCTCCAGGCAGAAGGAAATGGGCAGAACCTTCCAAGCAGGCTCTGCAAATCAAGGCTAGATTTAGGATGCCGTGGTTGACCATCTGCTCCTTCCTTCCTTCCTTCCTTCCTTCCTTCCTTCCTTCCTTCCTGCTAGTTGCATCCACTGTCTTTCCTCAAGCAGAGCTGGAAAGGAGCTGGAGGCAGCACACGGGCCAGACTGGATGCCCAGCGGCCCCTCCTGCTCACTGTCTCTGCTCTCTCCCCCTCCCCCCCCCCCCCCGCTTTCTGGAGAATGGGGCAAAAGAGCAGCTGTGGGGTGGAGAATGTGACGGGTCAGGAGGTCTGGTGGTGGCACTGAAGGGCCCAGATGGTTCAGGCTGCAGCACGCTCTGCCCTGGTGCCTTTTCCTCCCAGCACAAAATGTTGGCATGAGCCATCTCGTGTTGTCAGGCCGTCCGTTTCTGCTTCCCCCAGCTGGTACCCTCCGAACATGCCAGACCGCACAGTTGCCGTGAGCGTTCCCTGGCAGGTCCTTGTCCCGAAACCTTCCTTGGTGCTTTGCAGCTCACCGGCTCTGTCCGGAGAGTCTTGCCTCCGGCAGCCTTGTGACACCCTGGCGCACAGTGCCAGGCACACCCGCTGCCCTTCCTCCCCCCTCAGGGCGGCTGCTGCTCTTCTCCCCTCCTTCCTGGTGGCTCTGCCCAGCTCACCTCGGAGGCCACCGCCTGCCTTCTTCCCTCCCTCCCTCCGTGGCCCTCCCCCGGGGGAATGATCCTGCCAGCCTACCTGAAATGACACCAGGTGCAGCAGCGCCCTTGCCCACCACCTGATGCCCTCCTGAAGCCTGCCAATTCCTCCCCGTTTGTCTGTGTGTGTCTCTGTGTGTGTCACTCTGTGAGTGTGTGTGTGTGTGTGTGTGTGTGCAGCAGGAGGCTGGGGATTAGATTGCTCTCGGTTAAGCTGATCAGAAAGCCTCGTCACTGGCTGGAGGGTGCTGGGGACACGCACATCTGGAGCTGTGCGAGTCTGGCTCTCTTCCAGCCCTCCCCCCCCTCCCGGTCTCTCCTGCTGGCCTAAATGTGAAGAAAGTGCCCAGGGCCAGCAAGGGGGTGGGGGGCTGCCTCTCCCAGACCCCAAAGCAATCCCACCCCAGTGCCAAGGGACGATCCCTGTTGTTTCCTTCCAGAGAAACTTGGCTCTGTCATCAAGGAAATGAGAAGGTTCCTCACAGGAAACTGGCTGGCCTGGAAGTGGGCGAGCCCTGGAGCCCTGGTCCGTGGGCCCTCTGCCTCCTGCCCTTTCCCACTGCCTTCTAGAGAGGCCATTGGGGTGGGGGCAGATTGCTTCCCCCCACCCCACTCCTCTCACTGGACCAGAATTCCCCTTTGGGGGCTTCTGGGGCAAGGGGGGGGGAAACCAGAATATCCCCTCTGGCTTGTCTGATGATAATTTTTATTTATTTTATTTTAATTCCATTTATATCCCGCCCTTCTCCGAAGACTCAGGGCAGCTTACAAGCTTAGCAGTAGCCTTCATTCTATGTATATGCCTGCTTATTAGGGCTTTCATACACCCCCCAAGCGGCATTATTACAAAGTCAGCTTAATTGCCCCCAACAATCTGGGTCCTCATTTTACCTACCTCGGAAGGATGGAAGGCTGAGTCAACCTTGAGCCTGGTGGGATGCGAACCTGCACTAATTGCAGGCAGCTGGTGTTACTTAAGGAGGCATTAGCCCACTGCGCCACCAAGGCTCTTCCTAATGGTAGAAATGGCTGTTCTTCACCAAGAGGGGAGATGCACCTCTCCATGCCACAAACCCCAGTGCGATGGCAGTCGTGCTGTGTGTGTGTGTGTGTGTGTGTGTGTGTGTGTGTGTGTGTGTCTGTGTCTGTGTCTGTGTCTCTGTGTCTCTGTGTGTGTGAGTGAAAGAGAGAGACAGACAGAGAGGGAAGGGGGGAGAGAGAGAGATTTGCATTAAGGAAGCTTTTCCACAGGGGAAAAACAATACAAATTTTAAGTTTAAAGGCAAGAGAAAATTAATAGAAAAAGTGAAAAAGAAAAAGAGATGGAAAAGAAGGAATAATGAAAGACGTGGCTTCCCGTCTGCTGAGCAGCCCTTATGAATCTATTTATATTTTTGCCTCCCCTCAACCGCTCTCTAAGGTTACCCTAAAGGTCCCTTCTTTCCAAATCTGCCACAGCCCCACTTTTTCTGGAGGGAGTCGGGGAAGAGGTGAAAGGGAACCTTGTCAGCCGGACGCTTTTGCGCCGGAGATGAGGCTGGAGGACAGCTTGGGGGTGGGGTGGGGGTGGTGTTCTTCCTCCTTTTTCTCTCCTTCCAATGTCGGACACCCGGAGAGGAAATGTGTTCTGGGACGGATCGATGAACTTGCGCTCTCTTTTTCTTTCCACAGTGAAGAAAGCAAAGCTCCAGGGACCCCCAGGTAGGTGCACGTTGGCTTTGGGGCGGCCGCTCACGTGGGCTTTACCTTCTGTCTCCCGCTCTCGAGGAGGCCTCTTCTGGCATGGCCTCCCTGCACCCCCCAGACAGGTGGGGAGAAGATGCCAAGGTAGAGCCTGGCGCTCTTCCTGCCTCTCCTCGAGGGCCCTCTTGGAACAGCCTCCCTCTGGAAGTGGGACCGGCCTCTGTGGGGCTGCCCACGGGAAGCTGGTTGGGATGGCCCTTCCAGAAGGCATTTGTGATCTGCTCCGTATCGTTTACTGTTGTGGGTCAACTGCTCCCTGTGGTTTCTCGTGCTGCGCTGCTACGCTTGTGCGTCTGAAGATCTGGCAGCAAACAGGTTTAGCAAATAAAGTGCAGAACTTAACCTCGGCCTCTGGAAAGTTTCCAAAGACTGAATTCTCAGGCATTCTTAAAGCTACTTTAAGCGGCCCTCAGGCCTTCCCTCGGTGGAAGTTCCTAGCAGCGTCTGCCTTCGGCCACTCTGCTGGCTTCTCGGCAAGGAGCGGGGTGGGAGGTATTGGTGCCAACCTCTCGGGCAAAGAGAAGGCTCAGGAGAACTCCAGCCCATGAAAGAGAGGGCTGGCCTTGCTTGTGTTTTCAAAACCTAGCTGGGCATTGAGGAGAACGTTCCCACCTTAGAGACATAGCCAGCTGGGCGGCATGTGTGACATCAGCCGCGGACCTAGAGCCAGAGGTGGAGTAGCGCTCACAAGACTCTGATGGCCTCCAGGATTGCGGCTCTGCAGATCCCGTTGAGGAAGTTGGCCTTCAGAGAGGAGAGGGGGCTGCTGCTGATATACCAGCCTCCCTCAGCATGGGAGCCCCCAGCCTGAGCTAGCCAAGTGGTTGGTGGGCCTTTTTGTGCTTATGGCATCCGTGCGCTTCAGCCTTCCTTTCTTGGGTGCGGATTTGAAGGCGGCCGTTAGGACAGCCATTAGATCTGGTTGTAATCCCAGACAGTCACGTGATCTGGAATTGTGGGGTGCTGACCTCTCCTCTAGCGGGGCTGTTCTTTAAGCTCTGCTCCCTGACACAAGGAGACGGGATCTGTTTGGTCACTCTGCGCCAGGTCGCTCTGTTGGCAGAATAGGACAACTCTCTGCGGGATTCAGTTTCATTATTTAACATAAATAAAACTCATTTTAATGTTTGCCATTCACATTTCATTCTGTCCCTTCTTTTGCCTTCTTTCTTTAAAGATTCTCTTCCATATGAGTGTAACTCGTTCTCCTGCAGAGAGTTGTCCTAGAGCCAGGGTTAAGCAACCTTGGCTCTTTTATGGCTCGTGGACTTCAACTCCCAGAATTCCTGAGCCAGCCATGTTGAGGGGAAAGGGAGAGATTTCCAAGCTGAGCCGTGCTAGCTCAGGAATTCTGGGAGTTGAAGTCCACAGGTCGTAAATTTGCCAAGGTTGGACAGCCCTGGTTTAGATGACCAGCTTCCTGCAGATCACCTACCAAAACGGAAGTTTTGGAGACTTAAATTTATATACTTTGAATTTATTAAATTAATAATAAATTTATTAAACTTATATAATTCTGTTGGATCCGGCAATTGCGTCTTCTCAGGACTTTCTCAGCCTTCCCTAATCCACACAAACCCTTTCTGATAATTGGAAGTCAAAGTGGAAAAGCTTGTGGTAATTTTAACCAAAGTTCTTCTTCTGAAGGGCCATTTGTCAAATTTTTGTGGTGGTGGTTGTGGTGTCAGTTTTCTGTTTTGTGTTGGCAAAGAGTTAACCGATATTGGCCTCATGAAAAAAATATATCTCCCTCTGTCCAGATAAATTCAACACCTACGTAACCCTGAAGGTCCAAAATGTCAAGAGCACCACAGTTGCTGTTCGCGGGACCCAGCCGTGTTGGGAGCAGGACTTTCTCTTGTAAGTGAAGCACCGGGAGACCAGTTTCTCCCGCCTCACACACACACACACACACACACACACACACACACACACACACCGCCTTTCATGCACCCAGGCCTTTCCTGGCAGTGGATCTGTTCAGGTAGATTCCTGCCCATCCTGTGCCGAGAAACCAGGATCTGAACACCTTTGGAAGCAGAATCGGACATTCCCCCTAGTGTCTCTCACAACAGGCTAGGCCAGGGGTAGGCAACCTTGGCTCTTTTATGACTTGTGGACTTCAACTCCCAGAATTCCTGAGCCAGCAGGAATTCTGGGAATTGAGTCATAAAAGAGCCAAGTTTGCCTACCCCTGGGCTAGGCAAATCTTGTGTCTGGATCTGAATTTGTTCCATTTTATATAATTAACTGAGTTGCAACTCATTTCTAGTAGAGCAAACGGGTGGGTTCTAAAACAAATGGCCTTAAATCGATGTGATTGTTTTTGGCTAAGCAGGGGTAGGCAACCTTGGCTCTTTTATGACTCGTGGACTTCAACTCCCAGAATTCCTGAGCCAGCCATGAGGGGAAAGGGAGAAGTTTCCAAGCTGAGCCATGGTGGCTCAGGAATTCTGGGAGTTGAAGTCCACGAGTCATAAAAGAGCCAAGGTTGCCTATCCCTGGGCTAGAGAGTCAAAACCAAGAGCTTTTTTGCCTTTCTAGAAATTCCATCTGACGCTTTTCCCTGGAGAATGGTTGTCATCAGCCCTGCCTAGGAAGCCTTGGATTTCTGGGTCTAGAGCGGCCTCTAGTGGCCAAGGAGCATCAGCGCGGGGCCGGGTCTTCCCTTTCCTTGGGCCCAGCCAGGGTTTCCCAAAGAGGCATGTCCTGAGTTGACCTTTGCCTGCAGGGAGGGCCCTGTGGTCCAGAGGGGCATTTTGGGGGAGACTCCCAGGTGAGGAGTTCATTCCCCCCCCCCCAGGTTGCTGACATCTCTCTCTTCTCTCCCCCTTCCCGCTCCCTCCGGCCTTTGCAGCGAGATCAGCCGCCTAGACCTGGGCCTGACTGTGGAAGTGTGGAACAAGGGGCTGATCTGGGACACCATGGTGGGCACGGCCTGGATTGCCCTGGAAACCGTCCGGCAGTCTGATGAGGTCAGTGGCTCTCCCAGCCCAATTCTTTTGAGCCAGTCTCCTCTCTTCAGGGTACAGGGTTTATTGTTCTCTTCTACAAGTAGCCCCGCAACTTTTCGCAGTCCCTCACAGCCCCACAACTTCTCGATGGGGCTTGTGTGCTGCTCTCACCCACCCTCCTTGGCCCTCTCCACACCTCCCTTGTAGCCTTGCATACCCCTCGCATACCCTCGCATCTCCCTTGCACCCCCACACCCCTTCCCTGACCCTTGCCAGGCCTCCCTTACACCCTTGGGCTTCTCATTCTCCCTTGCACAGTCTCCCTGGTGCCCCCACGCATCCTCCCCGTGCCCCCCCGCACAAAATTCTACCCCTTGCCATGCCTCCCTGGCACCCTCCCATGCCCCCTCGCAGCCTCCCCCTAAGCTTTACTGTACTTCTTTTGCAGCCCAAGACATTCCCTATTTAAGCCTCCCCACGCCTCCTTCCCGTATCGACCCCCCCCAGCCTCACTGCACCTCCTTCAGCACACCCCTCCCACTTTGCAGCACTGTCCCCCCCACTCCCCCACCCCAAGCAGGAGCCACCTACCTGCTTGCTGCCCTGAGACTTGCAACTTCCTGCCAGCTTCTTCCCCACTGACTTGGTTGTGGGGAGCCGGCAGGAAATTGCCTCGCCTAATGTCCACGGGAACAACGGAAATTCCTGCCCCAATTGCTGCCGTAAATTGAGGACTCCACTTTGCATACAAATTCATTTTGATGGTAAAAAATAAGGCGGTTATTCGCCAGCTGCTAAGACAAAGATAAAGCTAAATATACTGTAGTATTTTGGGGGGGGAGGGAATAGCACTACTATAGCCACAGCCTTTAGACTTATATACCGCTTCACATTGCTGTACAGCTCTCTCTAAGCACTTTACATACTCAGCCTATTCCTCTCCACACACACCCACACACACACCCAGCAATCTGGGTCCTCATTTTACTGACCTTGGAAAGGTGGAAGGCTGAGTCAACCTTGAGCCCCGTCAGGATCAAACTCCTGGCTGTGGGCAGCATTTTTCCCTCCAATCCAGCACCCTCACCACTGTGCCACAGTTTTTTTTTAAAAAAACCCTCTGACCTGAAAATTGATCTGTATAATAGAAGTGCCGACTGCACTTGGGTTCTGGCTCAAGGTTGACTCAGCCTTCCATCCTTCCGAGGTAGGTAAAATGAGGACCCAGATTGTTGGGGGCAATTAAGCTGACTTTGTAATAATGCCGCTTGGGGTGTGTGTGAAAGCCCTAACAAGCAGGCATATACATAGAATGAAGGCTACTGCTAAGCTTGTAAGCCGCCCTGAGTCTTTGGAGAAGGGCGGGATATAAATGGAATTAAAAAATAAAAAAAACAAAAAAAAACCTTGTCTCTTTTGTGACTCGTGGACTTCAACTCCCAGAATTCCTGAGCCAGCCATGCTGAGGGGAAAGGGAGAGGTTTCCAAGCTGATCCATGTTGGCTCAGGAATTCTGGGAGTTGAAGTCCACGAGTCATAAAAGAGCCAAGGGTTGCCTACCCCTGGGCCTCTAAGCCATAGCAGGAGAAGCCCGGAGGGTTTAGCCAAACTTGGATTTTGTATAGATTTATCAAAACCTGAACTGAGGTTTTTGGGCCCTGCAGCTTCAAGAACATTTGATAGTTTCCTTCCCTGGAGTTTTAGTCCTGGAACCACGACGGTTTGAACGGCCCTGGAAAAAAGCGATTTACAACTGGTCCTCACACTTAAACGACCATCGCAGCATTCCCACAATCACGTGATCAAAATCTGGGCACATGGCTACCAGCGTGTAGGTCGCAGCGTCCCTGGGTCTCTCACGTGATGGCCATTTGCGACCTTCCCAGGCCGGCTTCCGACAAGCAGAGTCAATGGGGGAAGCCGGATTCACTTAACGACTGTAGCGATTTGCTTAACAGCCATGGCAAAAAAAAAAGTGGTAAAATCTGGTGCAACTCCCTTAAACCATTGTCTTGCTCAGCAACAGAAATTCCGGTCCTGGGTGTGGTTGTAAGTCAGAGACCACCTGTATTTCAAAGTGCTTCCCCTCTGAGGTGCAGACCATCCCTCAGCCATGCTGTCGGATGGTCCGGCCTCTGAGGACAGAGAAATTCTCCCTGAGATCAAAGGCGAGCCCGTCTCTTCCCAGGCAGCTGTCCGTCTGCTTGTCTTTCTCCTTTGCCTCCGAGACTCTTCTCACTCGAGAGCCCATCATTGACCTGCAGGGAGTCCTCGGCTTGCGACCACAACTGAGCCCCCAATTTCTGTTGCTAGGCAGAACGGTTGTTAAGTGAGTTTTGTCCCATTGCGCGGCCTTCCTTGCCACAGCCGTTAAGTGAACCACTGCACTTGTTTCGTCAGTAACGTGGCTGTGAAGCGAAGCTGGCTTCCCCCTTGGCTTGGCTTGTCAGAAGGTTGCCAAAGGGGGTGACACACACACCCCGGGAGGCTGCAACCATCATAAATGTGAGTCAGTTGCCAAGCATCCGAATTTGGCCATGGGGATGCTGCAACGGTCATAAGGGAGAAAATGGTCATGAATCATTTTTCCCCAGTGCCGTTGTAACTTCGAGCGGTCACTAAATGAACTGATGTAAGGCGAGGATTACCCATATTTGACTGAAACGGCTCCCCCTCCCTTCCCGTCTCCAGATTCGATTAAATCTGGTCTCTCCCGACTGCTCCAGGTTTGAGTCTTCTAAGATACGTGCAGTCCCGACTCCTCTTGCAAGCTCTTTACTTGTGGATTCCCCTCCTGAGTGAAGGGGGGCACCCAGGGAGGGGGGGCAGGGGAGGGAGGTGCTGGGAAGGGCACCCCTTTCTCACCCCTTTTTCACATGTCTTGGTCAGGGGTCCCAAAGGTGCTTTCTTGTTCCCCCACCACCACCCCTTTGGAAACATTTCGCTTCTCATCCAAGAAGCTTCTTCAGTTCTAACTGACTGGTGGAGGATGGAAGGAGTCAGTTCAGTTCTCCCATTCATTTCTTGGATGAAAAGTGAAACCTTTTCCAAGAAGAAGAAAAAAAAACCAAGAAAATCCAGTTGCTTTTTGGGGGGAAGAAAAAAAAAACCATCTTTGGGACAACCATGACCTAGATCAGGGGTAGGCAACCTTGGCTCTTTTATGACTGGTGGACTTCAACTCCCAGAATTCCTGAGCCAGCCATGCTGAGGGGAAAGGGAGAGGTTTCCAAGCTGAGCCATGCCGGCTCAGGAATTCTGGGAGTTGAAGTCCAGGCGTCATAAAAGAGCCTAGGTGGCCTACCCCTGGCCTGGATCATAGACGTTGGTCGGGTGGTTTTTCCCACGGATTAAACATAGTGAATTCTAGTGGCTCTCCAAGGATAGAGAAGATTTCCATGGCCTGGGGAAGATGTCTCGTTCCAGCCTTGGAGTGGTAGAGGACATCCGGACAGCAGCTGGCAGGGTACCGAACGGCCGGCCAATCCGAGGGGCTTCCCTGGTTTTGTCTGTTCTCTCACGAGACTGGCTTCCTCCGGGCCTTTGGTGCCTGCTGGCTTCTGGCCTTCCGAGTCTGCCGAAGGAGGACCTCTCATGCCAGCCTTTTCCTCACTCCAGGAAGGTCCCGGGGAGTGGTCCACCCTGGAGGCAGAGGTTCTGATGAACGGCCAGGAGGTCTGCGGCACCAAAAACCCAACGCAGCATCAGATTTTGCTGGACACAAGATTCGAGTTGCCTTTTGGTGAGTGTGGCTGAGTTTTTCTTCCTGGGGTCCTCCTCCACTGTCATGTCGTGGGCCATTTAGTGGCAGCTTCCTTTCTAGGACTAAATTCCAGGGAAAGAGCCGTCCAGGGCAGAGGTCAGCAGGAGCTTCACAATCCCTACAGATCCTCCTCCTGCTGCTGCTTTCAGCAACTCATCCAAGAACAGGCGAGAGCTAGAAAAAAAATCCTCAAGGGAGGTTTCGCTTTCCCAAAGGTTGAAGAAAGGAGACCACTCGGCTCTTCTTGGTCTGGTCTTAAGTGAGAGGGGTTGGTTGAAAAAAAAATAGAAAGCAGCGGGAACGTTGGGAAGACAGAACTAAGTTACGTTGAGGTGTAAATATCTACGGGCGGAAGTCAGCAGGCTGACTTAGATGAGCCAGCCATGCCCAATCCTACCACCAATCAATCAATCAGAATAGAGCTGGAAGGGATCTTGGAGGTCTTCTAGTCCAACCCCCGGCTCAAGCAGGGGATCCTCTACCATTTCAGACCGGTGTGGCTGTCCAGTCTCTTCTTGAAAATCTCCAGTGATGGATGACCCATAATTTCCAGAGGCAAGCTGTTCCACTGGTTAATTGTCTCACTGTTAGGAAGTTTCTCCTTAGTTCCAGGTTGCTTCTCTCTCCTTGATTGGCTTCCATCCGTTGTTTCGTGTCTTGCCTTCTGGTGCTTTGGAAAATAGGTTGTCCCCCTCCTCTCTGTGACAGCCCCTCAGATATTGGAACACTGCTATCCTGTCACCCTGGTCCTTCTCTTCACTGGACTAGCCATGCCCAGTTCCTTTGGGTAGCAAAAGTCAGAAGGTGCGCCCGACAGCAGCGCTTGCAAACAGGACCCGTGTTTTGGTGGATCACAGGCTGAGTCGTAGCCACGAGTTTGATGCAGCTGTAAAAAAAAAAAAAGCATAACTCACCTTATCTTACACTGACAGTTATGTAATAGCGAGATCAAGAGTGGCCATCACTCCTTCACCCTGCATTGAGGAGGCCACGAGTGGATCTTTGCCCCCAGTTTGGGCACTGCCTTTGGGGCAGGACGTTGGCCAATTGGGGCCTGTCCAGAGAAAAGCAGCCCAGAGCGGACAGAGGGAGGTCCACGGAAGGGAAAGCTTGAGAGGAGCAAAATGGATTGATTGACTGATGAATTTACTTACTTTTGTCCATAAGGGTCAGGGCTATCTGTTGGAGTGGATGTAGGTGGCTTACAATATATGAAACTAAAAAATCAGCCACGAAAAACATCATACAAACCACAGTAACCATTAAACATTGTTAATAAATCATTAAATTTTTTTTAAAAAGTATTCTGTACCGGTTGGGTACGTTGAGCCCAGAGAAGACTTGATAATTGCTGTGGAGCATCCCAAAGGGCTGTTTTGTCCAGGGTGGGCAGGGTTCAGGGTTCAAATTACAAGAAGGCTGATTTTGGCGGGGCGGTCATGCCAATTTCCCCACAGTAAGAGCTGTTCAGCGGTGGAATGGACTCTCCCTCGTTAAACATGTTCAAATAAAGGCCGGGTGGCCACTTGCTAGGAGGCTGCAGCAACAGATTCCTTCACCAAGGCGGGGGTCAGACTGGATGATCTCCAGGATCATTTCCAACCTACGGTTCTGTGCTCTGCCAAACTTTTACTAGGAAACTTACTGTATAGGCAAGTTGTTAGCAGGAAAGAAGAGGCCTCTGAATCTGGGGTTTGTCTGCCCCGGAGTGCTCCGCTTTGCCTGGCCGTTTCTATTTCTGTCCTTTACCCCAGTAAAAATTGTGGAGTTGCTGGTTTTGGAGCTCCGCCTTCACTGCAGCGATTCCAATGTCCGTTCCTGTTAGGAACACGTCAGGAAAATAATTGCAGCTGCTATTGTTGCCGACGGCCGCCTCTGTCTGGAGGCAGCCCCTCGCCAGCTCTGATCCTGCCCGGAGCCTGTGCTTGGGGGGCTTTCGTTCCTTCGGCTCCTCGGCCTAAATGGGAGGCAGAAGAGGGAGCCTTCGTTAAAGCCAGGCTGCTGTGTGTGTCTGTGTGTGTGTGTGTGTGTGTGTGTGTGTGTGTGTGTGTGTGTGTGTGTGAGAGAGAGAGAGAGAGAGAGAGAGAGGAGAGAGAGGAGAGAGAGAGGAGAGAGAGAGATGCCCAGGGCTTGCGGAGAAGGGAAGCGGCTGCTAACGGGGAGATTGGCAAGGGGTTGCTCAACATTTGGGGTGCCAAGAAGTCTACCCTTTGGGCCACAGAATTCCATGTCTGTGCCTCTGTGTGTGTGTGTGTGTGTGTGTGAGAGAGAGAGAGAGAGAGAGAGAGAGAGAGAGAGAGAGAGAGAGAGAGTCTATGCTGCTTATCTATTTACATCTGTTAGTTTCTCAAAATACGGTTCCCAAGGCAACACGGAAAACTTTTACTTAAAATGTAAAATGCAACGACGCAGCCCGCTTTCCCACCACGGGCCAGAGGGAACCCCGAGAAAAAGGTCCTTTTTCTGACCAGAGACAGCCATTTAATCGGAAGAGCAGAAGGAAAGCAACTCCATAAGCCCCCAAATATAGCCCTCAAAGAAGAAAATAATATTTATTTTTTTTAAAAAAACAAACACATGATTTAAAGCCATAAAAGATCCTGGCTGTGGTGAACGCGTCCTTAAAGAGGCCGGGGCGAATTCCACAGGAGGGGTCTGTGGTGCCAGAAAAGCCTCAGTGGAGACGAAAGGGAGGCTTCTCTGCCGTGGAAGCCCCTCAAGACCAACCCCCCCCTCCACCCCATGACCAGGCTCCCACCGTCCGACTGAGGGGACAGGCACCAGGCCTCAGGGAAGAGGCCCTGAGGTTCTTCACCCGTTTGCTCCAGCGGGGCATCCCTTGCCAAGACCCAGATGCCAAGGCAGATCAGATGGGGTGGGAGGGAGCCAGGGGAATCTCCGGCAAGGGCTGGGCATCTGCCCGGTGGAGCTGCCCTCCGCTCAAGGTCGGTGCCTCTTTGCTCGTCTGCAGACATCCCCGAGGAAGAAGCCAAATACTGGACCAAGAAGCTGAAGCAGATGAACTCGCTGGAAGAGGAAGAGGAAGAGGTGGGTCTCTCGCCAAGCTTCCTGGAAGTCCTCTTTACGTTGGGGGCTCTTTCTAGCTGCAGCACGGCCAGATCCTTAACTGCCGCTAGCCAGACTCCTAGGAAAGGACTTGCCACCGGGGCTGTGGTGCGCTGCCTCCTGGAGTTTCCCTGGTGGCACAGTGGTTAAAAGTGCAACGTTGCAAGGCAAACTCCGCCGACCGCCAGCAGTTCGATCCTGGCGGTGGTTAAGGTTGACTCAGCCTTCCGTCCTTCCCGGGTCAGTAAAATGAGGGCCCAGATTGTTGCGGGTGACAGGCTGAGTCTGTAAACCGCTCGGGGAATGCCGTAAAACACTGCGGGGGCACTGCCTAGCGATGCAGCTGTTCTCCTGGAGACCTCAGGAACGTGCTGACATGATAGTAACCCAAGTTAATTAAACCCAGGAAGTTGGGAGGGAGTTGTCGGCCTCGTGTGCTTTCCCCCTGGGCAGAGTGGACCCCCTGGGCCAGCTCCATCCAGGGTTGGACAGTCTGGGCATGGAGCAGAATGCAAAGGCTTTGCCGACAGGCAGCCCACCCCCACCCCCGGCCCTGGTGGTGGGACTGGAATGCAGGCCTTCGCAAGGTCAGGTCTGAACCGTCTGCGCGTTGTTCCAAGGAGGCTCCCCTTATTTCAAAATTTTTGCAAGAACGCAGGTCACGTTCAGGAGCCCATAATTACACCGAAACAATCGCGTGAGTAATTCAAAGACCGTTTCGGTATAATCGCTGAGCATAATACACGGAACTCAGTTAAGTCTCAAGACAGATTGCAGTCAAGAGAGTTAATTTGCCTTTTGTGGTTTGTTGATCTTTGTATGACAGTGCAAACTCACTCTGTGGTGAGCGGGGTTTTTCTCTCCCCCCCCCCTCCGTTGTGCTGTTTTGTAATTTTGGCCTTTTTTGAGAAAGAATACGGAAGAAATCCCGATCCTAAGAGACCGAACCTTGCAGCGCAGCTCCTGGGTGATTGGCCAGGGGGTGGGGGTGAGGGCAGGGGGGGCCCTTATTTTGTGGGGGGATGTCGCCAAGCTGGCGGAGTTCGTGGGCACCCGTGGCAGAGGCTGCCTCAGTGGACGGCCCCGTGGCAGGGGTGGCTGCCTTATGGGGTGCTCCTGCAGGGCTGAGACGGGCAGGGCCGGGCACGCCCAGGTGTGAAGTTTACCTATACAGGTAGCCCTCGACTTACAGCCATTCATGTAGTGACCGTTCGAAGTCACCACAGCACCAAAAAGAGGGACTTTAGACCGCTTTTCACACCCGTTGCGGCATCCGCACAGTCAGGCGATCACAATTCGGACACCTGGCGACCGACTCAGATTTATGAGAGTCGCAGGGTGCCTTGAGGTCATGTGATCCCCTTTTGCGACGGTGGAGGGGCCAGATTCATTTAACAGCCACATCGCTAACCGAACAACTGCAGCGGTTCACCTAACCACGGTGGCAAGAAAGGTCATAAAAAAGGGACAAAATTCAGTTAACAATTGCCTTGCTTAGCAACAGAAATTTTGGGCCCAGTTGTGGTCCTAAGTCAAGGACTACCTGTACTTTAGGCCAAACAATGCACAATAGTTTTGGGGGTTTTTTTGAAGATGTTAGAGGACTATTTGGGTGCCCGGAGAGAGAGAGAGGCAGAAGGTCTCCCATAATATTATTTATCAACCACAGGTGGCTGCCGTATTAAGAGCAGCACAGGACAGTGTTACAAGGGAAAGAACAAGGCCCCCCTGGAGGGGAATAAAACATTCCCCCACCCCGAAGGTCTGGTGCTGTAGGGGGCTCGGCCCAGCCGGTGGGGACAGACCCTTTAAGGAAGGACAGGGGAGGCTGTTCCTGGGGGAGGCGTTGCTCCCCGAGTTTCAGCAGGTAACCTGGCCTCGGCTTCAGCCGGTCCCTGGAGGCTGACCCTGGCCTAAATGGGGGGCTAGGGCTGCATAGGAAGATAGGAAGCAGCTTTTAAGATTCGATATCGCTCCCTCTCCCTCTCCCTCTTCCTTCCTTCCTTCCTTCCTTCCTTCTTCCTCCCTCCTTTTTCTTCCTTCCTTCCTTCCTTCCTTCCTTCCTTCCTTCCTTCCTTCCTTCCTTCCTCCTTTCTTCCTTCCTTCCTTCCTCCTTCCCTTCTTCCTTCCTTCCTTCCTTCCTCCCTCCCTCCTTTCTTCCTTCCTTTCTTCTTCCTTCCTTCCTCCCTCCCTCCCTCCCTCCCTCCCTCCCTTCTTTCTTTCTTTCTTTCTTTCTTTCTTTCTTTCTTTCTTTCTTTCTTTCTTTCTTTCTTTCTTTCTTTCTTTCTTTCTTTTTTCCTTCCCCCCTCCCTCCCTCCCTCCCTTCTTTCTTTCTTTCGTTTTATGCTGCCCATCTCCTCTATAAAGAGGCTCTGGGCAGTTTACGAGGATGCCACATAAACGTGGCTTCACTCTTTGGGGCTGCTGAGGAGCAGGCTCCATGGTGCAAAGGGAGAGCATTGCTCAGCCAGCTGGAGGGAGACTTCCTTGCCGGCTCCAGAGGCCCCGGCCAAGTGGGGTGCTTCACCCCAGAGGCGGCGGGAGGGGGCACTGGCAGGTGCCATCGTCACTCCTGTAGCTCTGGCGGCCCCCGAAGGTGGCTGTGTGGCGGGTGGTTGAGGTGCCACAGCCGGACCCAGAAGAGCTTCCTCTGCCCTTACATTCTCCCTCCCTCCCTCCCTCTCTCTTTCTCAGCCGTCTCCCACAGAAGATGACCAGAAGCAGCTGATGCCCCCTGCGCCCTCCCAGTGTTGTAAGTCAGGATCCCGTTTTTCCTATTATCTATGACATTTTAATTTAATTCGCCTCCCAGCGACTCGGGGTGGGGGTGGGGGGCTAACAAGGAAAACGCAAAAAGCCGGAAACAATGCAGTGAGAAGCAAAAGGAAAGAATAAACGATGACGAGAAGGAACAAAAAAAGAAATAAGGCCACCTCATCTGTAGGGTGCTCGTGTCACCCTCCTCTGTGGCCTGGACAGAGACGGGCCTTCGAAGCACCAGCAATGGGGGGTAGGGGTGGGGGCGTCTTTTGAACGATAGGGAACCCCATTCCAGAGAGGGCACCCTTCCGGGGTCCCAATAGATGACCTTGTTTAATTGAGGGGACCTGGAGCCGGCCTCTCCTGCTGGATCTAACAGGATGTGTCGATGCAAATGGGGGGGGAGACCTCCCTCGAATATCTGGGCCCCAGGAAGGCCTCTGCAGGTAGCGGGCAGCACCTGGGAACGAGTGGCACAGTGCAGCTTGCAAAGCAAAAGGGTTGCCTGGGCGAATTACCAGGGCATGCCCGGATTCGTGGCAAGAGGTGATTCATGCTGCTGACTTTGCAGCATCTGGGAACCCTGGAAAAAGTCTTTTAAGCTGGGTCCTTTTGGGGGGGGGGATCATGCTCAGAAATTGCCTGATGCAGAGAAGGGGGCGGGTCTTCGGTTGGGTGGAGCTGCAGTTTGCCGTGTTGACCTGCAGGAGACGAAACAGGGCGCCCTCTGGTGGGGAAGCCGGGATCAAGATGCAACCCTAGCGGTTTGGCCTTCTCTTACTTAGCCTTAGGGAGATTTGGGGAGAGCAGTGGCTCCCATTTCCTCTCTCCTCCTGAAGAAAATTAGCCTGGAAGTAGCACCCTGAAATTCACTGTAGCAAGCGGGGGGGGGGTATTTGCAGGTGGAAATGGGGTGCTTCGCCTCTCAGAGGCCTCCCACGTCCCTTTTTGTCCTTCTTTGAGAGCAAACACCTCAAATTTGCAACATGGAAAACTGGCCATCTTGGGGCTGGGATGGCCACGATCCACCGCCCGTGGGTTGGCCATCCCCATCCTAAAGCTTGCAAGGGGCTGGAGAGAGCCGTGGTGCTTGTATGTCGCAGGAAGAGCCTGTGGGGGGGGGGCAAGGGGCTCCTGCTTAGCTCCTGCTGCTGGTGTGGGCAGGCCAGCCAGAAAACAGGCAGGCCTTGGTTGTAAAGAAAATGGGCAGAGCCAGAATTGGCCCAGCCAAAGGAGGTGACCGACGGACGGACGCTGGCCTCTTCTGTTGGACGAGCTGGAGCCTGGGCAATTTAGACGGCTCCTTCTGGCAGGTTGCTAATCCACTAAGCCAATTAGGGGCTCTTTCAAAGAGGTTCACCCTAGGGACTTTTAATTACTGTCAGAGGGGATAGGCAGTCCAATTATCCAGCAGCTTAATCACTTTCCCTTCAATAGGCCCGAAGCGTTTCTCAGGATCTCCTTAAAATCTCATCTCTGGTCTTGAAAGGAAAGGGAGTTGGAATGCGCGGAGGGGCCGAAGGCCTTCCCGGTTGAGGGGTCGATCCTGGGGGAAGAGGAGGAGCCGTACTCAGAAAGAGCTTCTTCCCTCCAATTTCCTTGAGTCCTTCTTGGACAGGGCTGAGTAGTGGTGGCCCCTTTAGCGCCAGCCCCAATGGCCAGCCTCAGTTCTCCTCTTGCAAAGAAATTCAGCCAAGTGCCGGGTCCAGGCACCAGTCGGACGTCTGGTTGTCCGGAAGACCCAGAAAGAAGCAGGCTGGAAACTGGATTGGTCCTGATCACCCAGAACCACGGACAGGTTCTCCCGAGTGCTGCTGCAGATGGTGCTGGGCAAGCCCGAGGAGGCCCAGCAGGACCCCTACTACTTCTGCAGATTTCCTCCATCTGCGAAGGGCAAAGGCCGGAAGGGCTCCCTAGGTCAGGGGTAGGCAACCTCGGCTCTTTTATGACTGGTGGACTTCAACTCCCAGAATTCCTGAGCCAGCCACGCTGAAGGGGAAAGGGAGAGGTTTCCAAGCCGAGCCATGCTGGCTCAGGAATTCTGGGAGTTGAAGTCCACCAGTCATAAAAGAGCCAAGGTGGCCTAGCCCTGCCCTAGATGGAGATGCTGAATGAAGAAACAGGTCAGGAGGGCTGCAGGTCCTGAGAAAGAAAGGACCTGCAGGGGGGGGGGCTGTTGATGCATGCAGTTTTCTGAAGTGCAAGGAACAAAAAGACAGGTTTTTTTAAAAAAAGTCAGAGCCAGTTTCTTTCTGTTGCACACCTGTAGCGTATCTGGCTCAATAGCAGCAACTGTGAGAGGGACCTTGGAGTCCTAGTGGACAATCACTTCAGTATGAGCCAGCAGTGTGCGGCAGCTGCAAAAGAAAAAAAAAGCCAACACAGTCCTAGGCTGCATTAATAGAGGGACAAAATCGGGGTCATGTGAAGTGTTAATACCACTTTATAATGCCTTGGTAAGGCCACACTTAGACCGCATCTAGTTTTGGTCACCACGATATAAAAAAGATGTTGAAACTCTGGAAAGAGTGCAGAGAAGAGCAACAAAGAAGATCAGGGGACTGGAGTCTAAAATATACGAAGGAACGGTTGCAGGATTTGGGTATGTCTAGGGAAAAGAAGTACTAGGAGAGACATGATAGCAGTCTTCCAATATTTGAGGGTCTCCAACAAAGAAGAGGGGGGTTCAAACTATTCTCTAGAGCACCTGAAGGCAGGACAAGAAGCAATGGATGGAAACTAATCAGGGAGAGAAATTGCCTAAAACTGAGAGATTTTCTGACAGTGAGAAAAATAAATGAGTGGAACAGCTTCCCTCCAGAAGCTGGAGGTTTTCAAGAAGAGATTGGACAACCATTTGTCTGAAATGGTATGGGCTCTGCTGCTTGGGCAGGGGGTTGGACTAGAAGACCTCCAAGATCCCTTCCAATTTTGTTCTTCTGTTACCATGGGTGCAAGTGGCAAATTCTGCCCCCGAAGCCAAAGTCAGGGTCCTGCCCCTTTTCTGTTGATGGTTGCCTCATTCCTTCAGCCGCTTTGTTAGCTGTGAAGTCGTGTTCGACCCATCGCAACCCCATGGACAACGTTCCTCCAGGCCTTCCTGTCCTCTACCATCTTCTGGACTCCATTTAGGCTCACGCCTACTGCTTCAGTGACTCCATCCAGCCACCTCATTCTCTGTCGTCCCCTTCTTCTCTTGCCCTCAATCTTTCCCAACATTAGACTCTTCTCCAGTGAGTCCTTCCTTCTCATTATGTGGCCAAAGTATTTGAGTTTCAACTTCAGGATCTGGCCTTCTAAAGAGCAGTCAGGGTTGATCTCCTCTAGGACTGACCGGTTTGATCGCCTTGCAGTCCAAGGGACTCGCAGGAGTCTTCTCCAGCACCATAGTTCAAAGGCCTCAATTCTTTGGCGCTCAGCCTTTCTTATGGTCCAACTTTCACTGCCATACATTGCAACTGGGGAGACCATAGCCTTGACTATACGCACTTTTGTTGACAGGGTGACGTCTCTGCTTTTTAGTGTGCTGTCTAGATTTGCCATGGCTTTCCTCCCCAGGAGCAAGCGTCTTTTAATTTCTCGGCTGCAGTCCCCGTCTGCAGTGATCTTGGAGACCAGGAAAATAAAATCTGTCACTCCCTCCATTTCTTCCCCTTCAGCCGCCACTGAGGCGAAAGCTCTACTTGGCTCCTATTGGGGGAGGACAGGAAGTGCCTGGCAGGTTTGGATTAATGGGCTGCTATGTTCGCATCGAAGATGACATTGGGCACCCCAGGAGCCTGGCCGGGGAAATGCCTTCAGTAAGATCAAACCTGCTGCACAGAAAGAGAAGTAGCTGTGTTGGTCTTTTTAATTTGGGGTTTCCAGCTTGATAAGGAAGATTGTTCCTGGCATGCCACCAGAGAGAGGAAGGCCTCTGGGGCAATCTTTGGAGTATGACACTGATGTTGCTCTGTTTGGAGAAGACATGCAGCTCCTGCCTCACATGGAGGACCCTTTTCTTGCTGACGGGCCCAGACGCTGATCACCCAACATGGCCCTTCCTGAAAGAGAAGAACCAGGGTTAAAAGGGCAGTTGGGGCGCCGCTGCTAGGTAAATTATGGGGGATGGAGCAAAGTCTGTTTGGGTTTACTAGGAATCCTCCCTCCCTTCCCCTCTGCCTCTCTCCATTTTCGGTGAACGCACACAAAAGGACCCCATGAGCTCGGTGGCCTCTTTCTTAGCTGCAGAATGCTTGCCCCTTTTCCTGGCTGTCATAGCTAACGAATGAGCTTCCATTTAATCTGTGAAGTTATTTTTATCTGGGAGTTCCAGTCTCTAACCCAACTTCCATCAACACATGGGGTGAAGGTTGGATTGTTCAAGTTCGGGGGAGATCCTTCAAAAAATTAATGATGCAGAGCTTCCCTCTCTTTACCCCATCCCAGGTTCCTCAAGTCCTGGTCCAGCACCCTGGGATGGCCTGGTCAGTCTTCAAAGCGCCCCACTTTCTGGTGGGTCCTCAGGAAGACCTTAAAGTTGATGGCCTGGCTTAGCCCATCAAACCTCCATCTTGAGTTTCTGGCTACCTTCCTACTGGATAAAAATGAATTACAGTTGATCCTTCCAATGCGGTCTGTGGTTGAGGGCACCTCCAGCTCGGCTTGGTATCCTCTGATGAACGTTGAATCTAAAGACGGGGATTATGCAGTTCAGACAAAACAAGTCACAACTGCTTTCAGTGAGGCCGCTTTGATTCCGTCGCCTCTATTTTTAAAAGAAGCTTAACCATTGTTAAGCTGACAATCCATCTTCTCTCCCCGATGCATCTTCGCCTCCTTTCTTGCAAAGTTAACTGCTGTGATGAGGGGAGTTAATAATAATCGTGCCACCAGTTCAAGTTGTTCTCTTCACTTTTTTTTTTATTTCTGGAGTGCATTTTAAACAAACAAATGCAGACAACCCTGTTTGCCAGCTAGGAAGAGAAAAACCAGACAAAAAATAATAGCAGAGCAATGACTGTTTCTTTCTGTGTTAGCTTAAATCCCCCCCCCCCTTTTCACTACACGGTGATAGGCTCCCACCTTCAATGTTTGCCTGTAATAAATCCCACATGGAGTGGGGCATCACACACACACACACACACACACACACACTCACACACACACACACACACACACACCCGTACAAGTGAGTGGCAATGGCTGAGAGTGGACTGGACTGAATCCCAGCCCAGCACCTCATCCATAATACCTGCTGGCTGCCTTAAGGTGGACCTCAGGGTCCAGGGGGAGGAATGTCTGCCCCCCTCTAGCTCTCTGTCCATCTTTCTTAGTTTTTTTATTTTTTTTAATTTTAATTCCATTTATATCCCGCCCTTCTCCGAAGACTCAGGGCGGCTTACAAGCTTAGCAGTAGCCTTCATTCTATGTATATGCCTGCTTATTAGGGCTTTCACACACACCCCAAGCGGCATTATTACAAAGTCAGCTTAATTGCCCCCAACAATCTGGGTCCTCATTTTATCTACCTCGGAAAGATGGAAGGCTGAGTCAACCTTGAGCCTGGTGGGATGCGAACCTGCACTAATTGCAGGCAGCTGGTGTTACTTAAGGAGTTCTTGGCTTTCAGAAAAGGGAGCCGTTTGCTACCTTCCCCTCTGTGCCATCCCTTGTAATTTCAGAACGTTTGTAGGCTGATATCAGAATAAAAGAGTTGGAAGGGACCTTGGAGGTCTTCTAGTCCAACTCTCTACTCAAGCAGGAGACCCTATACCTTTTCACCCATTGTACCACTTTTAGGATATGGCAACCTCCGAGTACCACCAGTCGCCTAGCAAGGGGTCAAAAACGTGATGACCAAAAAAAAAGGGGGGGGGGAAAGTGATGAAGTACAGGTAGTCCTCGACTTACAACAGTTTGCTTAGTGGCTGTTTGAAGTTACAATGGCACTGAAAAAAGTGCCCCCCTAAGCCACAGCTGAGCAAGACACCTGCCTGCCCACCCAGCGGCGCTCTTCTGTCCGAGGTTTTCATTGTTGTGAGCATTTCTGTTAAGGATTGGCAGCGGGGGGGGGTGGGGGGGGGTTGGTTTTTATTTCCCCCTTCTGCTGGGTGGTTGCAGCAGGTTTTGGTCACTTCACATGACCCCGGGACCCTGGGACCGTCATAAATATGAATCACTTGCCAAGCATCTGAATGTAAATCACAAGACCCTGGAGATGCTGCAACATTCCAGCTGATCGGCGCTTCTTTTGGGCTCAGAAGCGCCAGGATCAGCACCAAGCTCCAACTGGAGCCTGGTGCTGATTCTGGTGCTTTTGCTGAGCCCTGACAGCCCTGCAGCTCCAGCCATGTTTCGCTCAGGCTTGTGCGGTGCTGCCACCGGTTCAGCTCATTCCCCTCCCCCGCTACCACTTTTCTAGGATGGTTGCGTACCACCTGCCAGGTGCCAATGTACCACAGGTGGTACCCATACCACTGGTTGAATAGCCCTGCCCTATACCATTTCACAAGTGGCTGCCCAGTCTCTTCTTGAAAACCTCCAGTGATGGAGCACCCACAACTCCTGAAGGCAGGTTGTTCCACTGGTTAATTGTCCTCATGGTTAGGAAGTTTCTCCTTAGCTCCAGGTTGCTTCTCTCCTTGATGAGTTTCCATCTGTTGCTTCTTGTCCTCCCCTCAAGTCCATAGACCAATACCGGGCCGCAGCATGCCAGCAACCGGTCCACACAAACAAGCAAAGCCCCATCCACGAGATGCAGGCAGCATATAAAACCACGGAAAAACCTCTCTCCACAGAACTGGTCCTGGTGCCCAAAAGGTTGGGGAACTCTGCTTTGGAGAACAGCTTGACCTCCTCTTCTCTGTGACAGCCCCCCAGATATTGGAACCCTGCTGTTATGTCACCCCCCCTAATCCTTCTTTTCATTAAACTACTAGACATACCCAGTTCCTGCAGTCGTTCTTCGTATCATCTTGATGCTATCCCTCTGTTGACGCAGCTTATCTTTATTATTAGACTTATATACCGCCCTTCTCCCGTAGGACTCAGGGCGGTTCACAAGGTTTTTAAAATAACAATACAACAATTACAAAAATTAAGAACAGTTAAAATGATTACATTTAGACCTTGAATAAATATAAAACCCCAATTAAAATCCAATTAAAACCCCAATTGATACTCTCAGTCCAGGCCAGAAAGCTCAAAGAGCCAAGTCTTCAGGTCCCGGCGGAATGAGCGAAGGTCAGGGGCAGTCCTAAGCTCTATGGGCAGCTGGTTCCAAAGGGCAGGCGCACCCACAGAGAAGGCCCTCTCCCTGGGTATTATCCGCCGGCAATCTTTTACCGGCAGTACCCTGAGAAGACCCTCCCTGTGGGAGCGCACAGGATGAAGGGAGCTTGATGCCGGCAGCAGGTATTCCCTCAGATATCCCGGACCCAAGCCATTTAGGGCTTTATAAGTCATCACCAGCACCTTGAATCTCACCCGGAGGGCAACCGGAAGCCAATGCAGCTCACGGAGCAGAGGTGTTACATGGGAGTATCGGGAAACCCCCATCACAACCCGCGTGGCTGCATTCTGCACCAGCTGAAGCTTCCGAGTGGTCCTCAAGGGCAGCCCCATGTAGAGAGCGTTGCAGTAGTCCAATCGGGAGGTCACGAGTGCATGAGTGACTGTGTTCAGGGCATCTCGGTCCAGGTAGGGCCGCAACTGGCGCACCAGGCGAACCTGGGCAAAGGCCCCCCTGGTCACGGCTCCTATATGGTCTTCAAAACTGAGCCGCGATTCCAGGAGGACGCCCAAGTTGCAAGCCCTATCGACGGGGGGTAACACCTCACCCCCCATCATTAAAGGTGGAATGAACTGGTTAGTCTGAGATGCACAGCCACTCAGTCTTGGTGGTCTTAGGACTGCGTTGACTTTTTTGGCATCTGCGGACCACTGTTGGTTCATACTTAAGTGATTGTCCATGATGTTCACATCGCCTTGGTCATCTCAATATTGAATATTAAGATATATCTCTTCGGGTCGTCCTTCCTTTCAGCTGAGAAAGTAGGATCCTGCGTATTTTTCCCCATTGTCAGCATTTTTGACTTGCAGTGTTGATGCCGGCCCTGCCATTCCTACATTAACTTACCTAAGCAAGCAGAAGTTAAGCAGATACCCGCAACACTTAACCAGGGGGCTCTTTCACAAGACCGTTTTTTTAATTTTCTGGGTGAGCTGAAAAGTCGCTGACCTACTTGCCTGCTCAGTCGCTCCTCCTTTCTGCTGCATCTGTCGAGTTAAGCCACCGGTTTCCAGAAAGCCTTTTTTTACCCCTCCAGGGTTGCTCGTCTCAATTTAGCAGGTGGGGAGATTGGGTAGAACATCTGCCTTTTCTCTTCTGCTGCTGCTCAAACACCGTCCTGGCCGTCCTTGGCATGTTCCGGTCTCGCTCTTCTTGTTAGTTCTTTGAAATGTTCAAAAATCCCATTATACGTGTTTCGTTAAGCTGGAAGCTCGTCTTGGGAAAAGCAGCAATGGGAACTCCAGAGAAGAGGAAAGAGTAACCATTTGAGGAGGGGGGTGGAGGAAAAGCAGACGTGGACTTGCTGCTGCTGGCATGGAAGCAGAAGAGGGGGAGCCCTGCGAGGGTCAGCCTGGCTGCCGGATCCACCATGGGGGACCCTCTCAGCTGATGAAATCCCCACTCATGAAAGGGGGGGGAGGAGGGGTTTGAATTGATGGGTTACATTTTCTGCCCCACTGGCAGGGTTGCTTTGATTGGGGTTCCTGCCCTGGGCAGAAGTTGGATGCAGAGGCATCCAGGCCTCTTGTGGCTCAAGGAAGGGACCCCAAAGCAAAAGAACATCCCACCATCCTATTTCCTTGGCTTGAAGTCACAGCTGCCCCCTGAATGCTTGGACAGACTCACCAAAAAGCAAGCACAAAACGCTGCGCTGAAATCTCTTGAAGGTGCTTGCAAAACTGTTGCTTAATTGCAAGGATGGCAGTTAGGGGCCTGGGGGCTCCCTTTGGGAAGCTCCACCACCAGATGGAGTGGGGAATTAGATCTGAAGGCAGATCAGGCCCATTTCTGGAGCAGGGCAGGCACCGCTTTTGAAGGCGTTCCAACCCCGAGGCGGTTCTCGGGAGCTGCAGGGATGAGGAGGGGGGGAAGGGAGGGAGGGGGGTCCAGCACCCTCTGGGACCACCCGTTTCTTTGAAGATGAAAGAGAAGCTGGGCCAGGAAAAGGGGGGGTGTTCGCTCTGATCCAGAGGAGGATGTGGCTCGGTGGACGGCCATGTCAAAACGTCTCACTCTTGGCTGGCTGGGTCCTCACCGGCTGCCAAGTCAGAGCCCAAAAATGGCCCAGAGGCTGACCCTGACCTGCGGCCCATTCACACGTCTTGTACTTAACTGCTGAGCAAATGAGAACCAGGAGAACAGACAAAGTGTGTGTAAAGGGCAATGTTAACAGACTTAACAAGAGTTGGAAGGGACCTTGGAGGTCTTCTAGTCCAGCCCCTTGCTCAGGCAGGAAACCCCCGTACCATTTCAGACAAAGGGCTGTCCAATCTCTTCTTAAAAACTTCCAGTCTTGGAGCACCCACAACTTTTGCGGGGAATGTTGGCATTTGACTGTTATTGCCAGCTTTCAGAAGGTTGCTGAAAATAGCCTCACCGTTAACATGAAATTAAAAATGTTTATTTCTTTGTTTTATTTTTATCCAATGACTGTGTTTAATTAAGTGCCCTTCTCATTGCTTCTCATTTTCTGTACTTTTTCCCATTTCTGTTTTTGCTTCCCTATGTTGCCTGCAGGCACCTGGAGCTATTTCAGCTGGGGAGATCAGAGTATGTAACGGCTTGCTCCTTCCTTCCTTCCTTCCTTCCTTCCTTCCTTCCTTCCTTCCTTCCTTCCTTCCTTCCTTCCTTCCTTCCTTCCTTCCTTCCCTCTGGCCCTGTGGCTGCCCAGGATCCAGGCTGGTTATGTGTGGCAGATTCACGCACGGGGTGGGGAAGAGGGGCCGGAGCTGATTAGCACTCATTATCTGGGCTTTGTTAATTTCGCACTGGGGTCAGGATGCCCAAGGAAGGGCAGAGGAGGAGCTGTCTCTCCTGTTAGCATCTTGGGTATCTTTGTTCCTAGAAATGCAAGTCTCGGCCCTCCCGAGTGAACCAGACAAGAAACACAACTAGACAGGCTAAATTTACTTTATTGTAAGGCTGCAATACCAGAGTCCTACCACCACTTTTAACTGCCTGATCCATTAGGGCAGGTCCTTCCTTCCTTTCTTCTGGTGGTTCTCTGGGCAGTCCTTCTTCCCCTCATCCCCCGAGGCCATCCATCTTGCCAGGTGGAGCCACTGCCCTCTTCCACCTCCCCCTGGCCCTCTGCCATGCCTGAGTTTTCCCCTGGGGAACCCTGGGATGGGTGGGGGCCGATACTGGTCTGGCGAGATCAGTTACATGGCAAGATGTTACAAGATGCTCTAGACCAGGGGTAGGCAACCTTGGCTCTTTTATGACTCGTGGACTTCAACTCCCAGAATTCTTGAGCCAGCCACGCTGAGGGGAAAGGGAGAGGTTTCCAAGCTGAGCCGTGCTGGCTCAGGAATTCTGGGAGTTGAAGTCCACGAGTCATAAAAGAACCAAGGTTGCCTACCCCTGGCCTAGACCTTGTTGGCTAGTTTATAATTTGCCCGCTAGAAGGAAGACTTCAAAAGTGACTCCGGCTTGATTTAAAATGCCCCAATGTTGGTGGTGTCTTGAGAATGGTGCAGTTTCTGGGCAGCTGGACAACTCCTTCACCTCTCCTGTTTAGGAGGAGTGAAAATGCCAAAGGGACGCAGAGGGTATTTCTAATAAATCTGAGGAGGGCCTTGGGGTCTCCTGTGACCCAGTCAGATCTTTCTGTTTGTAGAGGCTCTCCCCATGGCATGAAGCAAAATGTTGCTACGGGTTTATGATTTTTACGGAGAGTTTTTAGATAAAAGACAAATGCAGAAATATTTAAAGAAAACAGAAAAGAAAAAGTGCAGAAAACAATACAGAGAAAAAGAAAGAAAGAAAGAAAGAAAGAAAGAAAGAAAGAAAGAAAGAAAGAAAGAGAAAGAAAGAAAGAAAGAAAGAAAGAAAGAAAATAAAACCCAGAAAAAGATAAAGAAGCATCTTCTGGCCTTGATAGCAATTAGAAACTCATTCATTAGCTTTCCTCTTTCCTTAACATTACAGTAATCCCTTCAGGTTTTTTTCCCAGTCATCGAGTGCAAGAAATCACTCTTGCACTTTTCAGCAAAAAGTCCACCAAAGGTTTCCAATCTTTTACAAATACTTACTGTTTTATCACTGACCAAAGAGGTCAGTTTTGCCATTTCTGCTAAATCACAGCCCTTTCCTCCTCTGTGGGTATTCTTTATATTTCTCCATCTCTGTGCAGGTAATAATCTTGCTGCAGTTACCGTACATAAAATCCGTTTTCCATAAATCTTATCCTCTTGGCTGTCCATAAATCTCAATAAGAAAAATTTCTGCTTTTAGTCTGGAAATCCAAGGATATGTTGCCTGCAAAGTGGTGGTATTACAAGGGGAACTGGGTGCAGATTGTGCTTTATGTTAATGGTTTTTAAATGCTTTTTAAATTATTTTTGTTGATATCTTTCTGGTTATTTTGTTGTATTGTTTTCTGTGTGGGGTCCTTGGTGCTCTCCGAGCTTGGTTGTTTTCTTGCAGACGTTTCATTACCCAATTAGGTAACATCATCAGTGTTAAAGGGAGGGCGCGGGGGGGGGCGGTTTGCTGTCTTTTTTATGTTTTTAACTTTCTACCTCGTTCAGTCACATGTGAGATGGCCAGCTATATAAATTTAACAAGCAAAGAACATCTACAGCCCTTTGATGGAAGTGGGATAATTCTGAAACGGGTCTTATAACACCTCTCTCACTGAACGGAAGGAAGAACTTTGCTGTCTCCGAGGACAGGAAATATACCAATTTGAGGGCCTCGTTTAGGAAGGCAAATATAATCTCATAACAGACAGAGGCCTGGGGTCAAGATTCCCATGACTGGAGGTAACATTGCAGTTACCTGAAAAGAAATCCTGGGAAAGAGTGGGCGCCTTGTATGTTAGAATCACCTGCAGCTGCTCAGAAGTCTAAGCCAGGGGTCTCCAGACCTGACACCTTGAAGTCTTGTGGGTTTCAGCTCCCAGAATTCCCCATCCAGCATGGCAGTTGAAGTCCACAGGTCTTAAAAGTTGCCAGGTTTGGCAACCGCTGGTTTAAGACAGGGGTAGGCAACCTTGGCTCTTTTATGACTCGTGGACTTCAACTCCCAGAATTCCTGAGCCAGCATGACTGGCTCAGGAATTCTGGAAGTTCAAGTCCACGAGTCATAAAAGAGCCAAGGTTGCCTACCCCTGGTCTAAGAGGACGACCTTAACTGTTTGGTATAAAGCAACTGCCTTGAAATAAATGTAGGGATGACTCCAAGCAGTCCTGCCCTGCTATTACCCACCCATCCAACCAAGGAGAGGTGGGTGGTGTTTTCCAACACCAAATTGCAGGTCTTTAAAGTCCTCCATCGTCATTCCATCGTTCCTCTTTGAAAGAGCTGCAGTTGTTATCCCCAGCACGTGCTGGGATGCAAACTCTGCCAAGCATGCCTAGAGAGATTCTCCGTCATCCAGGTCATGGTTGTCCCGAAGGTGCTTTTTCAAGAGGCAACTGGACTTCCTTGTTGTTGTTTTTGAAGACGTTTCGCTTCTCATCCCAGAAGCTTCTTCAGCTCTGACCAGATGGTGGGGAATGGAAGGATTTATACTCCTTGCAGACAGCTGGTCATTTGCCTTCTTTTAGAGAGTCCACAACGACCAGCAGTCTGCATGGGGCATAAATCCTTCCATTCCCCACCATCCAGTCAGAGCTGAAGAAGCTTCTGGGATGAGAAGCAAAACATCTTCAGAGTAAAACAAGAAAGTCCAGTTGCCCTGAAACAAGCACCTTCAGGTCTGCCAAGCATGGGCTTTCCAGGATAATTCAGGACTTCTTCTACTAACCATTTTCTTCTTCAGAGGGTAGAGGAAGGAACAACGTCATCAGCTACCAAGGAAGACTTAGTTGACACAATAGAAGTAAATGAAAGTAAACATCCAGTAATTGCAGGAGCTGGGGATGTCTCGCCTAAGGACTAGGGGTGAACAGGATAGCAGTCTTCCAGTATTTGAGGGGCTGCCATATTTTATTTATTTATTTATTTAGATTTATATACCACCCTTTCCCGAAGGACTCAGGGCGGTTTACAGGGCATTTAAAAGAAAGTCAATACAAACGTTAAAACAAATTAAAAAAGATTAAATAGAACCCTGAGAAAATTAAAACCCAGTTAAAATTAAGATTAAAAAATTCTCAGCCTGGGCCAGAGAGCTCGAAGAGCCAGGTCTTCAGGTCCCGGCGGAATGAACGGAGGGAGCCAAGCTATTCTCCAAAGCCCCTGAAGGCAGGACAAGAAGCAAAGGATGGAAACTAATCAAGGAGAGAAGCAACCTAGAACTAAGGAGAAACTTCCTGACAGTGAGAACAATTAATCAGTGGAACGGCTTCCCTCCAGTAGTTGCGGGTGTCGTAACATTGGAGGTTTTTAAGAAGAGACCGGACAGCCACTCATCTGAAATGGTAGAGGGCCTTCTGCTCGAGCAGGGGGTTGGACTAGAAGACCTCCAAGGTCCCTTCCAACTTTATTATTCTGTTAATGCTAGGATTCTTGATTTTAAGGGAACAGCATTTCAGAAAAAAAAGGGTGGGGTGGTGTTAAAAAAGAGCAGTTATTCTACAGTAGGAAAAACAAATTAAAAAAGGATCACAGAAGGAGTAGGAGTTCCTAAAATAAAATGATATTGAGGGGGAAAACAGTTCCAGTGGGGGGGAAATTGTAGGCAGAAAAATCAGCTAATGAGGCTTCACAAAAAAGGTTCGGAAAAGCAAAAAAAAGAAGAAAACGACAGAGGAGATGAAAATAGGGGCAGGTCGCAGCTCAGGAGTGTAGAAAGCTAAAGCTCAAAATATGATGAGTTTTAGAATTTAAAAAAAAGAATTAAGGAAACCTTGAAGAACTAAGGAAGATTTGATTTCAACCCCAAAGAAAATTCTAGAAATGGCAATAAAGAGGTCACTCTGCAACCACCTTGAAAAATTAATTAATCAGAAGTCAACATGGATTTGTGAAAGAACAGGTGTTGCTAAACTAATTTAGACTGGTTTTTTTTAAAAAAAAAATCAGGTAGCTTCCTTTTTAGATTGAAGGTATGGTGTGGATATAATTCATCTTGATTGCGATGAAGCACCGAATAAAGTACCTCAACATGTTTTGATGAACAGCTGTGGCAGCCCAAGAGGAGGGTTAAGAGAGCATAGCAGAGCTGGCTTGAAAATAATAATTGTGTCAGGACCCACCCCAATCCACGTCTTAGGAAAACAAAAACTCTTGGAGGCAGTTCTAGTCCAAAAGGAATTTTTACTAGGACATGTTTGGTTGTGGAAATACAAGACGGGACCTGGTATTGTTTTACAGATTGAGACTTTATAAGGAGTTCCCGGTTCAACCCCCCTTCCCTCAACTCCATTTGGTCAGCCCCCCATCATTTACTTCGTGTCATCCCTTTCGTGGGGAAAAAGGGATCTTCCGATCTTTTACGGTTATTGCCTTCTTCCTTTACAGATTCAAATGGAGACACAGGCCAGATGCCTCCTTCCCTAACCCCCCCTTTTGTTCCCCCAGTTCAAAAGGTTTCCCTTGGTCTTTGAAATAACCTAAGGCAGGCTGAATCCACATCCGCTCCTCCTTCCTCGGGAGATGGCAGAATCCAGGGGCGGGGGGGGGGAGATAATGTTTTAAACATACATTTATGAATGTGATATAAATGGATTCTGACAAATTATCAACATCCCAGGCTTACCCACCATCTTTCGTCAGGCTAAAGTGAAGCTCTGCACGGGGTGCCACAGGGTTCGGTCCAGAGGCCTCTTTTTTAATATTTTTATTAATGATTTGGATGAAGAGGCAAAGGAAATGCTTACCAGCCTCCCAGATGACACAGATTTGAGTGGGTTAGCCAATCCCCTGCAACTCGTGTAATAGAACGAGGCAGAATCGCAAGAGCTGGAAGTGACCTCAGAGGTCTTCTAGTCCAACCCCCTGCTCAAGCAGGAGATCCTTTACCGTTCCAGACAAATGGCTGTCCAATCTCTTCTTAAAAGCCTCCAACGATGGAGCACCCACAACTTCTGGAGACAAGCTATTCACTGATTAATTGTTCTCAATGTCAGGAAATTTCTCCTTAATTCCAGGTTGCTTCTCTCCTTGATGAGTTTCCATCCGTTGCTTCTGGTCCTGCTTTCAGGTGCTTTGGAGAATAGGTTGACCCCATCTTTGTGGCAGCCCCTCAACTACTGGAAGGTTGCTATCATGTCTCGCCTAGTCCTTCCTTTTCACTAGACTAGACATGCCCAATTCTTGCAACCGTTCATCCTATGTAAAGGTAAAGGTAAAGGTAAAGGTTCCCCCGCACATGCGTGCTAGTCGTTTCCGACTCTAGGGGCCGGTGCTCATCTCTGTTTCAAAGCCGAAGAGCCAGCGCTTGTCCGAGGACGTCTCCGTGGTCATGTGGCCGGCATGACTGGACGCATCCTATATATTAGTCCCCTAATCATCTTTGTTGTTCTTTGCACTCTTTCCAGAGTCTGAACTCTTAGACGAGTCTCTAAATGATCTTGAGTGAATAGAGAAATGAAGTGAAAAGGGCAATATGAAATTTTAATACAGACAAGCTCAAAGCATTTCACTTAGGGGGGAAAAAAAGAAATCTACAGATAAAGAGAGGGGAATATCCAGATTATTGATAGTAGATGGGGAAAAAATGTTTTAGGAATTCACTGCAGATTGAACCAGGAGCCAGTAATATGAGGCTGTGGCACAAAGTGCTAGCTGCAGTTCTTGGTTAAACCAAGACCCAATTTCTAAATCATAGAAAATTATAGCTTGCTTTCTCCTGCTTTGGTCAAACTGCTTTTGAGTGTGGTGTGCAGCTTTCAGACCCTGACTGCGGGATTCAGACAGAGGCTTCAGAGAAGGGCAGGCAGTATTATTTAATTGACTAAATAAATAATAACGATGCAGGAAGTCTATTTCCTTTGAAGGGAGAGTGAAGGAACTGGAAAGTTTTCGTCTGTAGAGAAGGGGTGGGGAACGATGGCTCTTTTAAAACCTGTGTACTTCAACTCCCAGAATTCCCTAGCTAGCATAGCTGACAGGCATAGCTGGCTGGGGGATTCTGGGAGTTGAAGTACACAGGTCTTAAAATGGCCAAGGTTGGACACCCTGATCTAGAGGAAATGCCCAACAGGAAATAGGATGACATGTTTCAAATATCTTGAAGGATATCGTAGGAAAGGACAGAGTATAGACCTTTCCTGCAACATACCTGACTGGGGACATAAAATAATGCCTTTAAGGTGCCGGAAGCAAATTTGAGGGAATGTTGGGAAAATCGCCCTAACCCAAGAGCATTTTGCCAATAAGATGCCCGGCCTGGAAAGATGGCGGGCTTCCTTTTGCTGAGGCTAGAGTGGCAGCCCTCGTTAAGGGAGTTTCCCAAGCTGAGCATAAGGTGGACTAGATGACACTTTAGTGGCCCTCTCCAAAGTGGTGGGACATTCTACGGGACCGGCTCGTTCGCCATCAACCTGATAAAAGAAACGCTGCATTTTGAGGGGGAGGGGGAGTCCGTCATGTCACCAAGGTGATCTCCATTTTAAATTTCTCGAATCAGATCTGCTCAGCGGCTCTTCGCGCATTTGAAGAGTTCGCATTTGGGGGAGGGCGGCCCGTTCGATGTAAAAATATTCATGCAATAATGATATTCTTGCTGGAAGGAGCTGCCTTCATGTATAAAAATAATAATAATTCCCTTTGTGTAAATCTGGAAATTTCCAGGCAGTGAAATTGGCCCCTCCGGTGGGGAAGCTCATTAAAAGCGCTCCTTTCCATGCTGCTCCCCTCCTTAGTGTGGACAATCAAATTACTTCGCAGGTCCCTTTGAAGTCAGCCGCTTCCTCCCCCCCCCACTTGTCTGCCTTTGAATCCCATATAAGGACGCCTCTCTTACCTCGGGGAGGCCAAGAAGCGTTCTTTAGAATTAAATCAGTCAAGGGAGACCGAACATGCTAGGAATCTCGCTTCTCTCTGCAACTGAGAACTTTTACCCAAACATTGTTTTAACCTGCTGAAGACCAAAGAGGCAGAAGGAGCGGGGGGGGGGCTGGCCCCAGCATGCAAGATGGAGGGGAAGGGGCCGAATGCTTCACACCCCAAAGTCTCCCCTGAGCTGGCCAGGTGGCTCTGGACCTCTCCCCATCCTGGATCTGAACTGATCTGAAATGTATGGCTGTTCCCTCCTTGCTAAGGAGGAGGGGCTGGAGTCATTTTGATTTCTTCTCCGGTCTCCTCCTCCTCCTCCTCCTCCTCCTCCACACCCCCCCCCCAGCAGTGGGGCTGCCTGAAGGGTCCCTGTTTAGCCCTCCCCATGGAGGAGCAGGCAGACCCACCAACCCCACCACCTGCCCCCCTGGCCAGAGCTCCCCTCAGCTGGGGCTGGTGGGCCATCTTAGCCCCCAAGGGCTGAGGGGCAGGGGTGGAGCAAGGGGGGGTTGGCAGTGCTAAAAAACTTCAGAGATGAAATGTCTATGGAAATTCTCCATAGTTATCCAGGTCATGGTTGTTCCGAAGGTGCTTTTTGAAGAGGAATTTCCCCACCATCCAGTCAGAGCTGAAGAAGCTTCTTGGATGAGAAGCGAAACAGCTTCAAAGAAAAACAAAGTCCAGTTGCCTCCTTGAAAAAAAGTACCTTTGGGACATCCAAAGCCAGCCAAACACCCTGCACACTCCATGCTTCTCCTTCTGCACAGGAGTCAGCCTAGCAGCCCCCTTCCCTCTGCCGTACCCCACTTTTTGCTCAGAATAAAGCCAGCGCTGCCTTTGCCAAGGGTCCCTCTCGATATAATCAAGGTGTGAAGTTGGCAGCAAATTCGGCAGCACAGAGAAGGCCCCGAGTGCGCCATCTTAGCCCCTCCAACCTCCCAGATAAAGAGTGCCTGCGCTTCACTCTGAAACTGTTTGGGGTGCCCGCACGTGTGTAGTGTCCTCCATTTTGAGTTGGACCCAAGGCCCTGCCTGTCTACCCAACGTCTTGTGTCTCGCAGCTTCGGAAGGCCACGAGAGTGCCGTGGAAGACCGGGACAGTGACTACCGCAGCGAGACCAGCGCCAGCCTCCCCCCTGCCTACTGCACCACCTCCCAGCCCAACACTTTGGCACACCAGTTCCGGGGGGCCTCCCGTCTACAGCAGCAGGGGGTTTGCGTGGAGCCCCTCCGCGGCTACGCCTCGGACTACCACGAGCGGACAGGCATAAGGTGGGTGCTCTTTGGGACCGGTCTCCGAAGTGGCCAAGGAGCCCTTCCTAATATTCTGACTCAAGTGATCTGGCAGAAGAAAGAGGTTTTGTGGGCAAGGACCGGACACTAAGGACGTTCTTGGAGTCAAAACTTTTCTGCCCCGCAAACCCTCCTGCCCTGTGCAGGCTTCCTGAGTGCCCTTCAAGTGGTGTCAGCAAACCAAGATTGGGGGGGTGGTCTTTCACAGTGGGTGGACCCCTTCCTCTTGCAGAAGCCTCAAGGGAGGCGACTCATATTTTTCAGGAGCCCAATAACACTTGTTGTTTGGGGGCCTGGAGGATGAAGAAGGTGGGAAATTCTCCCTCTGTCAACTTCCAAATATTTTGCTACTGTTTTAGTAACATGCAAGTGTCCAGTTAGGAAGAATTATGAAATAATGTTCATGCTCGGCGCATATTTGAGGGCTCCTTCCAGAGGGTGGGAAGGTCCAAATGGACCTGAGAAACTTCCTCTGGATGTGACTCTCACGGGGCAAGGAGTGGAGCGAGCGAGCCACCGTTCCACACCCCAAGACCTGCTGCCCCTCACGGCCCCAGTCTGTAAGGTGGGTCTGGTCCCCCACTGGCCTCGGGGTCCGGTGGGCGCCTCAGGGCCCCGCTCTGCAGCTGGTCTGCCCTGCAATCACCTCCATGTCCTGTGGCGCAGCCCCTGGCCGCTCTCAACTTTTTTCGCTGCTTTCTATGCTTCCTGTCCCCACTTCGGCTCGGCCTTCTGAAGACGATACGGCAGCATAGACTCGACTGGGAGTGGCCGGACCGACCTGGAATCCGGATCGCATTCCAGCCGTGACCAGTCGCCAGCTGTCCCTAGAAAGCCGGCACTCCTTAGAGTTGTCGGATAGGTGGGTGGTGCTGCCACAGCCGCAGCTTCCATGTCGTGTGTCCTGTGGCATGGCTGTGCTTGGCGGGGCGGGACGGTGGTGGTCGTGAGCTGTCCCTGTGGTTGCATGGCCTCGTTGTTCTGTTGAAAGGCTGCCAGCGCTGCTCCTGTAGGTGTTCTTCTTTGGGGTTCTGTCTTGGGGTCCAAGTGGGTCTACAACAACTCACCACGGTACAACTTGCCGCGGAATAACTCGCCGCGGGACAAGAGTTCCACTAATATCAAAGAAATAGAATCATTAAAGAAAGGATGCCGAAGGAGGAACAAAATGAAACCTGAATGACAACAATTAAAATAATCTTTAACTAATTTAAATAATTAAATTTAATTATTGAATTGTCCCGCGACGTGTTGGCTGTGGCGAGTTGTGCCATTCCTGTTCCAAGTGGCCAAGCACTGAATGACCCCTTCAAATAGCGGCCTTAATTCAGCCCTGCATTGATTTACCTTTTGGCTGCTCCTGATAAGGAGCATGAGAAAATGTGCACGGATGGCTTATTGACCTTAGGCTTAGTTTAATAAATAGTGTGCTTTACTATTAAAGTATCTTAAGTAGTGGGTTATAGATACTGATTTGTGATAGTCCGAAGGCTACTGCAATTGGACTAATGATTTTTGTGGTTAGCTTGAGAGGTCTCGCTGCTCATCCAAGCAGCTTCATCATCAGAGCAATCCAGTTGGGCAGAAAGGTGTTGGAATGTACCAACTCCTGCTATGATTTGTGATAGGTTGTTTTTTTTTATAGACACTTCTAATAGGCCACTGTATTTAATAAATGCTTCTAAGTAATATATCACCGTGGTTATTCTGTTAAATTGCTGTACAGGTAGTCCTGGAGTTACAACTGTAGTTGGCCCTGCTCATTGCAGTCATAATTCTTGGTGGCAACAATGCGGGGCAGCCACCTGACCAACCCAATGTTTACCACCACCTGTGTCATAGCGGTCATTAAGCGAAGGCTGCTGTCGTTAAGTGAACCAGTTCTTTGCCACAGTGCAGAAATAACTGCTCCGTTTTGGCAAAAACGCCATAAATGTGTTCAGGTGCGGGTGGGATGCTGCAAAGATCTGTAAATGCAGCCTGGTTGTCGAATGACCGGAGGGGTGGGTGGGGGCGACAACTGTCTGAACTTCGAATCCAGTTCGTAAGCAGCGCCCAGGTAGGTCTGTCGGAACTTCCGGCCATCACTGAGCGACCGGTCATAAGTCAGGGACTTGCCATAGCATGCCTTGCTCAGTCACTCCACTGAGCCCCCCCAGTCTGGTCGGGGTTGGAATTGCCCTGGGAGTGGAGACCCCCCCCCAAGGGAAAGAGCCTGCTGAGGGAGGCAGGGGTGGTTTTTCATCCTGCCAGCACCCGGATGAAAAGGGTCGGGGGATTCTCCGGGAGAATCGTCCTGCGGGGGTCTGGAGGAAACCAGAACTGACCCCCATCCTTCGTGAGGTCTTCCCATCGTTTCCCCGAAGGGCAGCGAGAGTCTGGCCCTCCGCTCTTCTGCTGCTTCCTCGTTTCTTCTGCAGTTTTGTGAAACGATCATAATAAAACGAGTGCTTTCTAAACATGAAACGTGAGAATTGAAAGTACGTGTTTTAATTATTTTGTATTTGTTTATTTTTTATTCCTAAAAGTTCACGTATTTATATGTTAAAGATTTTTTCCCCATCTTTCTTGCCTTTTCCTTTCTCCCCCCCTTCTTTTCCGCCCCCTCCCCCCTTTTTTTTACATTACCAGTCCAGGATCTTTGATTAGCAGTGGGAAAGTCAGGATTATTCCTTTTGACCACGGTCTTGACCAAGAAGAATGTGTTGAGGACTATGACGAATTAGGCAAACAGTTAATAGAAGATTTTTTAGAAAAAAGGGCTAGAAACTGGCAGGAGATAAGGAGGCCTCGGTTCTCCAAACAGGGGCAGGGTAGCCATCTGAAAAACTCCAGGTCCTCACACAAGCTTTGCGTGGAATTAGAACGTCCCAGCGCTCTCTCCTATCCAGCGGAGTACGATACCATAGACAGGAGAAGAAAAAAGAAACGGAGAGACAATGAAGCGTGTGAGTGGAGAAGGCCTCCAATCAACGGGAGGCTGAGACTTCCCCACGAAACTGCCATTTCTGCAAGCAGCATGAAAATAAGAACCAAACGTGACGCAGGTTACGATGACGCTGATCTGTATAGCAGCAGCCCCTGTGAAGTTGGGGCACAGCAGCCTGGGTGTCGGGATTTGCTCCCCTACGGAAACACCCACCTGGTCCAAAGCAGCTGGTTCTCGGAGGGCCGAGAGAGAAGCCACGACCCTCAGCCAGGCCGTTTTGCGGGCGAGGATCCGCTGCACCCAGAAGAGGTGGACGGTTGTTTTCAGCCGTCTGGAGATCTCGAGGAACTGGAAGGCAGCAGCTGGTCTGAAGGTCTTCGGGGCTCTCCTGCTTCAGACGAGGAAGGGAAGGAACACGGGGCTTTCTTGCCTGTCCAAGCGCCAATGGAGGGAGACCTCAGTGCGGTGGACGAGCTGCAGTGCTTGGTGGAGACGGTGTCCGAATACCTGGCCGAAAAGGAGGAAGAGATTAGCAGTTGGGAAGCCTTTCCAAAGCAGGAAAGCAGGAATCAGGGCCTCCCCGTCCAGGTGGCGGAGGAGACGGACCAGGCAGAGCAGGCCGAGTCAGCCACTCCTGCGGAGGAGAAGAGCGACAGCCGAGGAGAGGTGCTATCGGACTTTCTCGGGGTGAAAGACACAGCCCAGTCCTTCTTCAGCTTCCTTACGGGGAAAGTGAGCTCGGGAAAGACGCTCCTCACGTCCTCCGTGGAGAAGTTCGTATCTTCAGCGGCTGAGACGGCAGATGCCCCCGCGAGGGACTCCTCAAACCAGCCTCATCCGGATGTGAAGGCGGAAAGCAGGACTGATCTCGGCTTGCCTGAAGAAGGGCTGGCTTCCCTTCCCGAGCAGAGTTGTGGAAAAGTTGCTGGTCCTCCCAGCGTGAATCTCCCACAGACCTCTGACGGGGATGACGAGGCTTCTCCGGCTCCCCCAGTCCTCGATTGTCGTGCAGATGATGCCGAGAGCCAGTCGGCCTTTCAGAAGACCAGCGCAGCTGTGAATTCTCTCTTGGGCATGTTTGGCTCTTTAAAAATATTGGCGGAAAGGAAGGAGCCAAAGAAAGAAGGAACAACCGTAGCGGCTGAACCGTTGCCTGTAAGTGGAGCTGAGGCCAGAGAGAAGCCTGGCGAAGAGGGCACAAAACCCAGAAGCTACTCCCTGGAAACAAGGAAGGAGGAACCAGCAGCTGGCCCCATGGGGGGCCTGGCACCCCCTGTCTCCAGCTCCTCTGCTGACGTTAGCCTGAACGTGGGTTTTGATGGCACGGCTGTTCCCAGGGGGCCAGTGGACTCTCCCAAAGTCCCCTGCCCCTCCTGGCGGCCGGATAAGGCAGATGAGGGAATCCCTCCGGAGCCTTTAGCCCTTCAACCTCCTGAGGACAAGGCGCGGGAAGGGCCGAAGGAGGCCGTCACTCAGCCTTCAGAACAAAGAGAATCTCCCATCAGTTTTTTGAGTCCTCTTAAAAAATGCTTCAGCCTGTTGCCACTTTCTGCTCCTGCTGACCCCCCGGCCAAAGAGGCGTCCTTGGGTGTGGGGAAACAGTGCAAGTCCGAAGACGATGTCAGAAAAGCGAGTCCCGCCAGCAGCAGAGCTCCCGTCCCGTTCCCTGAGAAGCTGCAGGTTTCCTTCCTGAGCAGCTTCAGCTTATCCGACAAACTGCAGGAGAAGAAGGAAAAAACAGGATTCTTCTCTGCGTTCTTGAAAGTTGCTTCAGCTGAAAACCCAGAAGCTGCCAAAGAGGGACATCCGGCGAGCAGTTCAGAGGGTCTCCAGGCTTTCTCCTCAAACTTTCCGCCAGAGTGTAAAGAGGAACTGAAGGGGAAACTGGAAGCTGGTCCTTTGGGACCAAAAAGTGGCCCTCAGAAGAAGGGGGTGGCTGCAGGCGCTTCAGAAAGTGCGGAGGGCAGACGTGGCCACGGTGACCCAAGCGATCATGATCTAAAGAGCGTTCCAGGCAGAGAAGGGGCAGCAGCCACAGCCACCTCCCAAGGTGGATCTGGCCTGGATCCGGTGGGAGAAAAACCAGAGGCTGCTAGTGGAGTCGGCAGGGTCAAGATTGTGGGTGATGCTCAGGACGGTTTCCTTTCGGGACTTTTCCGCTCTTCTCTGCCTGGCAGTTTATCTTCCAAGGAAGGACAAAATGCTCAAGACAGCACAGACATCCAGAAGGACCGTCCCCCACCTGGTTTGCTTTCTGGATTATTCAGATTTGGTTCAGGTGAAAACAGCTCTCTGGGTAAGGTGGACAAGCCAAATCTGAGCTTTCTGGGTGGTTTGGGGCAGATCTTTGAAAAGACTGTGGAGGAGACTAATTCCAGAGTGGGGGATTCTCACGTGGCACCCCAAACTCAAGAAGGCACCAGGGACCAAGAGGGTGCAGGCAGCTTCCTAATGAACTTCTTGCACCAGGCAAAAGAGAAGGTTGAAGAGAGAGTGGCCCAAACTCCCAAGATGAATGCCGGTTTGCCTAGCACAAGCAAGGAATCCATTGCCCTCCGCGAAGGATCCCTCTCTCTGAACAGTTCCCAGAAGAAGACAGATTTATCAACAAAGCCAGTCCTTTCTAGAAAAAATACAGAATCGCACATTCATCCAGGGCTTCCTCATGAAAAGTTGGATGGACTTCTCAGATGTTCCTCACAGAATGCCAGCTTGCTCAGCTGGTCAGGAGAACCTCCCACTTCAGAGGAGATCAGGATAGGCTCCACCTTGGATGGTGACTATGACCCCAGGGGTTATCCAGCAGAGATGGTTCAGACTTCTGTGCCTCTTTATTACATCTTAAAACAGAATCCCGTCTCTTGGGATGAGGTTCGGACCTGGTCAGAATCTAGCAACAACGTAATGAATTTGTGTAAAAGGGATGGGAATACCAGTCCAATCGATTGGAGAGCAAGTGAGAATTTCGATCCATCCATGACTAATTTTAATGCTGTGTCATGTAGATCACCTGATTTTTGTCTGAGGGAAAACGAAATGTGGGCAACTCATTATTTGAATGGAAGTCTTTCTCCACACAACTTCAACTGCATTCTGGAAGACAGGCCAATAGATTTAAGTTATTCATCTCCTTATGACGCTAATATGTGGGCCATAATTGATCAGGAGCCCATGAATATGGATGACCCATGGTTGTGCCACTGTCAGGAGTACCTGGATTGGCTGCTGCCGTTGCTGCAGGGAGTGTGGTGGCCATCAGAAGATGGTGATTATGGTTACTACATATATACCGATGGTCAGTATGTTTATTCTCTACTCACTGATTCTACCGGGCAGTATATTTACCTCTGCACTCCTGACCTTTATACCCATCTGGACAGCTGGGACTATGATCTCAAGTCCTCTTTGCAAATGGTTGTGATGGAAGGGGATGTGTTTTGTGGCTTCAAAGTGCCTCTTGAAGATGAGCTATTCTGGTCTGCTGAAGAGGAAGAGTTGGATGATTATTTTGTAAACAAACCTCTTGATTTGTCTGTAGCTTTTCAAGGAAGGGACAAGTTTATGGACGTAGAGACCTTTTCTCAAATGTTTGAGGAATCTGATTACTACCAGAAAGAGAAGCCTTTGGATTTCTCAGGGCACAGGCTTCTGAAACCTAACAGGGTGGGCTTTAGGCCTGAGGAGAAGAGGGAAGGGTATGTAGAAGATGCGCCCTTTGACCTCCGGGCGCATTTCAGGATGGCCTCCGGTGGGCTAAAGGAGGAATTCCAACCCAAGTCGCTGGATATGGCCCCTAGGACTTTTGTTTCAGAAAGCAGGCAGGCCAGACCACCTGGCCTTCAAATCTTTAAAGCTGCTGCCAAGTCTGATCTCCCACCAGTGTCTCTTGCCGAAGCACAGAGGGCTGAAGAAGATAAGAAAAGCAACAAGGTTGCCTCTTGGCTTTCCTCTTTGGGTGGGCTGATGGGTCAGGGTTCTGGGAAAGGCGAGATGCTGGAGGACACGGCAGTGAAGGACCAAGGCCCACAGTCAAAGTTTCCTGCAAAGGAAGCCAGGTCTAGAACACCACCCAGGAAGAAGGGACAACCTCAACCAGAACCCCTGCCTGTTTCCACTGAGGTTGCTCCATCTACTACCCGGAAGAGAGCTCCCCTACGCAGATCCACCTCTCAGTTCAGCCAGGGTCTCACGTCTGACCCATTAACCCAACCGGACAGCAATGCTAAGGCAACTCTAGGGTCTCTGGCAGAGCCTGAAAACAGTTGGGCAGTCCTGGGCCAAATAGCTGCTAAGGCCAAGGAGACTCTTTCTAAGAGTGACCTCAAAACAGATAGCCCCGGAAAAGACCCACTGGTCCCTACGGAATCAGGATTCCTAGGGCTCTTTAAAATGCAGGGAAGCAAGTCTCCATCGCCACCTTCCCCCACCTCTCAGCCAAGTCTGGTGAAAAATGAAAGCCAGAGAAAGGCAGAGCTCCCAGGCGCTCCGTCCTTCTTCGGCTCGATCAAAGACTTTTTCACCATAGAGCCAGCCCACTCCCCATCTGACACCCCTGTCCCACCACTCAGTAATGGGCAAATATCCCAGGAGCTTGCTCGGGAACCCACTAAGGGTCCTGCTTCTGAGGTGGGTGTCTCTTCAGAGCCACCTGGGGCAGATATTGCCAAGAAAGACCTCTTCCCTAAGGAACAGCCCCACAAAAAGGCCGGAGAGGATGTGGGCAGGGTCAAGGAAGCGCCACCTGCAAAGACTGAGCAGGCAGCCAACTTGCACCCAAGTTCTGGAACAGGGAGGCGCAGCCCACCACCGGAAGAGGGAGGCCTGCTTAGGAGCCTCTCTGGATTGCTGGGGGACTCAGCAGCAAGGAAGTCCAGTTCCCTGAGCACCAGCCAGTCCTTCTTGATGGACAAAGAGCCACAGGGAGTCCGGCCAGAGAAGGCCAGACAGCCATCTGAGGAACCTGGGTTCAGACTCCCCTTTGGCTTGTCCCAAGCTGCACCTCCAAAACCTCAGCAGACAACCAGCAGCTGGGATATCTTCTCTCTTTTCCCTGCCTCCAAGAAAGCCCCAGCCCCTGCCCCAACCCCGGCCCCTGTCCAGACCGCAAAAGGTCCAGAGACAGAAGGTTTGTTCAAGATCCCCTTCTCTGCCAAGAAAGGGCTTCCAGACAGCTCCAGCTTCAGCTTGTTCAGTTGGGCCTCCTTCCACCCTGAAGAACCACCGCCTGCTCCTGACAAAGGTCCTCTCCCCAAGCCAGCTCCATTGCAAGGAAAGGAGGAGCCACTCCTGGGGCCATCTGCTTCTGCTGACGCTGGCCTTGGAACAGCCAGGAAGCCACCCGTGGAGGAGAAGGGGGCCATCTCCGGTGTTATAGATGCTGTGCTGGGCAAGCAGGAAGCCTGTGGCTTGCAGAGCAGGGCAAGTGAAGGGGCTGAGCAGGCCGGGGAACGTGCCTTGGCAGAGCGACTTACGGCCAGCCCATCTCTCAGTGATGCAAAGGAAGAAGGCCAGCCGGTACAGCTTGATCCTGCCTGCGAAGGTCCTGAAATCCAGGAGGAAGGGACTTTCTCCCTTCCAGAAATTCCAGAAGTTCCAGAACAGCTGCCCCAGAGCTCATCTGAGTGGGATGAGAGGAGGGTGTCTTTGTCTGAGAAGGAAGCTGTTCCTCCTCCAAAACACTCGGGTTCAGTTTGTGTTCAGACATCTGTAGCCCAAAGGACAACTGCTCTCCGTGTCTCAGGCCAGGAGGTAGTACCGGAGACCCCGCAAGGATTTGGCCTTCCTTCCCATGCTGGAGCCCAGCAGGCTCAGGGCCAGAAGCCTCTCCCCACGGTCCCACCTGGGGAGCCGGATGGGTTGAAGGTGCCTGAAGAAGCTGCAAGTAACAAGTCTGTTCTAGATTCCTCAGTGGAAAAGTTTTCAAGCTTCTTCACCAAAATCAAACCCACGAAAACTTTCTCTGATTTTTTGGGCAGCCCGCTCCAAGCTCCAGATGCTCCTGGTTTGCGGAAGAAGAGCGCCTCCTTTTTTGGCAGCGCGTTTCAGCCAAGTGGGCCTTCCTCAACATTCACAGGCGGCATCTTTGGTTTTTCTAAAGGAGGAGTGGAACAGCCCCCTCCGAAAGCTTCGGTGCCCTTGAGACCTCACCGTGTGGACTCCGAGGTGAAAGAAGCGGCAGGCTCAGTTCCAGAGAAAGACCACCTCATCCAAGAAGAGGAGGCAACTAGAGAGGAGGGTTCAGAAGGAAGCCGTTCATGGAAGCAGCAAGTCAAGAGCCCTGGAGGGGTGCTGCTGGAGACGGAGGCCAGAAGTGGTGTGTTGAACCTGGCGGGAGAAAATTCCACAGGAACTCTCAAAATGGACCTGGAAACGGAAGCCAATCAAAAGCCGGACAGTTGCCAAGAGCCTGTGCCAAAGGCCCTGGATACCTTGAACTCAGAGGAGAGCCGAGGCTCTGAAGCGGGGCAAGGGGACTTCCTAATCTCTGAGGAAATGAGGGATGCTGATAGGTCCAGTCGAGGTCTCAACAAGGTGGTTGCGGCAGAATCAGCTGCGATGCTGGAAGAGGAGGCTGACCTTCCTACTCAAAAGCAACTGAATCTAGAATCCCAAACTGGCAACCTTCCTATTGGCCAGGAAGGTTGGGAAAACATGCCTGGGCTGGACGCCAAGATGGATGACAACATGAGCCAGTCAGGCTTGGATACCGTCGCTATGTCTGAACACGCAGCCACGAAGGCACAAGCGCAGGGTGATAGTGGTCCACCAAAGGGACGTGAGAGCTTAGGAGCAGAACCCGGAACGGTTCTGAATGAGACCCCTGATTTGCACCACGAGGGTGCGGACGCTATCCACAGCACGAAATCTGACCCAGGTGAGGAAGAGGAGGAGGTTCCACCCCCGAGTGAGGGACCTTTGGAAGCTGAGGCCCTGAGAAGCACCACGTATGATAATGGGCCTGCCGGTTCCCCTGCTGCAGAGGTTAGCAGCGCCACATCTGTATTTGAGATGTTAAGTCACCCCACTTGGCCCAAGTTCGGCTTTGGGTCTTCAACCAGCAGCATCAAACCGATGGGCTCCTTCTTCTCCCCCGCTTCAGCGAGCAAGACCGGTGCTGAGCCCGGTCTCGGCTCCGGCTTGAGCAGTGTGTCTTCCGTTCTGTTTGGTGGAGGAAGTGAGGAGAAGGTGGAGAAAGCCGGCAGCATCCAAGAGACGGTGTTTGGGAGGAAGCTGGACTTCTCCCTTCCTTGGCAGAAAGGCCCAAAGGAAAAGGAGGGCAAGAAGGCATCGGAGGCGCCACTGAAACCTTCCTCCAAGCCAGAAGCCCCGTCGACCAGTGGCCCACCCCGGCCCTCATGCAGAGCCGAGCAGGCATGGATTGGCCCCAAGGAGAGCGCAGACCACTTGGGGGATCTAGTCCCCGGCTCCAGCCTTCCATCCGTGGAGATGGACAGTTCAGGCGAGAAGTTCCGAGAGGCCAGAACTCTTCCTGCCGAGGTTGAACCTGGCCAAGGCCTGGAAGTTGCAGGTAAAGAGCAGGAAGACGACCTGAGGGCCGTTCCCCACGGCCCTCCTGCCCCGACCTTGGAAAAAGAAGCAGAAGACACGGCCTCTCTTCCTAGTCCAGCAGAGCAGAAGGACAGCGTCGTCGCTTGCCCACAAGCTGGGCCACGGCTGGTGGAGGAGAGCAGCCCACGACACCCCCCGGAGCACAGGCCAGTAGCAAATGCAGCCAATAAATGGAGGCGGCCGGTCCATTTATGAGCCAAGAGCCACATTCAGAGGCCTCTGACCCCTCCCTCTGGCCCCTTGCTGCTGCCCGTGGCCATCCCTGAGGGGGAGGTGAGGGGTGACCTCTAGCCTCGGCTTGTCCCCCTCCCAGCCCCCTCCCTCCCTTTCCTTCGCTTTGGGTGCTCCCCCTTTGTGTGTCGGTGAACAGCTTTGAACCTGGACTTTGTTTCATTTAGTCCTCACAGACCTGAGAGTGGGGAGGGGGTTTCTGAGAACAGCCCACAGCTCCCACTCTCCGGAAGAGGCCCTTTGAAACTCCTGCTGTGGAAAGACAGCTCTGCCCGTCTGCAGAGGGCTGAATTAGGGGATGTAAAATACTCACAGGTGAATCGGGAGCTGCAAATGCTGTCTTGGGGCACTTTTCCTCATGGCTGCCCAGCTGTGTCCAGTTGGGAGAGGCCAGCATGGCTGAGCAGTAGCTCTGCGAGGACTTGTTATGGAGGGGCCAAGGGTATCGGGCCGGGCCAGGCATCCCAGGGGTTCTCTGGTCTTCCCAGAGGGGTTCAGGGGTGTGAGCTGATCACTTCTGGGCCCATCCAGAGCTGCTGGCGCTGCTGGGCTGGGCATCTGGCTTCTGCTCTGCCTGCCCACAAGCGGCTCCTTGCCTCCCATAGCTGTGCGGATGAATCCTGTGGATCTCCCAAGGTCAGGCCCGCCGTGCTTGGATCCTGCGCAGCCCCCTCGCCTGCTCTCTTCCCCCTTCTCCACTTCCCTCCACCTTGCTAGCTGCAGCCGTGTCTTTTCCAGACCGCCAGGCTGGAAAGAATCCCGATTGGTAGACGTTCTGACTAGCCAACTCCAAACACCATTATGCACATCCCCCCCCCCCCCGCGCGTTGTCCATTCTGTTACCCTGGATCTGGCGGTCTCTTCTTCCGGTTGGGGATGAAGTAAGCCCCGGGAATCTGCTCAGGAGCCCCCTGGGCTGACCTGGTCTGCAGGGAAGCAGAAAGACTTGGGGTGGGGGTGTGGAGTCTTCCTGCTGAGTCAGCAATTCAGCATAGGGGAAGTGGGCCTGGACTGCCCGGGTGGGGGAGATGGGAGACCCCCATTTCTGGGCGGCAGATCAGAGGGAGAAGCTCAAAATGTTTCAGCAGATGTCCAGGAATTGGGAAGCCCTGCAGACTCTCCACCACCGGATGGGGAATGCGGACAGATGTGTTTGGTAGCCAGCCCTGCTCGCCCTCCCCCAGCTGCTGCTCCGTTCCTTGGCTGCCCACTCTTTGGGCTTTGCCAATTCTGCACACTCACCTGCTTCCTCTCTCTCTCTCTCTTCCCCCACCAGTCCTGCCAGCAGCAGCAAGTATGGCTCCTCCGGCAACGTCAGCCCGGGCAGTTCTCAGCTGAGCGAGCAGGAGCAGGGCAGCCCCCCTGGCTCGGAGCAGGAGGAAGAACTCCCAGAAGCGGGGTCTGTAACTCTGACCCTGCGGAACGTCCAGGAGCCCCTGAGCGAGCCGGCCAAGTCCCAGGAAGCAAGCCGGGAAGGAGAAGAAGAGGAGGCCAAAGAATGTGGGCTCTCTCAGCCCCCAGGAGAGGGAGAGGACACCCCCAAAGCTGCTCCGGAACCCCCAAAGAGGTAGGAAATTCTGTGTGCTGTGTGCCCTGGGTCCAGGGTATCCGAGGAGCTGTCTTGCTCCATGGGATCAGCCTGCCTCACTCGATCCAGGGGAAGGGGCCTGCTGTGTACTCCATGAGCCAAGGAATTTTGGCTGGGTGTGTGTGTGTCCATGAAAAGGACCTTTTCTGCTGTGGTTCTGGCCTCGTAGAACACTCTGCCGCCAGAAGTGAGATCAAAACCTGGTTTTGCTGGTTGGCTTGGAGCCCCAACCGGGGCTGGGTGGGGTGGGGGGGTACTCACCACTGGAAGCAGTTGACAAAAGTTGATCTCATCCCTGTGCCCCCCTTCTCTTTGGTTCTAGTTTTCAATATAGCATGGTTGTCATGGTTCCGATTAATGAGTCAGTTCAAATAAAATTCGGGCATTTTTTATGTGAAAAGTCTTAATAATGAAATGCAGCATCAGCACTCATGGATGGATGCCAGAATCTGAAATCTCCTCCCCCCAAACCCATCGTAACACACACAATTCCCACCCTTGTTTACACGTCATTAATCACATTGCCCAATTAGTTTCACATATGAAGTTTCACTTCCCTTTCTGCGCCTGGCTATTTCTTACCTTCTCATAATAGCCGTTTGACATTTCCCTCCCTTCTGGGATTCAAAGCCAAGCGTTTTAAACAAAAGGCTGCCTCGTATATTGTCAGTGCAAAAAACATGTCAAATGTTTGCAGCCTCGACAATAGTAATCTGATTGCAAAGCCAGCGTGGCCTTAGGTGAGAGAGGCAGCTTGAAAACGCAATAAGTCCTTTGGGTTTCCCACCCCCATCTGAGGGGCTCTTCCTCCGTGGCTTCCTGGGATCTGATTGGCTGGCCAGGGAGGTCATTTGTCCCTGGCTTCAGTTAAAAGGGCAGCAATGGACGTCAGAGCCGAATCTTAGATTATCTCTGACAGATGACCGTCCGGTCTCTCTCTCTCTCTGAGGACTTCCAGCAACGGAGAACTGTCCACCTTGTCCTTGGGATAAAGGAGAAGAATTCTGCTCCCTCTTCTGTCTATCTGACAGCACTTCAGATCTTCAGAGGCAGCTGTTCTTCTTGCCTCGGCTGCTCTTTTGTAGGCTGAATTGTCTTCCTGCAGAGCCCTGGGGTTGAAGACCCTCCACCCTCGGGGCAGAGCGGAAGAGTTGCCTTCTCTGCTTCTCTCAATGCAGCCCGAGGGAGCTTTTTTCCTCTTCAGCAGCACCCTCCCACTGCTGGCTCTTGTTTTGAGGTGGGATCTACAAGATCCAAAGTTGCATTAACGGAGAGATTGGCTCAGGATCACGTGAGGTCCTAGCACCGCTCTATAAAGCCTTGACAAGGTCATTTACTTGGAATATTGCCTCCCGCTTTTGGTCGCCACAATGTAAAAACGAGTGCAGAGAAGAGCAGCAAAGGTGATGAGGGGTCTGCAGGGATGAAACCTATGAAGAATGGTTGCAAGAACTGGGCATGGCTAGTCCAGTGAAGAGAAGGACCAGGGTGACAGGATAGCAGTGTTCCAATATCTGAGGGGCTGTCACGGAGAGGAGGGGGACAACCTATTTTCCAAAGCACCAGAAGGCAAGACACGAAACAACGGATGGAAGCCAATCAAGGAGAGAGAAGCAACCTGGAACTAAGGAGAAACTTCCTAACAGTGAGACAATTAACCAGTGGAACAGCTTGCCTCCAGAAATGATGGGTCCTCCATCACTGAAGGCTTTCAAAAAGAGACCGGACAGCCGCTTGTCAGAAATGGTATAGGGTCTCCTGCTTGAGTAGGGGGTTGGACTAGGTGACCTACAAGGCCCTTTCCAACTCTGTTATTCTGTATTCTGTGATCCTTTCTGGTGCCCCATTGCCAACCCTGGTTTCTCCCACTCAAGGTTCGTGCTGAAATGTTTCCTCCAGAGAAACAACCAGTAAGTGATCTTCATCCTCTTCGTTTGGGCCCACTGTGTGAGGCCCACCCCCGTATCTCACTCCCCTGTGATATTATAGCCACCCATCTGGTATTCAACAACTCTGGATAGTTTACAAAACGTTAAAAAACACTAAACAACATTAAAGCCATCAACTACAAAATAACACCGCAGACAAAATCATGAACACAAGATGGGGGAAAAGGAGGGAGTTGGATGGGGGTGGGTGGGTGGGGTGGGAGGTGGGATTAGATTTGAATTAGTCAACCACCTCCAGTGTGAAACGCCCCCATTGGTACCCCAAGCCATCTGGTCTTCGGGCTCTTAGGGAAAGGCTGGAGGGTAGGAGTCCATCTGAGCCAGATGTTCCGGAGAGCAGGAGCCACGGTAGAGAAAATGGCTATAAAGCATGTCCCGTTAAAATGCTGATTGAAGGAGCGGTGCCTTGCTCTTTTGCTGAGAAGGGGGTCGTGGAGGGAAGGGCTTCTGCCTTGGGGTTGTCCTGGTGGGAAGTGTTGTGATTCAGGGTCAGCCTGTGGGTTCGGCAGTTGGGTTGGACGATTCAGAGGAGGAGGAGGGGGGTGTTGGAGAGCCTGCAGAGAACAGCCCTGAGCCTTCGCAGAGCCCTCAGCCAGGCCCCTGCCATCTGGTCACTACGCAGACCCAGCTGTGTGAGCCTGACAGCGTGGATGAAGATGACCCACAGCTGGCCCTGTTCAAGGACGCCCGACGCAGGAGGCAGTCAATCAGGAGTAAACAGAGGAAGGCAATGGGGCTCCTCGGAAGGAGGCAGAGAGAAGCCACGCCCTGAACTCTATATAAGGGGAATGTGTGGGAGGGCTGGTTTGCTGAAGGCAACCGTTTGAATAGCTCCTGTTTCATGGTTCGTGTTTTGGTTTTGCTCTGTTTGCTCTGTTTTATGTCAATAAATTTGGCAGGCTTAGTTCCAGCCTCTTGCCTTCTTGTAAAGGGGTTGTCCCTGCCTTTTCTGCAGGGGCGGTAGTAGACTGGTACAGAACAGGAAGCCTGTTGCCCTCGGCCCACTCAGGCCAAGCGCTTGGCAGGAGGGCCTCTGCTAGCCGTCTCATGAAGGCTGATGCCCAACGCAGCCCTCCTCTTGTGTCGGGGCATTTAAAGTTGAAAACCCACCATTGGGTGGAGCCTGGAATCAGCGGCATCTTTGTCCCTTTGACCGATCAATGTTATCAATACATTTCCGTGCCGATAGTGTAAATATGCAGCAATATTAAGTATGAATCCCTCTTGATGCCGGTTTTCTCAGAAAATACACACTTTCGTGTTATCTCTCCTTCATTCTTTGCGTTCTTCGTTTCTCGCCAGCCTCCTGGGTGAAAATGAGTCTCTCCTGTTTGCTCCTGCAAGAGCCCGTTGGATCCGAGCTATCACCAAAGTCCGGCTCCAGTTTCAGGAGGTAAAGTCACTTTTCTTCCTCCCTCCCATTTCTTTGCATGAAGAGCTGGGGGGTGTGGGGGGTGTGGGTGTCTTTCTTTGAAGGCTTTTTTTGGTGGTCCAAGAAGCAACTTCGGCTGAGGCCAAAGGTCTTTCCTCAGCCCTGGGATGCCCAGTCTGTGTGAAGACTCGGTTCTTCCGAAGGATCAAGACCTCGGAGGGGAATCTGTGTTTCCGGGCATCCCAGTGGATCCCAGGTACGCAGACAGATGTTTCAGGGCATCCCAGTGGATCCCAGATACGCAGACCTGCGCTGGACACGTGCATGCTTTTTGGGCACTGCTTCAGAAGAAGCTCCAATTTTGTGTAGAGGAGGCTGGCTGGGGAATTCTGGAAGTCCAGAAGTCTTAAAGTGGCCACAGTTTGACACCCCTGGTGTAGATGTCAATCTGTGGGATTCCTGAAAAACTGCTTCGGACTGTCGGCCAGGTTCCCTCTACAAGCAACAGTGGGGTGCTTCTGTGGCACCCAAATCAAAAACGGGCCTCTGTTGCTCCGAGCACCCCCCCCCCCCGCTTTGTCCGCCCCTTGAAACACGCCAGCCACCTATTAAGCTGCACTGAAGGAGCTTCTTCCCTAGGTTGGGAAATGCAAGTTCTTTGGAAAACTGTGTGACACACAAAAGCTTTCAAAGCAAGACCTGGTGAGTTTTGTCGGCGCTGACTTTGGGGAAAAAAAATCTGGTTTAAATAATGTACACAGGATTATAGTTAAAGCGCCAACGACCGTCGAGGGGCTCGGGGGCTTCCCTCCCGCAAGTTTGGGCAAAGGAATTGTTTTGCTTGAGTCGATCACCTCAATCTCTTTTGTGGGGAAGCAGAAGCATTTCTGCCTTGAGGTGGGAGATGCGCGTAGAACTTTGTGGGCGTCTCTGGCCTCTTAAACCAGGGCCTCTTGAGGCTGCTGGTGTCCCTGAGAAGAGGGTGATTCAGGGGTTGGGGCATCGTAGGGGGGTGAGGCCGAAGCTGATTCGGGGATGCTGAGCGGACACCTCCCTCTGACCTGAGAGGTAAACCTGGGCATGACAGAGACCCCAATTGTGACTGCTGGGCTTTGTAGTGGCTTTGCTTCTTCCTCCGTGCGTATTGGACTTCTAGTCCCACCCCAGGCCTTTTCCCATTTACCCTCAAGAAAAGAGCCTCTTTTGAGATCTCAGGACGAGGCAGCGGCTGCCCTGTGGCTGTGTTGTGATTCAGGGTCAGCCTGTGGGTTCGGCAGTTGGGTCGGACGACTCAGAGGAGGAGGGGGGTGTTGAAGACCTTGCTGATGAGAGCCCTCAGCCAGGCCCCTCCCACTTGGTCACCACGGAGACCCAGCTGTGTGAGCCTGACAGCGTGGATGAAGATGACCCACAGCTGGCCCTGTTCAAGGACGCCCGACGCAGGAGGCAGTCAATCAGGAGTAAACAGAGGAAGGCAATGGGGCTTCTCGGAAGGAGGCAGAGAGAAGCCACGCCCTGAACTCTATATAAGGGGAATGCCTGGGAGGGCTGGTTTGCTGAAGGCAACCGCTCCGATGGTTCGTGTTTCTTAAAGCTCCTGTTTCTTGGTTTGTCTTGTTCCGTTTGTTTTTGTAGTAATAAATTTGGCAGGCGTAATTCCAGCCTCTTGCCTTCTTGTAAAAGGGGTTGTCCCTGCCTTTTCTGCAGAGCCGGTAGCAGGCTGGTACAGATCAGGCTGCATTTTTCTGTCTCTTCCTGTCTTCATAAGGGCGCAACATGAAAGGATGCGCAAAAGCCTCCCTAGTGAGGGCAGAAAGCTTCCAGCATCCAGGAAAGGCTGCCGGGAAAGTAAGGGAGCCCCCTCCCCTCCCCCGTGTTTTAATATTTAGGCCAACGTGACTATAGCTTTTCTTTATTCTTCTCAGAAATCAGGCAAGGATTTTCTGGCAGCCTGCCCTGCTCGCCTAGATGGCCCTCACCCATAATGAGCTTTGCGTGGTTTGGGATTAGCTTTTTGTACAAACTCATCCCGCGAATTAAATCTGCCCTCCGGGAGGAGGAATCGTGTTGCATCTCCCCGACGCCAGAAGGAAACGCTCTGTGGTGGTTGGGTGGGTCCAGGATGGGGGGGGGGAGGGAAGTGAGAGAACACCCCACCACCACCACCACCACCACCGCCTATTTCCTAAGGCTGTCGAGCTGGCAAAGAGGCCTCGAATGAAGAAAATGGGCTGCGGTGGGAATTGTGTGGCCGCCTGGTTGTGACTCTGGCTGTATTGGACTGGATAGCCTTTGGAGGGCCCTCCTTTCCAGTGGCCTCTTTCCTCCCCCGGTTTCCTATTTCCGGTGACTTCTAACATCTGGTGGGCTCTTGCTTGGAAGAAAGGCTGTGTGTGTTTGTGTGTGTTGATGTGTTTCGGGAGGGTGGTTTGATGCTGCTTCATCCACCGGACGTCCCCGCCATCTCTCCACTTCCAGACCAGCTTCTCCGAGGCCCCAGCAGCTCTGCCTGCTTTTTGACCTCCTTTTTCCATCCTCCTGCCAGTCTCTATCCTGGTTTGATTCTCTCAGAATTGGGGGGGGGGTCCCCTTTCACCAGGTTCCTTCCTTGTCTCCCCCATTTCCTCACCCCAGACCGGCTGGGCATCCCCCCCCCACCCATCCATCAGAGGCTGGGCTAGGGACTTCTCCAGGACCAAGCATTTTGCTGATCAGGCCCCAAAGGAAGAGTCGGGCCTTCTGCTCTTCCATACCTTTAATCATTCCTGATTTGGCATTTTGTTTTTTAATGTTTCCCAAGATGGGCAATTAGCTTAAAGTGATCAGTTGCCGCAAACTTTCCTTTCTTGCCTGCTGAAATGGTGTAAAATGAGTTTTAGGTGCAATTGTGCTTATCTAGCATACGTTTTATCACTCGTTCTCCCAATCTGGGTTCATTCAGTAACCAAGGTAGAAAAGTGGTAATTAGCATGACTGTGCCCTGTGGTGTTTTACACACACACACACACACACACACACACACACACACACACACACTTCCATCATCGAAGGATGTATTCTGGAGGGGATTTTCCTACCAGGAAGACCGTTCCTGCTCAAGTGGGCCAGCTGTGACTATGGGGCGGAGGGCCAGAAAGGGAAGACCCTCGTTTGGGGTGGGGATAAATCATAGGAAGGGGCGCTTCCATTCCTGCTGCTCTCCTGCCGTTGCCCCTGCGCATTCAGGGAACAGCCTCTGTGCTCAGGTGGGCTGACCCACTGGGGTGGGCCCCTAATACACTGCACCATCAATGAACCTGGCAGATTGGATTTGTCCTGCCTGTCATCAAAAAAACCCAAGCAAGTGTAATCGGAGTGCTGTGTGCTCTGCGAATGCATCTGCCAGGCCTTTAGCTGACTTTAGTTGTCAGTTCGTTGCCTTGTTGGTGCTGGTTGTGTGAGTCCACCAAGGGTTAGCTAAGTGAGAGAAGCCGGACTTCTGTCCTGCCCACGAAGCGATTGACAAGCATGTGGGGGAAAGTCCCCTTTAGGCCTCTGCCCTGGCGGCGGGTCTGGCTGCACCCAGAAAGCATGCTCGCCCAAGACTTGTTACAAACAGGGTGTGTGGACAAAGGTGTGCTGCCCAGGTTCACACACGAGGCTAAGTCATAAACCATGGTTCTCAGTTGACAGGGAGGTGACTCATGGACCGTGGGGAATCCAGCGTGGGCCTCCCTGTCCGTGGCATAAGATTGCTGCTCCCGGCACAAGAAGCTTTCTTAGGAATCGCTCGCATCTGAATTAAAGCCTGCTTAAAAAAAAAGCTTCTGGTGTCCTGGCAGATGTTCTTCCAGGTGACGATGACCACCTTGGAAGGCCTCCGTGCCTATAGGGGGCTGGCTGCTTGCAGGACAGCCAAGGATTCCTGCTCATCCCACCAGATCTGGTAGCCTTGTGGGCACACTCCAGGTTCCCTCTCACAAATGCTCTGAGACCCGGGAAGCGGTTAAAACTTGGCTTTCCCTGCAAGCATGAAAGGGCCATGGAGATACGGCTGTGTTTGTTGGGCTAAATGCTGCAGGATTGCAGGCTCTGGTTTCGTATCGGTTTGCCCATATGGTCACCGCCCAGAGTTATCTACTTAAGATGAGTACATAACTAACTAAATAAATATTCAACTAATTTGGGGGAGATACTAGGTACCAGGATTGTCCCAACTGGACTTTGGATGCCCAGAAAAGAGCGAGTTCAGATTGAGGAGCTGTCCAAAGCACGTTTGTTGTGCCCCAAAGGAGGGAGCCAGCCCTCAGATCCGCAGCAAAGGGACACCCGTGCAACGGAGACATGTCCCAGCCTTCCCCCAGGATGGAGTGTGTGTGTGTGTGGGGGGGGGGAAAATCGGGCTGCACACCATGGATGCAGCTACTCTGAAGAGAAAAGAAAACTGGAGGACCAGAGGATTTAGTAGAGAAGAAAATGAGCGATGATTACTCTGGAAGAAGAGTCTGAAATCAAAACACGGCTGTCATTCTCTTGGAGCAAAAGAAGGCCTCCGGTCCATCCTGCAAGGGCCAGAGAGGAGGAGGAGGAGGAGGAGGAGGAGGCCTCAAGACCTGCTTGCATTCCTAGCTGCCACCTGCAGCCCATCCGGGAGCTTGTGGACAGAGCACGGAGTTTGCAAGGACACAGAAAAGCCGGTCCAGCCAGATCCTGCATGTGGTCCAGCCAGCGAGGGAGCATTTCTCCCCTTTTAATGGCTCTGGTGGTTGTCACAGGAAACCCCCCCCCCTCCTTGTATCCCACTCGGTCATCAGCCCGTTCCCACGAGGCTTCAGTCTGGCGATGAAGGCATGATTGGAACAGGCGGGAGAAGAGGGTTAGCAGGCAGCACCACAAAGCGCTTGGCTGAATCACCGCACGTTTCCTCTGGCCTCATCCTACGCAGCGCACAGGCAGCCCAGGCTTTCTTTTGTTCCCTTGCAGGCCTGCCGGCTGGGGAATTCTGGGAGTTGAAGTCCACACATCTTAAGACAGCCCAGGCTGAGAAACTCAGTCCCTCCCGGCAGTTTTGTTCCAAATTGCTTTCCCGACTGATCTGCCCTGCCCTTTGCTTCCTTCTGTTTGATCCCTTTGTGAGCTCTCAGCCTCTCAGCCACGGCTGCTTTCCCAGGGAGGCCCGCTCCGACAGCATCCATGGGGCTGTCCATTGTTTCTGGCCCGGTGGGCTGAATGAGCCTCCTTTGCCAGTTGCTGCTACCTCAGCCAGACCGGGGTGGGGTGGGGGGGGAGTTTGTCTTTGCAGCTCTACAAGGTTTTTTTTTCCCCCTGGTTTCTGCTCGCCTTGGGCATTGGGGGCATTCACGCTGCGCCATTGAGCGCCAACAGCCACCTACACCTTCCCATTTAGGGAAGACAGGTCTTGTGTAACTGTGGATGATGCCCAGCAGCCCTGGTGCCAACCAGAGAGGATCTGGAGGGCCCCTAAGCTGGCTTCCCAGAAAGTGGCTTTCTTGGCCGGAAAAGCAGTGCTGGCAAGGAGCGACGAAGAGACCATCCAAGCCCTTGACACAGAGGAGGCCAGGCCAGCCGAGGAGGCCCCAGCAGAATCTCTCGGAAGCCGCCCAGCCCACAGTGTGGAGGATTGGGGAGGGGTCAAGAAGTGCCGTGTTGTGGACCAGCTTTTCCCCCACTCATCTTTTGGCTCCCTGGAGCTCTGGAGGTGGCTTCCGGATGACGGTGCCTGACGCAACCAAGGTGACAGGCAGAGTCCATCCCAGGACTTCAGATGGCAATGGGTGGGGAAGGACAGACCTGGTCCCTTTGGAAGAAAGAGCCCAGGACCACAGGAGAACCCCGGCTGGGGCAGCCTCCTTCCATGCTGCGATGGGGAAGGGGGCTCTGGGGCATTCGGTCCAGTGGGCTGAACCCAAGCAGAGTCAGCCGACCTCTGACTGTCCTCTAGCCGAGGAGACACAAATTCCTCTACTAATGCCGGAAGAATCTGGGTGGAAAAGCAGATCTCCCCTTTCCCCCAATTATGCAATAGCAATCGGCCCCAGCCCCCTCCTCAGAGTGTGGAGATCAAGTGCCGAAGAGTCCGGCCAGAGGGGGCGCTGCTCCACCAGCTCCCGCTGCCTCCTGCTCTGCCAGCCCACCGGCCCCCTTTTTTCCGGAGGAGCTGCCTGCGCTCTGGCTCCGCCGTTCTTGCCATGCAACAGCTAATAAGACGGAGGGATTAATTTGTTCCTGGGCGGGTGGGTGAGTGGGCAGGCGGGGGAGGGTGGAGCTGCTTTGGGCAGCCAGCGAGGCAAGGCAGCAGCACCTGAGCACGGCAGTTGCTTCCTCCTCCTCCTTCCGAAGTCCGGCACCGAAGACAGCCTGAAGTTAACAGCTGCTCTGTGAGCATCCTGGGTCTTGGACCACCGGCCGAGTCTGTTCCTTTGAAGGACCCTGGAGAGATAGAGAAAGAGGGAGACCGGGGGGGGCTCTCCTGGGCTTGCCTGGGACTGGGGGGCAGCTGCTCCCCCCCCAAATGTGGCAGTTTTGGCAGCCTGGGAATGCAAAGGAGTCCAGCACCAAATGGCTCAGGTTGTGCATCGTCTGTGTGGCCGGCAAAGGAGCCTCTTCTTTCTCTTTGATTGCCTGAATTTTCTTGGGGGTTTTCATGCATCAGCTGTGAAGGTGAGTCCAGGCAGGGAGGGGGACGGATCTCCGGCAGGTCAGAGTTCTGCAGGAGCCGCAGGGAGGTCTCCAGGGTGGGGAGACGATGTTTGGGGCAACTGCCGGAGCTCCACCCTATCACCGGAGAAGCCCCCTCCCCATCTGTGTCTCCAAGGAGGAGCTGCTCCCTCGGGCATCCACCCAGATCCGTGTCTGTCTTTTCCCAGCTGAGCGTCTGAAAGGTTCACGGTGGAGAGTGTTTACTTTTGCTTTGTTTGGTTCGCTTGTCTTGGTTTGTTTTATTCCTAGTTATTTACGTTCACGTGTTCTGGTTTCAAATGAGCATTTTTAAGGGCTTGCTGTTCAGGAGTCAGTTAAACCATTTCCCCCCAAGAACAACTTCCAGAAATTAAATGCAGGGGCTCTGAAACTGCAAAATCAAAATGCAGATATTTCCAGCCCGTCCTTTGGGGATTCAGTCCTGCCCGAGGGAGCTTGAAAGCCCGTTGTTGGTGCTGGAGCTGTCCCAAAAGGGGTCGTGGGCCGTTCTCCCCCTTGTGCCTCAATCAGGGGATCTCTGGGGTGAGGGGTGGTGGTCTCAGGAACATCTCTGCTGGAGTTGGGTGAGCAAGCAGGGCATGGAGAGGAAGCCGAGGCTCTGGTGTCCCTCAAAGAGGCCAGCGCTTCTTTAAGAGGAGGGGCTGTGCCTGCCCATGGTGGTGGGTGTTGCTGTTAGGATCCCCCGGGCTGCTGATAAAGACCAGCCCAGCATCCCTCAGAGAGCGGGTGGCTCTCTTCCTCCATTCCCCAGCGCTCGGCCTGAGACTCTCGGCGCAAGGCAAACTTTGGTGTGTGTTTGGAGTGTGCAGCTGAGTCCCCCCAGCAGCCTGGCCGGCTGTTCTGCGCAGGGGACACCCGAAGCTAGCCATTGGCTTTTAAAATGAGGCATTGGTGCCCTTTTCTGAGCAGCCTGTTGAAACAAGGAGCCCTTCAAGGGGGTGGGGTGGGGGTCAGGAGCTGCTGGAGAAGAGGGGGAGGGGTGTCTCAGGAGAACCCGTGCCCTTTGGCATCCCAGCCCTGTTGGCCTTCCCCAGGGCAGATTGCTTTGTCTGCTGAGACACTGAGAGTCACTTAGACGGACCCGAAGAGTTTGATCCCGGACTTTGGCAGGCTGTGTTCGTACAACATGCTTAACCATCTCTGCGCAGCGTGCTAAGTTTAGCTAGGATTAATCGGGGATGTGGGGTGTGGGTTGTTTAGCACATTATGAGAACCCACCGTCATTCTTCATACAGTAGTTGAGGATTTTGTCTTGAATCCAGGAAATAGGTCAGTTCAGTCACCGGTGTATCACTGGCGTGCCTTCTGGGTGTGGTGGACACTCAAGTCGACTTGTTTAGCTTGAGGCTGCTTGGGTGGCGCAGAGCCAGGAGGTCAGTAAGCCAGTGGGCACCGGCTGAAGCCTGTGGCATGAGCTCAGCATTTTGGCGTCAAGTTGGATGCCCTTCCTGTGATCACTCACCCTTCCTGTGACCACCTGTGTTGCCCCTGCTACCCTGTTCTCACTTACCTGGGGAACCACAGCTCCCATGGTCCCCAGCCAGGCCGGCCCCCACAGCCGGCTGGGGTCAGCTGGGGGAAGATTGAAGAGACACCAGGACAGGCTCAGGTTGGTTTGGTTCTGCTGGGCTCCCTTCGGTGCTGGAGAAATTCTGGGCAATGGGTGGCTGTGCCAGCTGGGCTCCCTTCCGTGGCTTCTCCTTCTCCTCCTCCCCCTGCCTCTCCGCGTTTCCTCATTTGCATTCCTTGCACTTCCCCGTCTTCCTGCAATCAAGATTTAAGTCACCTTCCGCTGTAAATATTTTGACTTGAGCCCGTGTTCCCATAAAGCAGAATTCTCTCTTCCTTGAGTAGAAAAAACGCGCCTTTTAATTATTTTCCCAGGTGAGAATTCTCAGTTCCTGAGTCTCTCTCTCTCAGGGTAGGCGGGCTGATTTTGTCAGCCTTGGAAGAAACCGCCTAGGAGGGCCGTCTGCTCATTCTGGGGTCTTGCTTTGGGAAACGAGCGGCTTCGGGAAGGGGGCCACAGGATGGAAAGGCCTCCACAGCTTGTGGGAATGGTGGCCACGCGAGCGTGAACTGGGAGGCAGGAAGGACCAAGCATGTCTTCCAGGCGGCTTTCCTTAAAAGGCACTCGGTCCTCAGGAGCTGCATGGAAAGGGTGTGCGAGAATTTCCAGCAAACATCAGCGTTGCAGCCTGTTGAGAAGGGCTGCCATGGCAACGCTCCCTAGGGCGGTCTCTGGCACAGCCTTCCCTGAACCGGTGGCTGCAGGGGGTGAGTCTCAGGGTCCTCGGCATCCTGGGGGTCCCTTGCGTTGCAGTGGAAGAAGACCGCCTCGCTGCCTTAGACCGAGGGCCAGCATCAGCCAGAGGCCTCCAGGAAGCTTGGTGGCAAGGTCCAAGAAGGGAGGCCTCTCCCAAGTGACCATAGCAGGCTTGACCACCGGGATACGTCCAACAGGATGATGCTTAGTGGTGACAAAATTAACCCAAAGGACTTTCTTGTTTTTTTTCCCCCCTTTGGAAACGTTTCGGTTCTCATCCAAGAAGCTTCTTTAGATCTTGGAAGTTCTCGAGTTGAAGAAGCTTCTTGTACGAGAAGCAAAATGTTTTCAAAGGACAAGCCAAGAAACTCCAGTTACCTTTTGGGGGGGAAAAGCACCTTTGGGATAACCCATTGGACAACTGGATGATTGAGAATCTCCATGGGGGAAGGTTCAGCTCCTCCATCTGGGGAGAAAATGTCAGATGCACCGGCTGGAAGCCTTTGCTTGGGAGCTGCAAAGGGGGAAGGGTTTAGGCCAGCGAGTGGATCACCAGCACGGAAACAGGAGCTGAAAGGACCAGGGCGGCCTTGGGGTAAACGAGCAGAACTAGGGCATCTGGACCCATTGGCCTCTAAGCTGCATCTGTTGCGCTTGGAGTTTGTGGGGACAGGGAGAAAGAAGCTGGAGTAGAGGAGAGCGACCAGCATGACAAGAGACTGGTAGAGTTGAAGCACCTTGGCAGGTTGACTTGAGCAAGAAGCCCAACGACCAGCGAGGAACCTCTTAAAGGCTGCCCCAGGCTAGCAGGCATAGAACTGACCTCTGCCTCAATCAAGAGCAGCACAAGGACCTTCCAGGTTTGAAGCTGAAGGAGGTTCGGAGGGAATTTTAAGAGGAATTTCTGCTTGGGAAGCCGTTGGCAAGTCTACCTAGAGCACCTCCCCCTTGCTGGAGGGGTCCAGACGGGCTGATGGGTCTCAGTCTGGGTGGCTTAACGAATTCCTGCTCGGAGCTGGAGCCGAACTAGATGACTGTGGAGGTCCTGCAACTCCCTTCTGCCCATGTTGTCCCCCCTCCACACACACCCCTTTTTATTTAGCACCTGTAGGCTAAATGCAACCTCAGAGCTCTGTTTGGGGGGGGGATTGCACCACCAGAGGAAAGGGGCTGTGCTGTCCCTTGCTGTCCTGCTGTGGACGTGCTTTTGGCATCCCCCACCCCACCCCACCCCCGTCTGTTGGGCAGATGAATTTCAAAAAGGTCCCTTGTCCATTCCCCAAGCTGCTTAGTCTGCTTCCTCTGCCAGAACAGGATCCTCTGGAGCGCCACCCATAAGGCCTTGCTTGGGGCTGGGGAAGAGCCAGAAAGAGGCCAGCCTCTGAGGACCATCAGCTCCCTCAATTGTGGTCTCCACCCCCCAAAAAAGGAACCCGTTGTTTTTGCCCTTCAATCAGAATTATGCTGTTTCTCCATCAACGTATCACTGTCCATCAAGTTTGGGAAGAGAGGGGAACGTGAAATTCCAGGACAGAAAGGTGTGCTTGGTGCCTTGGCCCAGTCCTATCCTCCGAGGGTCCCCCTCGGCCCCTAGCATCTGCCTGGTGATTTGTGGTCTCCCTGGTTGGCTGAAGTGACCGCTTGATAGGGCAGCTGGCCTGCCAGCCTTGTGGGGCAGCTGCCTGGAGTCTCTTTCTTGGCCAGGCTTGTAAGGCGGGGGGGGGGGCTGCCTTCAGGTGGTCTTATCCTTCTTGCAAGAGCGCATGGCTGCCCCTCCAGGAAAAGCTCTGTCTTCTCCACGTCCTTGGGCTGGAGCTTCAGTTCCAGGGTGGATGGGAGCTACATCTTGAGGCATCTTGAGGCATGCCTGACTCCATGTCCCTTCCCATGGCTGCCTCAAGGAACGGGCCACGGAACATCAGCCACTCTGGAGGTCAGCCCCTTAGAGAGGGATCAATTTCAGCCATTGGGCAGGCATGGCTGTTGGCTGGAAGGGCAGAAATAGCCCTAGGCACTCATTTCCGCGCCCCCCCCAATAACAAAAGAGCGGGAGAGAGGGAGGGAGACGGAGGGCCAGGCTCGGCGTCTAGGGAAAGCAACTAGCTCCTGGCACATTCTGCACAGACCTGGTGCAGGAAAGGACAGCCCTTTGTGCTCCAAGGCAAGCCCACTCCTTCTCTGGAAAAGCCTTCTGTGGCAGGTGGGCTCCGTCCTTTCAGCCCATAGAATAGAATACAGCTGGAAGGGACCTTGGAGGTCTTCTAGTCCAGCCCCCTGCTCGAGCAGGAGAACCTATACCATTTCAGACATGATCAACCACAAGGGAATCGGCCGCATAGCTGAACACGGCCCAGCATGATAGCAGTCACCGCAACAGGATAGAAAAAGAAAAAGGCTGCCAGACATTGGGGGTAACAGACAAACCTGCAGAAAACAGGATTAGAATACATTTGTGGGGAGATTCTCAGTGCTTTTCCAAAAGGCAACGGGACTTTCTTGGTTTTTCTTTGAAAACGTTTCACTTCTCATCCAAAAAGTTTCTTCACTTCCGAAGAGTCGCTAGATAAGGAGCACGACCATTGGAAGCCTTATCTACCTGCTGAAGACCAATGGAAGCCCCCAGTTTACGCATTGACAAACGCAGCTTAGTGATCTGATGCTGCAAATCATGTTCAGAAATATTCTCCCAGCCACCCCTTCTCAGGCAAAGAGATTAAGGTGCCCCAATTCTCGATAAATTATAAATATTTAGGATACAGTGAAGAACAGATCATCTAGATCACGGGGGTCAAACTCTCCACGTCACGTGACCTGTCGCGAAGGATCACGACTTTTTTTTGAAATGCCGGAGCTGGGGTGGGTGCGGCCTCTGTATGATGCAACTGGCTCACAGAACGGCAGTTTGACACCCCTGGTCTAGACCAACCGTGAGCGTGATAGTGTTATTATGGCTGGTCATGTATTTAGTCAGATGTTCAGACTGCATTTGGCATTTTTGTCCACCTGTCGAGTCTTTCCCAAAGACCTGGGAGAGGCAGACGTCCTTCCATGATGTTAACGGTATCATTGCAGAATGCAGTCTGTTTCCCAGTAAAATTGCCTTTTGCAATTGACTGATGTGAACTTGTCGGTGTCAATGGTGTTCAAGTGATGCTCCAGATGTTTGGGGATTGCAGCCAAGGCACCGCTGCCACTGTTGGTGCTACCTTTGCTTGCTTCTGCCACACTCGTTCTATTTCTGTTTGCAGGCCTTTGTGTTTTGTGATCTTCTTCAGTTCTTTCTCTTCGTCCACTACCCAAACTTTTTTGTCTTTCTCATTGACAATGGTTAAATCTAGGGCTGTTGTACGTCTGAATTCTAAAATCCCAGGGCAATTTAGCTTCTTCATTTTCTATGACATTCTCTATTTTATGGTCCCACCAGTTTTTGCTTGCAGGCAAATAGTATTTCTTGCAGATCTTCCCATGTACCATTGTTGCTGCTTGGTCATGCTGTTGCTTGTAGTCAGTCCGGGTGATCTTCTGGCAGCAGCTAACTGGGTGATCCACTGCTCCTTCAGCTTCTTTGCACAGGCAGCACTTGCTGTCTGCTGCTGTCTTCTCAGTTCTGGCTTTGCATGCATTTGCCCTTAAGATTTGATCTTCTTTAGCATTTAGACCCTTAGTCTCTTTCTTCAATTCCTCTGCTTTTAGTTATTGTCAAGTCTCGCTATTATCTGCTTGGGTTGCTGTTGTTTTTAATGTACGAGCCCTGTAATGCTCTTGCCATGCCTCTTTTCAATTCTTCATTTAGTCTTTTTTATGGACCAGGCTGGTCTCTCCAGCATTTAGGAAGCCTTCGTGGTGTCCTAGCTTCAGCGCTTAGATCAGACATGTCAAACACAAGGCCCGGGGCCCGGATCCGGCCTGCGAAGTGGTTTCATGTGGCCCGCGAAGCCATCCTGGAAACAGTGAGGGAACGGCCCCCTCTGCCTTGGTCCTGGCCCAGAGACCCTCCTCCTGCCAGAGACCCTCAGATCTGTCCCACTCCGGCCCAGGCCCCCATAGGCACCCTTGATGCGAACGAGGTAGAGCTAGCCACGCCCACTCAGGCCATTCGCACTCTAGCCACGCCCACCCAGTAGGCCACGCCCAGCCTGGCCATACCCCCCCCTGAGGGCAACCGCAATGCTGATGCGGCCCTCAATGAAATTGAGTTTGACACCCCTGGCTTAGATGCTCAGTTCTTCGTTTCGGCCCCTCTCGTTTTGTAGGGGGTTTTACCCTTTTCCGAGGAGAAGGTAGAGAGAGGTGCCCAGTCTTGGAACAAAAACTACTCGGTGGAGATGCTGCCGTCCTCTACCCCTGATTTGCCTCTGCCGTCTGAGCTACTCCTGGCAAGGCTGCGGTTTCTTCACCCCTGGATAGACTTTTGCAGTTCTTCCAATTCTGCTTCTGTGAATGAATTCTCTATTCTGTATTGTAAGTCAGTGCTGATCTTGGCCTCTGTTTCTGGATGTTGCTCTATCCAGAATCATTGCATAATTTTCAGATATCCTTTTCTTGCTGGATTTCATTTGTAATAGCAGATCTTTATTTCATTGTTTTCAGTCTATGTGTATTTGTGACAGGAAAACACTTTTTCTTCCAGTAATCCTGCAGCAGCCACCCTGGTGGCTCAGCCCCTTTTCACCAGTTCTCCAGAAACACCAGCGGGCGATAATTGATCTGGTACGAGTTTCTGTAAATTACCAGTTCTGGAAAGAACAACATCCACCATATTGTTTATGGGAAAGGCACTTGGCTCTCTGATGTGATCTGTCCACGATTACAGAACTACCAAACAACAGATCTGGAAGGGACCTTGGAGGTCTTCTAGTCCAACCCCCTGCTCAAGCAGGAGGCCCTCTACCATTCCAGACAAATGGTTGCCCAATCTCTTCTTAAAAGCCTCCTGTGATGGAGCACCCACCCACCACTTCTGGAGGCAAATCGTTTCCCTGGTTAATTGTTCTCACTGGATTAAACTGAGTAGGGTTGAACCTGTAGTTCTCATCTTTTTCAGAGCACACAAGTTTATATTTAATTTAAATAAAAATACAACATTTTTTATTATTTTAATTTAGATAGAGCTGCCTGTGTCACATATGTGATTCTTGTTCACCTTCAATAAAATTGTTGACAAAGTTGAAATACAGAATGTAAAATAAAATACAAAGCAGCCAGCATCATCCAATTAGCTATAAACACAGCCAGGAGATAAGTTCTTCTCTTCTCTTCTCTTCTCTTCTCTTCTCTTCTCTTCTCTTCTCTTCTCTTCTCTTCTCTTCTCTTCTCTTCTCTTCTCTTCTCTTCTCTTCTCTTCTCTTCTCTTCTCTCCCCCTCCCTCCCTCTCTCTTCCTTTCTCTCTGTCTCTCTTCCTTTCTCTCTTTCTTCCTCTCTCTCTCTCTCTCTCTCTCTCTCTCTCGCACACATACACACATACACACACTATCACACACACACACACACACACACACACAGTGGCTGTGTGTCACTCATCAGCAAAACAGTTTGCTGTTGGTCCATCATTGAACAGCTCTTAATGTTAGGAGATTCTCACTGATGTTCAACTAAAATCTGCTGTCCTATCATTTAAAGCCCCCGTTCCTTGTTTTCTGCGATGACGGAACAATTCTGCTCCTCTTCTGTTTGACAGCCCTTCAGATGCTTGAAGACAGCTATCACGTCTTCTCACGGCCCTGTCTTCTGCAAGCGCCTCCAACCTTTCCTCCTACATTTTTCCTTTCAGGACACCCACCCCCCTTTTTTCATCTTGTTTGCTTTCCTCTGGACACCTTCCAGGTCCTCGCTTCTTAAAATGTGACATTCAAAACTGAGTGCGGGATTCTGCTGTGGCCTGATCAGTGCAGACTAGAGAGAAGTGATGACAATGTACTTTTGTTATATTCTTTCGATGCAGCCAAGGATGGTGTCTGATTTTTTTTTAATTTTTTTTTTGCGAATACTGTTGACTGACATTGAGCATTTCATCCGCTGAGACAGCCAGATCCTCTTCAGATGTTCTGCTGACTGAAGTCCTCTCTCCCATCTGGGCGTGTGGATTCTTCCTACTCAAAATGTTCGGCTTTGTAGTTCTCCCTGTTGAAATTCATCTTGCTGGTTTCTGTCTGTCCAGCCTGTCGGGGATGACCCAAATTTTGATCTACTCTCTGTTTTCACCCTCCCTCATCATTGTGTCTTTCACAAATTAGCTAACCATATTTTATTCGGTTAACAATCTGTTGGCCACACAGAGCCCAAAATGGAGCCGTGCCAAACACCTCCCAGTATTCCTTGTTGGATTAATGCAGAGTTATTGGCATGCTGTTGTTGGGTGCAAGTGATTAACCAGTTCTGCATCTATTTGATGGTAGCATTAAATGGTACCTAGCACTTTTGAATGGTATCTAGCAATGGTATCTAGCAAAGGGTGGCAACAGAGCCTTGGAGCAGTGGGCTAATGCCTCCTTAAGTAACACCAGCTGCCTGCAATTAGTGCAGGTTCGCATCCCACCAGGCTCAAGGTTGACTCAGCCTTCCATCCTTCCGAGGTAGGTAAAATGAGGACCCAGATTGTTGGGGGCAATTAAGCTGACTTTGTAATAATGCCGCTTGGGGTGTGTGTGAAAGCCCTAATAAGCAGGCATATACATAGAATGAAGGCTACTGCTAAGCTTGTAAGCCGCCCTGAGTCTTCGGAGAAGGGCGGGATATAAATGGAATTTTTAAAAAAACTAATCGAGAGAGAACCACCCTAGAAATAAGGAGAAAATTGCCTGTCAGTGAGAATAATTAATCAAGTTGAAGGGCTTGCCTTCAGAAGTTGGGGGTGCTCCCTCACTGGAGGCTTTTAAGGAGAGACTGGGCAGCCACTTGTCTCAAATGGTATGGGGTCTCCTGTATGGGGTTGGGCTTGAAGACCTCTAAGATCCCTTCGAACTGTGTTATTCTGTTAATCAGTGGAATTGCTTGGCTTCAGAGATTGTGGGGTGTTCCATCACTGGAGGTCTTCAAGAAGAGACTGGACAACCATTTGACTGGGATGCCATAAGGTCCCCTGCCTTGGGCAAGGGGATAGACTAGAAGACCTCCAAGGTCCCTTCCAACTCTGTTATTCTGTTATCTATACCAGAGGTCCCCCAACCTTTTGGGTGCCAGGGACCGGTTCCGTGGAGAGAGGTTTTTCCACCGACCAGAGGGTGCCTGCATCCCGTGGACAGGTTTTGCTTGTTTGTGCGGACTGGTTGCTGGCATGCCATGGCCCAGTACTGGTCCACGGACTGGGGATTGGTGACCCCTGATCTAGACCACGTTTTGTTACTTTTTTACTAGGATCCTATGGGAGACCTTGTTGCTTCTCCACCACATTCCCCGGTGAACTAAACATGGTTAAAAAAAGCAGATTTTGACAAACCACCCTGATTTCTGCCAAGCGGTTTCTCAAACATATTTTCTGTTGAGTCCACAGAAGAGCAGAGCTCTGAAATTATTCCAGCTAGTAGCCAAAGTTGAAATAAGTCCTCAGTAATAATTCTGAAAGTGTGAAAAATGAAATCTACCTTTCCTGGCAGGCAGCCATAATTTATGGCTCAGAGAGGCTGACCCTGCCAAGAAAATGGCTGCAGGGCAGATAGGTTTGCTTAAAATAATGCGGAGGAGTGAAAAATGAGATGACATTGAAAAATATAAGTTCCCTTGGAATTAAAATTAATCCTTATCGCATTTATCTCCTCTCCTGGTCAAAAGAATCCCTATCCATCTACCTAGATCAGGGATAGGCAACCTTGGCTCTTTTATGACTGGTGGACTTCAACTCCCAGAATTCCTGAGCCAGCCACGCTGAGGGGAAAGGGAGAGGTTTCCCAGCTGAGCCATGGTGGCTCAGGAATTCTGGGAGTTGAAGTCCACGAGTCATAAAAGAGCCAAGGTTGCCTACCCCGGTCTAGGCCTAGGCCACTTTATGACTCATGGACTTCAACTCCCAGAATTCCTGAGCCAGCCACGCTGAGGGGAAAGGGAGAGGTTTCCCAGCTGAGCCATGGTGGCTCAGGAATTCTGGGAGTTGAAGTCCACGAGTCATAAAAGAGCCAAGGTGGCCTACCCCTGAGCTAGATAATTGTTCCTTCCGAGCTTCAGATGGATCAGTAGGGAAAGCTTTCTGGAAATTGTGTCACTGTGATGACCGAGCAAACCAGTCTTTGCTTCAAGAGGGCAGAAGAACTCCAAAGGCCGATGGCAGCAGATAAGATTCCTCCCAATGCCTCAGTGAAACGCTGAGATAAATGAAGTCTTAATAGAAAAGGATATTTCTGGCTTATCTATAAAACACGAGGCAACGTCTGCATCTCTAAGGTTGTTACATTCTTCCTCATTTGCTACAAGATCTTCGACAACATGGGAATTTCCATCAGAGTCCCCACTGGGAAGAAAATGAAGCCACCTCTTTGTGAGGCGAGGTCAGGGCTGGGGCTGGGGGCTGCATTTGAAGGCCACATGCAGCCCACAAAGGCCCCCTAATACTTCCATGGTTTTTGGCCAAATTGTAATGTATTTATTTATTTATTATTTTAATTCCATTTATATCCCACCCTTCTCCGAAGACTCAGGGCGGCTTACAAGCTTAGCAGTAGCCTTCATTCTATGTATATACATTCTACAAGAATCTGAACTACTAACGCTTAAAGCGAACAGGCGGCAGATAAGAGTCAAGGGAATTCAAGGCAGGCTGGACTTAGGTCAGGTGCTTGGCCCTCCTCCCTCCAGCTCAGCCTGGCCCTCTCTTCCATCCAGCGGACTAGAGATGGGGGACCAAGTGACCTTTGGGGAATGTAGGCCTGCTTCCCCCTCCCCGTCTCACAGCACAGCACGGGGGCTCAATGTGGCAGATGGATAAAGAAGTCTTGGGAATGTTCTGCAGGCGTAAATGTGTATGATGGAAAGCCTCCCTAACCTTCCGCATGTGTTGCTCGTTGCTTCCCTTTCTGTCACTTTCTCAGGTAACTGTGAAGCCCTGAGGCCAGAGGCACCCTGGCCATGTGTGAAGGTAAAGGTCTATTTGGGCAGGGGGTGTTCTGTACCAGCCTACTACCGGCCCTGCAGATAAGGCAGGGACAACCCCTTTACGAGAAGGCAAGAGGCTGGAACTAAGCCTGCCAAATTTATGAACACAAAAGCAAATAGAGCAAAACAAAACACGAACCATGAAATAGGAACTATTCAAACGGTTGCCTTTAGCAAACCAGCCCTCCCACACATTCCCCTTTTAAACAGTTCAGGGCGTGGCTTCTCTCTGCCTCCTTCCGAGGTGCCCCATTGCCTTCCTCTGTTTACTCCTGATTGACTGCCTCCTGCGTCGGGCGTCCTTGAACAGGGCCAGCTGTGGGTCATCTTCATCCACGCTGTCAGGCTCACACAGCTGGGTCTGTGTCGTAACCAGGTGGGAGGGGCCTGGCTGAGGGCTCTCATCAGTAAGCTCTCCAACCCCTTCAGCAACCTCTCCAACACCCCCCTCCTCCTCCTCTGAATCGTCCGACCCAAATGCCGAACCCACAGGCTGACCCTGAATCACAACAGGGGGTTTCCAACTGTGGCAACTTGTAAGACTTGTGGGCTTCAATTCTGCCTGGGGAATTCTGCAAGTTGAAGTCCGCAAGTCTTGAAAGTTGCCAAGGTTGGAGACCTCTGTGCCCGAAGACACCCCTGTGCTGCCTTGCTGTGGATCAGAAAGAGCCTTGTGAAGCAGCTGCCAGTTGGGATAAAGGCCAAACGCTTCCCGGTTGCTGGGCTGGGTTCAGCCGAGTCCCCAGACCTCCTTGGAGGGGAAGGGTGGTTTAAGCGCTTTCTGGTTTGGTTGCAGGCTGGGATTTGGGGCAGAGGTGGCCTGGGGGGTCCCTTTGGGTGGGGTGGGGGGAGCTGTTTTTACTCTTGGTCAATCACAAATTTGGGGGGGGCGGAACCCCGTTCTGTTGGGATTGATTTTCCCCAAGTGAAGATGAGCTCCTTGCAAAGCTATGCGTCTTTTTGTTTCTCACATGGATAGGAAGGTTTGGGGAGCTCTTGTCACGTAAGTCGGTCCCGTTTGGCTCTGTTTCTCAACCGGTGTTCAGGAGTCATTTGTTCTCTGGGAACTGAACGAGGGTTAAAGATCTGAAGACCTGCCTGAAGAAGCAGACGGACGTTTTTTGGGTTCTCTGGGGTGTGGTGTTGCTTTTGAGAAAATTGGCCGGCTACTCTTGACCGGCTTACTGTCCTTTTACTGTAATCCAGAGTGCTCAGAAGCTCAAGCAAATGCAGAAGGCAGCGACCAAACTCAACGCCTGAGATGTGTGTTTTGTTGACTAGGTGATGTTCATCTCCTATCAGTTGCGCAAGCCAGCCGTTATCTTGCTCATGGTGACTCACGTCTTAGTCACCTTCCCTTTGAAGCACTGTAACATGGCATGCACGGGGCTGCCCTTGAGCAGCAGTCGTAAGCTAGAGCTGGCCCCAAACGTGGTGGCGTGGGCAGTGTTTGGCACCGCTCGCTGCAGCCATGCGACACTGCCATTCCACGCGCTGCGCTGGCTTCTGGGTATGAGTTGAGGTGTCAGTTGCCACCTACAAAACAGGACCAGGGCCAGGAAGTTTGCGGAGCTGCCTTCTTCCCTCTGCTCTTGCTCACCCCACCAGGTGTAGCAAGGAGGGTGTACTCTGGGTCCCCTTTATTAACATCATCACCTGTGGGATCCAGGAGCCGTGCCACCCACCCCACCCCCAGAATTATGGATCCCTGACCCTGTTAGCCTTTCCTAAGCCTCTGAAGCCTTGCTATCTCTCTTGGTTTTGCCTAGGAATAGCTGGTGTCGTTTTACAACCGCAAGATATCGTTTACCTCGGCCATTGTGGGTTACCCAATTGTGGGGTTCCTAGTCTTGAGATCCCACCCAGTCACTGTTGTGAGATATGTGGCCATGTAAATTATTAGCATAAATAAAACAAGGTGTCCCTAGATGAAGGGATTCCGCCTCTTACAGCCACAGGAATGCACACTATTAGGTTACTATTGTATAGTACTAACGTCTTGTTAATGCCCCACTGCGCTGCGTGCATTATTGTTTCTGCTACTGTCATTTCGTTTTTCTTGCTGTGACCCCTGCAAAGTCAGCTGCCCTGAGCTATTTTGGGGATTGAGGCGGGGGGGGGGCACACTGGACCTGTCGATCAGCCCATCAGTCAAGGAGCTTGTTCTTGGGAAGCCGTCAGAAAGGCTGCCACGGCCCCTTTTGTGAATGCTGTCGTGGGAGGCCTGGTCCTGAGGTCCCTCCGGAGCCTGAGAGCCACAGTTCCCTTAGATTCAATGCTCTTTGATGCCCGAACGTTTTTGAACGTGTCCAATTGGAACTTATAGAATCTGTCTTGTTTCAAAAGCAGCCTGAGTATATAAATCTCTCCCTATCTCTCTCTATATATTTTGTGTGTGTGTGTGTGTGTGTGTGTGTGTGTATCTATGTATTGGGCAGGATTTGGTGAGGGCTGCACCGAGCGTCTAGATTAGAACTCGGCTGGTCCTGGGCCAGCCAGAGTTGATACAGCAAAAAGGATTTATGGGCATTCCTCACGTGGACTCATGCCCAGACCCTCCTCCTTCAGGGGCTCTGTTTCATATTTGAGGTGGGGGAAAGAGGAAGGGAGGGGGAGGAAGCCGAATGCCTTTGGCTGACCTTCATGGATCTCACTCGGCACTGCAAGGAGGATTAAAGGGCCTTGTGGCTTCCTTTAACTTACTCTCAGTCAGTGCCCTGAAAGGACAAAGAGGAGTCCTGTTGCCTGGGAAACTGGAGGCTCTCCTGATCACCTGGGGTGCAGGTAAGGCCTCCTGGGTGTCCCCCGCCTTGAAGGAGAAATGGCAGCACCCGAAGCAACCATCCAAACGTTAGTGCTCTCAGAGTAGGGTATCTGCCGGTGCTTAGAGTTGTAACTCAAACCCCGGCCTTGGCAGTGAGTAGGAAAAGATTTCCTCCCCAGAGGTGGGCAAAGGAGGATGAGGCTTGGAAGCGCCACCGCCAGTGAGTGACTGCAGGAGTTCAGCTAAAGCAAACAGCCCTTTGATGCTTCAGGATACTGACTTGTCTAACGGATGCAGATTTGGGTGACTCCATGGTCAACGCTATTTTGTGTTTGTGTGTGTGTGTGTGTGTGTGTGTATGTGTGTCTGTGTTTTCTCTCCCCTGACCAGCATCCCATGTTTCTGTCCCTTTTTCTCGACAGTCCCGTTCTGGGCCATGTGAAACTCTGCCCACGAGGGCCGCCTGCCCAAGCAGGGAGGGGCTCGGCCCTCGGCTGCTCTGTAGCCTCCTGGAAGAGAGAGCGAGAACCAGGCTGGCCTCTGATTATGCCCGTTAGCGGAAGAGAGGATTGCCTCTGCGTGGGAAAACTTTGCTGCTCTGCCCAGCTTCCCAGCTGCCCCAGAAGCTGGTTTGCCGGCTCTTTGGGAAGATGAAGAAGCTTCTCCCAGCCGCGCCCCGAGAGCTTCCCCTGGGCCAGAAGCACCGCCCCCTGCTCCCCTTAATGGAGACGGAAGTAGCCCCCTTGGCCTGCCAGTTCCCCCGGGAGGACCCCAACATGGGCGTCCCTGACAGCCTGGAGAGGAACTGTGGCTGCAGGAAGGCCGGTCAAGATGAGGCCGAGGAGACCCGGCCATGGCAGGATGGGTGCGCCAAGGCCTCCTGCAGGAAGGAGCCCCAGGCGCCAGCCACGGTGGACCCCAGGCAGCTGGGCAAGAGCCCCGCAGTCCTGGGTATTGGCATAGGGTGCAGGGCAGCCGAGGAGGAGCCTCTTCTGCTAGGTAAGCCCGCCTGCCCCGCCCGGACCAGAGACCGCTCTGCCGACGTCATTGATTACATTGTGAAAGAGCTGCAGGGAATCAGCCGCATTCAGACCGAGATTGCGGAACTTCAGCAGCACCTCACCTTGATCAAGGGGTCGGTGGACGAAGTGTCCACCTGCGTGGACTCCGTTTTGAGCGAGATCGAGGGCCTGCAGAGCAGCGGCGGGACCACCAGCAAAGCCTCCACCATGTGGAGAGGCCCAGAGGCCTTTGTTGGGGCCCCCACCAAGGAGCCCGTGTTGTACTTCTACGGCATCCCTGAGCAGGAGGGGGAGAACACAAAGGAAATTGTCTGCCGCTTCCTCTCCGAGTATCATTGCTTCAACGGTCTCCAGCGCATCAAGGAGGCTTACAGATCGGGGGCGTCCGTGGGGGTCCCATTCGCACCTCGCCCCGCTGTTGTGAAACTGGCCACGGCCGAGCACCGAGACTTCATTCTCCAGAAGTCCATCCTCTTGCAGAACGCAGGAATAACCATTGCTGAGCAGCACGGCCCAGTGAGTCTCAGCGGGCAGCTGGGCATGTTGCCGTCCTCTGGCCTGAGACCCCAGCCCTGGGACTTCCCCAATTCACAGGGAGAAGGAGGGAGGAAGGATGGGGACGGTCAGCTACGGAAGGACTCCTGCCAGGCTCAGTGCCAGAAGCAAGGCTGCCTAGGTGAGAGGGCTGGCTTGCCACAAAAGTCCACTTTAGCGAAGAAGAGCAGCTTAATTTCTGAACTTGAGGAAAAGATGGGGAGGGTTGTGCAAATCATCAGCAGCAGCGAGCAGACTTTGCAGAAAAACCACTCTTCCGCCAGCATCTCCGAAGCCCCCCCAAAACTGCTAGAGGTCTCAAAAAACCACATGGGGAAGTCCTGGCCTTTGGGGGAACTCTTAAATCTCAGGGGCTTGGAGGCTGCTCTGGAGAAAGTAAGAGACCATGGCTCCGGGGCTGAGAATGTGACCAAGGACCCCTCCTCCTCCTCCTCTTCCTCCTCCCCCCCCACCCCCACTGGTGTGGGCAAAGCAGGAGGGCTGGTTCCAGGGGCGAGGGAGACCGTCTGTGAGGGTCTCAGTCCTGAGCAGGTCAATCTCCATGAGGAGGAAAAAGAGGAGAAGGAGGAGGCACCCCGCAAGGGCGTGATCCTGCCAGGCTGTGAGGCAGCCATGCACAAGTTGACAGGGAGCAGCGAGACCCTCAAGGACATGATGGAGATCGACCTGAACGAGCAGGATCCCACCGATCACGTCTTCCGGGACGTCCTGGAGAACTCCCAGTTTTTCCTTGAGCATTCCCAGGGCAACGTTGACCTGGTGGACATGAGGTTCTACACCAACAAGCTGGGGAAGGCGCTCAGCCACTTCAGGTCCGCCCTGCAGGTGGTCTTCCACAAGCTGGAGACGGCCGACTCGGAGGTTGTCCTCGGAAGTGACCACGGCTTCCCGGTGGCCAGTGAGCCACTCTTGGAGGCCCACGCTAGCACGGAGACCTTTGCCGAGAGCCCGCCCAGCCTGTCTTCTGAGAGCCAAGCCAACACGGCCGTCAGCAGCGACAGTATGGGACCCCCGCAGAGGCCCCTCCCTAATGGCTCCCCCTTTGCTGACGAAGCTCCTATCCTTCCTGCGGTGGCCTCTCCGGAGTCCGGGAGCTGTGCGCATCAGCCTTTCCCCGCTGAGCCTTCCCAACTGCCTGCCCCGGCGGACCCCCCTGGGCCGAGACCCCCCCTGAGTCTTGAGAAGGTGTGTGCAGAGACCATTTACTTGAACAAGTGCATCAACAATTTCAAAAATGTCCTGAAGGAGAAAAGGCAAATGCGCCGGAGGTGCTTGAAGGAGCTGGCCCAGGAGCCGAGCTGGACGTCTGCCGAGGAGACGCCTGCAGGTACAGGGCCCCCTTGGACACCCCTCCCCAATGTTTCCCTCCCTCCCGGGCAGCTTCTTCTGTGAAGCGTCTTGCAAGTTGGTAAGAGGGAGCCGAAGAGTTGCCCGCAAACACAAAAGCGACTTTTAGACAAATGCAGAAACCCGAGCGGTCTGTCCGAGGAAGCTGCTGGACCTTTTCTCGGGCTCTCGGCCAGCCCTTGGCGGATGAGAAAGAGCCTTTGCAGCCCCATCACAGGGCCCAAAATGGCATGACGTCTTGGCAAGGGGAGCTGCGGTTGGCTGGTTGGGGGAATCCCCCCCCTTTGGGGTGCCTGAAATGCACATTTGACTAATAGCCTCCTTTCCTCTCCCTGCCAAGGTGTCCCTTGAGGGCCCACATGAAGCACAGTTCTGTCCCAGACCAAACTGACGTGGCCTGGGCCTCAGCCGGACGTCCCCCAAGGGCAGGGCTAAGCAACCTCGGCTCTTTTATGACTCGTGGACTTCAACTCCCAGAATTCCTGAGCCAGCCACACAGGGGAAAAGGGAGAGGTTTCCATGCTGAGCCATGCCGGCTCAGGAATTCTGGGAGTTGAAGTCCACGAGTCATAAAAGAGCCGAGGTTGCCTAGCCCTGCCCGAGGGGGCTGGAGGGAGAAAGGCCCCCTGAAGCCTAGCAGCTGGCAACCAGTGGATGGGGGTGCTTGAGATGTGGGTCGCAGCCTCTCTGCTGCTTTGGCCAGGAGGAAAGGTGTGGACGGAGAGGTGGCACGAGGCTTGGCCTTGGAAGAGCCAATGGGGATGGGGACCGGGAGGAGCTGCGCCCACTTCGCCCCTTTGCCGGACTGGTGTGGCCCCTGCCCAGAGCCCTTCCTGCCGTGGACGCCTTCCTTGGCAGTCTTGGACGAGAGGAGGATGTGGGTGTCTCAAGTGTCCCCTGGCTGCTTGTTTCCATAATGGGAGGGAAGGGAGTCTCTGGCTAGCCGGATGGCACAAAATGGCCTGGAAAGCAGCCAAGGGAACATTCCCCCCTCCCCACCCCTGGTTTGGTTCCCACAACCTTTCAGGAAAAAGCTGCACTGGACCCAGGAGGCTCACTGCAGGCCCCAGAGACTGTAGAGATTTGGGGGTGCTGCCATTGGCAGAGAGTTTCAAGGGCAGGGAGAGGGTTCAGAAACCCCACCCTTGATGCTGTGCCCAGCACGGAGCCTAGAAAAGCAGGGAAGTGTTACAGAGCGTTCCCAGTTCCTCCTAAATCTGGGGACCTTTAAAATACCTGCCAGAATTAGAGGTTCGTGTAAAGGCTTTTCTTTGATCAACCGTGGGGGCGTACACTGGCTGGAGTGGGGAGCCTTAGCAGCTGAGACTCCTGTTAGAAGCCCACTCTTTTCCCTGATCTTCCTGTGGCTGGGAGACAAGCGTAATGTCATCCATCCGTCCATCCATTTCACATTCTGAAAGAGAGAAATCTCTTCCCATGAAGTCCAAGTCCCATCCCACAGCTCTTGAACGTTGTTGTTGTTAGCTGCGAAGTCGTGTCCGACCCATCGCGACCCTATGGACAACGTTCCTCCAGGCCTTCCTGTCCTCTACCATCTTCTGGAGTCCATTTAAGCTCACGCCTACTGCTTCAGTGACTCCATCCAGCCACCTCATTCTCTGTCGTCCCCTTCTTCTCTTGCCCTCAACCTTTCCCAGCATGAGGCTCTTCTCCAGTGAGTCCTTCCTTCTCATTAGGTGGCCAAAGTATTTGAGTTTCAGCTTCAGGATCTGGCCTTCTAAAGAACAGTCAGGGTTGATCTCCTCTAGGACTGACCGGTTTGATCGCCTTGCAGTCCAAGGGACTCACAGGAGTCTTCTCCAGCACCACAGTTCAAGGGCCTCAATTCTTTGGCGCTCAGCCTTTTTTATGGTCCAGCTTTCACTGCCATACATTGCAACTGGGAAGACCATAGCCTTGAACGTAGGCAGATGTTATCCCTGCTAAAAAAGCCACAGAAGCAAAGAGCCGCTGAGCCCCTTGCTCCCTCAGGATGTCTGACATGTAAAGAGCAGCCGCTTAGTCTCTCAAGGCTGTCCGATCTCCTCAGGCCGTGTCTGCAGCCTCGGACACGCTGGGCCGTGCTTGGTCCCGGAGAGTTCGCAGCTGCCTGCTCGTTTTCCCACATGGTGAAGACTGACTAGGGATGACGGGGAAACCGGGGCTGGCGTGTGTGGTTGGCACAGCACATTTTTCTCGTCATCCTCGTAAAAGAGCAGGATTGGTTTCCCCGCCGATTCTTTCCGTGTCTTTTGAGTCAGGCCAGTTTCCGGACTTTTTATTTATTTATTTATTTTTAATTCCATTTATATCCCGCCCTTCTCCGAAGACTCAGGGCGGCTTACAAGCTTAGCAGTAGCCTTCATTCTATGTATATGCCTGCTTATTAGGGCTTTCATACACCCCCCCCAAGCGGCATTATTACAAAGTCAGCTTAATTGCCCCCAACAATCTGGGTCCTCATTTTACCTACCTCGGAAGGATGGAAGGCTGAGTCAACCTTGAGCCTGGTGGGACGCGAACCTGCACTAATTGCAGGCAGCTGGTGTTACTTAAGGAGGCATTAGCCCACTGCTCCACCAAGGCTGCTCCACCAAGACTTGGATTTGAGGTGCTGGCTGAGAATGATGGAAGGTCTACCACGAGACACCTGGAACACAAACTCTTCCCCCCAAAGTTGGGAAACACTGCATTGGGCGGGGTGGTGGGGGAGTTAGCCTGTGAAGAGCAGGGGCGGGTGGAGGGAAGAGGCAGGCCCAAAGCACCACGGATTTTCCCCCAAATGCCAAGAGCTCGATTGCCCCACATTGGTGGATTCGGAGCCTTCCGATGTTTTGCTGAGAAATCGTCCTTTTGTGGTCACGGAAAGTTTTGTGTTTCCCCTGGGCCAGCCTGGCCAGGGCTTCTCTGCTGTCGCTGCTTTGTGTCAGGGTCAGACTCTTTTGAAGTATCAGCTGGTTTGTCATATAGCCTCTTTGCCTTGTTGCAGGCCAAACACATCCTGAGGGTCCTGTGTGCTCTCTGAGCTTGGCTGTTTTCTTGCAGACGTTTCATGACCCAACTAGGGAACGTCATCAGTGCTAGAAGGGAGAGGGGTTTTCAAGGAAGAGGAGGAGGGAGGAGGACTGTCGAGTCCTTACTGCTTTCTGAGCATGGTTTTCTTGCAGACGTTTCATGACCCAACTAGGGAACGTCATCAGTGCTTGTGATCATCATAATCAGACTAGCACAGTAGTTTGGATAATGTAACCTCTGCAAGAAAACCACCAAGCTCAGAGAGGGCCAAGTACCCCAGAGTTGAACTCTGAGCTACGAGTATTCTCCTGTATTGCATCCTGGGGTGGTTTGGCAATAGGCCACATTACGCTAAAGGTACATCCTTCAATTTGCTATTACGGATGCAGATTCTTCTCCTTGCAGAAGACTTTCCTCAGCCACATTTGCTCTCGGAGTATATGAAGTATTTGGTCATGTTAGTGGTGCCCCTTTGGGTTTGGGGGTCTCGTGGACTTGATGGTCACAGCCCTGATACAGATCAGGTGTGTGTGGGGGGGTCTTCTGTTGTCTGGTTCAGGTGGAATTTGGAAAGGAGAGGAAGTGGAAGAGAGAGCAGATAACTTGATGGAGCCCTGGCCAGAACCAGCCAAACAGCTGTCCCAAAGGTGCTTTTTTTCTCTCAGAGGCATTCAGTTCGGACTGAATGGTGGGAAATGGAAGGATTTATACTCCTTGCAGTCATTCTTCCATTCCCCAGCATTCAGCCAGAACTGAAGAAGCTTCTTGGTTGAGAAGCGAAACGTCTTCGAGAAAAAAAACCCCCCAAGAAAGTCCCGTTGCCTTTTGCAAAAGCATCTTTGGGACAACCGTGACCTGGAGGATGGAGAATCTCCATAGATATTCAGCCAAACATCCCCATCCTGGAGACGGTGAAGAGCCACATTTTCCCTCAAATAGGCCCTTTGGGAAAAAGATTTATTTCTCAAGCTACTTTTGTTTGAAGAAGGCCAGGATCTCTGCAGGTAAAACCAGAGTTTTGCGTGGATTGGTTACCGTTTGCTAAAGTTCATTCTTAGAGCTTCTAACTTTGACATCCGTTTCAGGTTGTTTTTTTTTTATTCTTGAGGTAGACCCCCCCCCCAAAAAAAAAAGAGTCAGTCTGGAGCTGGGTGACACCAAAATCAAATCAGTCAGTTTGTGAAAATCGACTTTGAGCTGCACACAAAGAAGAGTAGCCAGAGGGGCAGGAAGGCCCAGTGGAACAGAGCACTAGCCAAAACATCTATTCACAACTCATAAACCGCCATCAAACCACGATCCAAAGCCTCATTGACATCAGTTTCTGACCCTTCCAGAATGCTGGGTGGCAGAGCGGGGGGAGGGGAGGGGTTGATCTTATGTTGAGGCATAACACAACAATTTGGACTTTCTGTTAGTTACGATATCAGACCCTAAACCAGGGGTAGGCAACCTTGGCTCTTTTATGCTGGCTCAGGAATTCTGGGAGTTGAAGTCTACGAGTCATAAAAGAGCCAAGGTTGCCTACCCCTGCCCTAAACCAAGCAACTATAGCAACTTCATGACCACTGGACTTCAACTCCCAGAATTCCTGAGCCAGTCATGCTGGGTCGGGAATTCTGGGAGTTGAAGTCTCCAGGTCTTCAGTTATGAGTTGCCCTCCCCTGCCCCTGTGGGTCACCACTGCCTCCCTGGATACTTCCATAGTGCAAGAAGCCCCCGTCCCCCAGCCTCGCCCTGTGGTTACTGACGGGGTCTGGTGGGGAGACTCGCCCCATGCCAGGACTTTATTGGGATCCCTGGTCCAGAGTCAGGGAATGGGATGGTTTGGGTCGTGATCTCACACTTTGAGGAGAAGGGATTTGGTTCTGCTTGTTGCTATCCAGTAGTAAAGTTGTCTTGTGTAATGCGAAGCAACAATAAGGAATGTTTTTACTGAAAGGCAAGCAGAATCCGCATGGAAAACATGGACCCAGCATCTCAGGGCCCCCCCACCACTTGCAGGCCTCCCTGGTCACTGCAATTCCACCAGCTGGGCCCTCCCCACCCAAGAGGGGGATTCTGGGTTGACATCCCGGGGGTCGGGGGCAACATGGCTGTGCAAGTTTGCGCCACTCGCCAAGCTTCATCCGTAACCGATACGTGTTCTACTAACCATGTTTACTCTCCTTTCCTCTCTTGCTTTTTCCTCCTCCTTTGCAGAAAGAAGCAGAGGAGAACCTCAGGTTATTGACTCTCCTTTGTGTGTTTCTGACTGACTCCGGTGTGTGTCGTTCTTGCATGTCCCCTCAAGTTGCTTTGGCTGAGGCTTGATGTGTTTGGGGAGGGTTGGCATGGGCCGGCTTCTGGAGGCATGGCGCCTTGGCCTGAAGGAGCAGCCAAGAGCCGATTCCCGGCCGAGATCCCTGGGTCACCCCCCAGCCCAGTTCCCAATGAGGACGAGGGTGCTGCATGACACAGAAAGGTTGGGGGGGGGAGCCAGGTGGCCTTCAGGGCCCTGTAGAGATGGGGATTCTCTTCCGGCCTGCCTCTCTGCACCGTCCTGGAAGGGATCTGCTGGAAAGTCCACCAAATGCTCCTTATTTAAAGATAATGAAGAAAGAAATATAAACATGGCTGGTCTGAG